>NC_083804.1:7842441-7906810 GCF_015708825.2 Lethenteron reissneri
ATGAGAGAGGGAGATGGGGGGGGCAGGAGGGGATAGGAGGACTTGGAGAGAGGGGGAGGGGGCGACCAGTGGAAAGTGCGTGGGACAAGTGGATTCGTGCAGTGGCGGCGGAGAGCATGGGAGAGGCCACTCGCTGCTTGCCGATGGCGGTTCGTGTTGACTGCGGTGGGATGGGAGTTCTCTGCTGTTCAATCTTTTTGAGCGATATGCCATGGCAAGCTGACATCTCATTCAGTCAACCCATGGCACCTGTAACATCCTGCCAGCGAGCCTTAGCACACTACACGTGGCCTGAAAATGCACCTAGCTTGGCACAAGCGCCGTGGTGACGTCACCGCCACTTGTTGTTGTTGTTGTAGCAAGCACTGGGGCGGCTTGCGAAGGACACATTCATCCAGCAGTGGATTGACTGTAGCTGGTTCTATGTAAATATAAAAACAACAATCCTGCAGAGAGGACGTCGACAGACGGAGACGGAGCGATGAAATGGAACTCCACCAGCGTGGGTGCCGGATGGATAATTACATAGCAGAATAGTGAGGAGGTGGCAAAGGTTTGGGTCGTCCATCAGTGCATTGATGATGGTTGATGAGGATGATGAGAGTGGGAGGGGGGTGGGGAGGGGGTAGGGAGGGCGGGGAGGGGGTAGGGAGGGCGGGAGGAATGGGGGAGGAATGGGGGGGGGGGCAATTGGGGGGGGGGAGGGAGGGCGGGAGGAACGGGAGAGGGGAATGGGGGGGGGGCAGTTGAAGTCCTGAGCGGTCACGGCGCTTGCAGGTCGCGCGTTTTAATTCACCGAGGGCAGTAGTTATGTTCCGAGGCATTTAATTAATTATTTATGCATCCTTTCAACGTGTGCATCCGCGGAATAATTGAGGTGAATCATAGGGATCGGGGGAGTGGGGGGGACCGATATGAGTGGTGTACTCATTCCCACCACCATCATCATCATCATGATCATCATCCGTTATCAAGATAATTCATTATCATGTAACCCGCATAACCATCGTCAGCAACGATCACCATCGTAACCATAATTTATAACGTAATAATTAGGCCGACAGGAATAACATAATCCTCCTCACATCATCACCAATCTGCGTCTTCAGGAGCAACATCAGCTATCGTTGCCATGGCAACATAATCACGCTACTCAGTCGTCATATGATGATCATGGGCTTGGATAATTACATAAAAATGCATCAATGTCATCAAAACCAAGTTACGTATCAGTATTCACCTATAACCTAATCATCAATGTCATCATCATCTCTACTCATCAACAATATCGGTGCGCGTGCCGATGTGTACGTATTTGCACGTGTAATTTAATATGTACCCGCTCACAGCACTTGCCCTACCAGTTTGTTAAGGCTTTTCGGGGGATCCTTGTCTTTTGTGTGTCTATTTATAACACATTCCTGCGGAGGAGAGCTGATAGCACCGCTGGGTTTCTCGGTCAATGGCCAGGGTCAACGGCGGCGTGGTGTATTCCGCAAATATGCCCGACTGTGAGGGCGGGCACAAGCCGGCGTGAGTAGGTTAAACGTTGAGTTTTAAAAAGGCACCACGGGATGACCAGCCCCTCCCCACCCAGCCCCACCCCTCCCACCGCCCACCCCACCCAGCCCCACCCTCCCCACCCAGCCCCTCCCCACCCTCCCCTCCCCACCCAGCCCCTCCCCACCCAGCCCTTCCCCACCCAGCCCGACCCCTCCCATTTTTGGATGCACGACGGACGTACGGACACAAAAATCGGACGTACGGAGACTGGTGGAACCAGGTGGTTCCTACCAGTATAAAAGTGTGTGTGTCTTTGTCTTTACGTGACACAGGACAGAATGCATGTGTGTTGGCGACAAAGATCCCCCGTATAGCGTTAACACACTGTTGGGGCAAGTGCTGTGAGCGAGCACCTATGAAGGCCGGCACGGCACACGAGGGAGGAGGGGTGGCCAGTACCACGCCCGACCGCCTTTGTCTCCCTAGTGGCGATCTTTACACACCACACCAGGTTCTAATTTGAGGCCGAGTCGACCTAGGGGAGGCCCATGAGCGGTTCAGATAATCGTCACTGGGTGTTGGTGGCCGTGAGCGGGAATCGACCTCGGGTCCGCCAGGTTCGTAGCGCAGCGTAGCGCTAACCGCGCGATATTAACACGACCAACACCGGCATAGATTGTGGCGTGGACAACCGCACTCACACCCGGCCGCCTTTATCTCCCCCATAATGACATCACTACATTACAACTAATTTTACAAGACGTTTTAGATTAAATTTTGGCCGTGTCGACCACCTATGGCAGGGGTGGAGAACCTTTTTTTCTGCCAAGGTCCATTTGAATATTTATATAACATCATTCGTGGGCCATACAAAAATATCAACTTAAAAATTAGCCTGTTATATTCGGTCAAACATTTCATTAACTCACCCCTAATGTGATGGCTGGAACTGCTTCTCTTTGGCGAGGCGTGTGATGTTCGCTGGTATTGATGATGTTGCTACTCGCAATTGCTTTTCCAGGTTTGCTCCTAGATTTATTGAATTTCGAGTCCCGCCAGCGGTTGCCTTGGCAGGGCCAGACCCAATGATTTCGCGGGCCTTGTACGGCCCGCGGGTCGGACGTTCCCCACCCCTGACCATAGGTATGACCGTGGCCAGGTTCAAAATTCAGTTTCCGATTTGTCGATAAATGCTGCAATGTTATCACCACAAATGTACCAGTTTTATATCACGTGGCCCTGTGTATATTCCCATTTATGTTTTTTTTTTTAAGTGTCTGTCTCTGGCTCCAGATAGAAGGCCCCGTCTCGACTCTTCCAGCACCGTATAGATATTCCCATCGTGCAGGTGGACTCCTTGACGATTCAAACACCAAAGGTCACGTGCGTTGATGATGAAGATGATGCCGGTGATGATTTCACCACTGCTGGGTTCCCACCTGACCAGTTCCCTATCATCGCGATCATGTGACTCAATGTGTGAGTCTACGGGTCTCTATGTGCGTCTATGGGGGGTCTCTTTGTGAGTCTATGGGGTCTCTATGTGCGTCTATGGGGTCTCTTCGCGAGTCTATGGACGTATGTGTGAGTCAGTGGGTCTCTCTTCGTGAGTCTCTGGTTCTTCACGTGACTCCACGGGTCTCTGTGCGAGTCAAGGCCGCTATGCGATTATATGGACCTCTGTGCGAGTCTATGGGACTCTGTACCAGTCTGTGAACTTCTTTGTCATCCGTCCAAGACTCTGGGGGGGGGGGGGGGGGGGAGGTCTCATGGCTATCTTAAGTAAGTTGCCACCGCCGTCAGATTACAAGATCCACGGGAACGCGCCCTTCCCCGACACCTGTGAGAACACGAGGTGGAATTAGCGAAGCCCTCCTCAACCTGGAGCAGTGCACCGCTGCCGCTCCATACGAATCTTGTACATTCCAATGGACGTGCGTTGGCTTTCGTTGTTGTTGTTGCTGCTGCTCTCTCTCTCTCTCTCAGATCTTTCCCTACGCGTGCAAGGTGAGACTCCTCCGGCATCTTTTGTTCGAGATCCCGAGCAACAAAGGACGGGGGAGACACAAAGATTGGGGGACCCACCTTGAAACACGAAACCTCTCCCCAGGCCCTTTCAACAAACCCACGTGACCCCCCTTCCCCCCCCCACCATAATCTCCACCGCACCCCCGGAGGCAATCACTGAGGGTCGCTCCCGTACCCGCAATGAACTCTCACCTACGTGACTTTACCGAAGTATGGATTCCTGCAGTCACGAAAGCTTCAAATCAAGATCTCACCTGATTCCCTACTGCATTGCTCGGCACGGACAGATGGGGGGTAACCCTGCCTCATTCGCCCAGCCTGGGACCCACCTCGTCCTGCCTGTCTGTTATTGTGTCATCGGCAACTCTGACCGTCTTCTCTGACGGATGTTCTCTCTGCCTGTGCCCCGTAGTGGACCCACCCCGGAGTGGACCCACCCCGGATTGGACCCACCCCGGAGTGGACCCACCCCGGAGTGGACCCACCCCGCGGCGTGCCCACCCCGCGGCGTGCCCACCCTGCAGTAGACCCACCCTGTAGTGGACCCACCCTGCAGTGGACCCACCCCGTAGTGGACCCACCCCGTAATGGACCCACCCCGTAGTGGACCCACGTCGATCGAGGCGGCTGGATTTGGATAATCCGATGAGCTATAAAGCTCTTTTTCACAGACGTCCGGTAAAACTTGCACCATTGTGTCGACTGCCGCACGGCGGGAGGGGAGGGGGCGAACCCACCCACGTCTTATGGATCGCAAGTGCGGCGTTTTCATCCCCGTTTAGCACGTAGCAGGCTGTCGCGACCAATATCAACCACGAGAGGCGTTTCTTGTTGTTGTTGTGTTAGACAGCGCAAATTTTTTTAATGTGTCGTTAAACCCGCCGCCACCCGACACAGCCAATTAGTCAGGGTTGTCACGTCAACACAACGTGCCAATCCGCTACGAGTCCAGCAACACAGGTTGTGTGTTGGAGAGTCGGCGTATCGATCCCTCGCTTCTCCAGCGAGGTAACAGCAGCAGCAGCAGCAGCCGCCCCCAGGACTCTGTCGAATTCCTCCCGCCTTCTTGGCCGTGCTAATCGCTCGCTGTCGCCGTGTCCCGAACACAACCTGCGCATGGATATTTTAGCCGTTTTAATTGCGGCTAATTACACTTGCACCCTCCCCCACCCACCCACCCACCACAGCCCCTCCCCCCCACGAACATCTACCGCCCCCACCCGCCCACCTCTGATGGTGCTCAATCAATTACGCACCTGCGCTCACGGTAATTGAAGGCGCGAGCGCTGGGGGGCTGGGGGGTGGGGCGCGCTCGGTGCGTCAACTGCGTCCTTATTGGTGGGTGGCGAGCGGGTGAGTGGCGAGGAGGAGAGGGGGGTGGGGGGAAGGGGGTGGTGGAAGAGGTGAGATGGGAGAGGGGGAGGGAGGTGGGGGAGTTGAGACTGGGGAGTGAGAGTGTGGGCCGGGATAAGGGGGGTGGGAGAGGGGGGTGGAGAAAGGGGGGGGGGTGAGGGAAGGGGTCGGGGAGGGGCTTGGGGTGGGGGTTGTGAGAGGTGGGGGATGGAAGAAGGGGGGTGGAAGAGGGGGGGTGGAAGAGGGGGGGTGGAAGAGGGGGGGGGGTGGAAGAGGGGGGGGGTGGAAGAGGGGGGGTGGAAGAGGGGGGGTGGAAGAGGGGGGGTGGAAGAGGGGGGGGGGGACTGTGAGTGTTGAGGTGGGAACCGGGAGAGAGAGGGTGGGAGTGTGCGCTCGGAGTGGGGGTCAACAGGGGGAGAGAAAAGAAGAGGGGTGGGTGAGACGTTCAGATTCACGTTTTTTTTTTATGGATTCGACCAAATCTCCCACATCGCGTCGGACCTGAGAAGCACAGCAGAGTTGATCCCGGTGAGCACTTGGATGTGAGACTGCCTGGGACACCAGGTGTCGTTTTCCTCGGACTGCGAGATAACCCAGGGATGCTAGTTGCGGAAGTGGATTCTTGAATCTATCTGTGCGGCACTCCGATTTCCGCCAACATGAATGCACATTGTCATCGTCCGGCGAATTGGCCGAACGTCCCAATGTCGTGAGCAGCAGGACCGTGCCGATAAAGAAAGCGTCTTGAGAATCTGTGACGGTTTTTTTTTTAGGTGGCGAAATAATTGCCATCGTTGTTGTTATTTTACTTGTTTCTCATCCCCCAGGTGCCGCCGACTCCAGGTGTGCCGCGGCTGGCGTGACGCTCGCGTGCGACGGGAGACGTCAACCTCCGGGGCTCCCGCGGCGAGCAGCGGACCCCCCCCCCCACCCCGTGTGACAGACGATGTCACGAGGACGAATGATTCTGATTTCTCGATTACAAATATTTGCCCGTATCACGTGCGCACACGGGGGTCCGCTATTGCTCCGGGAAGAGCGTTCGTCGCATGGCAAATCGGCACGGGTTTGTTGTTGTTGTTGTTTTACTTTCAAAGATGGCATCTTTACTTTGTTTTTGGCAGTCATTGGTGATCGTGCTCAGACCATCAAATCACTGCACTTGAGACACGTAGACTCGCTCGACGTGAGTCTAAGAGCCTCTGCGTGAGTCACCACCATCAGCTCGCTACAATTCAGAGCCCCCCGTGTGATCACAACTCACTCGACGCGAGCCCTGTGAGCCTCTGTGCGAGTCACCGGTGACCCGACTTGAGACCCGCACCGTCATCATTAGTCGCGTCCCAACGGCGTGGCCCTGCAAACCGGATTCGAACCCCTGCGGGGTTTTTCAGCGGTGGCGGCTCGGCGTCTCTGACGCGGCCACCTGGCGTCTGGCCCAATTAACGATCCAGCGCCCTCTGTTGATCCGCGATTCGTGGCTGAAGCGGAGGCCCATTGTCTCCGAGCCACCTCACCTGGTTATGTCAAGGCAACTGAACCAAATACGTCGCGAGAGGTCCAGTTACTCTGTATACACGTGTCCGTGTGTGCATCATTGTCTTGTGTGTGTGTGTGCGTGCGTCGTTGCGTATGTTGCTTACCACCCCCTGTCCCTTTGCGTGCCGTTCCGGCCTTCACAGGTGCTCGCTAACAGCACTTGCCCCAACAGTCTGTTAAGGCTCCACGGCTGAGTCTTTGTCTTTTGGGGAGCGGTAGTGGAACGCTCAGCGCGCTGCGCCACGAACCCGGCGACCAGGGTTAGATTCCCGCTCACGGTAAACACCCAGTGACGATTATCTGAAGCGGTCCCGGGCCTCCGCTAGGTCGACTCAACCGCAAACGAATAACTGGTGCGGTGTGTGCTAAACATCGCCACAAGGGAGATAAAGGCGGCCGGGAGTGGTGCTGACCACCCACCCCGTTGTGTACCGTGTCGATCTTCATAGGTGCTCACTAACTAACAGCACTTGCCCCAACAGTATGTTCAGGCTATGCGGGGGATCTTTCTCTTTGTGGATGCGTGTGTGTTGGGCGTTGTGTTGGTCACGCAATCTCGCTCTTCATAAGTGTTCGCTTACAGCACCTGTCCCACCAGTCTGTTAAGGCTATACAGGGGATCTTTGTGTGACGTCATGGTCGATCAGCACGCTGCGCTATGAACCTGCCACCTGCGTTTGATTCCCGGCCACGGTGAACATCCGTAGCGAGCGATATCAGAACCGATCCTGTCGGGGGCCTTGTCCTATAGGTCAACTCAGCCTTGAATGAGTACCTGGTGCAGTGTGTATGCTTCCACCCTGGGGATACAAAGGCGGCCGGGCGTGGGGCCACCCCTCTCTGTGCTCGCAAAAAGCACAGTCTGTCGGCTACGCAAGAGATTTTTGTCGCTGTTTGTGTGCCCCACGTGACATAGAAAGGGCTCTGATTTTGAATAGGCACTTTCCATGCTGACGTGGGACATGTTTAACAAGTATCAGGCACGTACGGCGTGTAAATAGTTGTCTTCTATTTGATCGGATAAGATTGGTAAACATGCAAAGGCTCGAAGACTGGAGTCTGGGGACGTCTCGAGTCTGGGGTCTGATTCGCCAGCCTGCGTGGTCAGGGTTGGGATCAGGGGTAGAGCTCGTATCCGATTGGCTGGTGTGGTGCCTCGTGCGGCGAGGGTTATGAGTTCTCGATTTGAAACTTTCGTGACTGCAAGGATTCATATTCTTGGGGTTTTTCGGTAAAGTCACGTAAGTAAAAATTAAAAATTTTAATTTATAAAAGTCAAATAAAAAATAAAATAAAAATCACGACGTTTCGGAGGCAACACAAGCTTCCGTCTTCAGGTGAAACCGTCATAGCTGTATCAAGTGACTTGATCCAGCTATCGTGCTGTGACGGTTCCACCTGAAGACGGAAGCTTGTGTTGCCTCCGAAACGTCGTGATTTTTATTTTATTTTTATTTTACTTTTATCAATTTTAATTTTTTACCTACGTGACTTTACCAAAAAAACCTAAGAATATGAGGTTTGTTTGGGATCGCGGGTAGCCTGTGGCTGTCTACTTTTCGCCCATAACCTCCCTCCCCCCCGCGTCTTTTGCCAAATATGGTCATCTCACGTTGTCGTGTCCTAATTACAGCTTCCGGATTCACGTCGTTGCATCTGAGCCAAGCCCGGAGCCTCCCTCACTGAACGAGGCGATTGTTCTTAGCGACGTCATCAATTCATTTCAAGCGCTCCCGCCCAGCCCCTTCGTCAGTGCGGATGGCGGGAGATTGGGGGTGGGGGGTGGACAATGAAAGAGATGCTAATGACTGTGGCAACTCTACATCGAGATTATAATTAAGGGCCCCCATTAATTAGAAACAAAACTGCCACCCCCCCACCTACCTCCGCCCTCCCACCCCACCCCGCGCTCTCGTAGCTGTCACAGAAGCCAGTTCCGAATTAAATTTCCGAAATTTGGCATCGTGTCAAAGGAATCACATCACAATTCGATGAATTGTCACGAGATGGCGGGGGCCGTGGGCGGTTCGAGATTCTCCACCTGGGGCGACGCAGTGGCGAAATGTTAACTTCCTCGCCCGGTGTACAGGAGGTCATGGGTTCTCGATCCCGACCCTGACGCCGGCTGTATATTTGGAGTTTTTCGGTGTCTCTCTCTCTCGCCCCGTGGTCGCGTGGATTTTTCTCCGGGTCCTCCGGTTTGTCCCCTCCACATTTAGAATCAACATCACCGCGCGTTTAGAGTATTTTGCTGCTCTAAACTTCCACGTGATAAGCCACTTCGTTGCGCTATCATTCGTGGTCAGGTCGCTTCTGAAAAAAAACGGGCCTATATAGCTCAGTGGGCTTCACCTGGTAAAATAAATAAATAAAAGGTGTGTTAGTTTAGTTCATACGATTGTCACGCACGCAACTGACGGTCTCGTTCGCATTGTTCGCCCGGTCTATGTCTTCATGTTTGACCTCAGCAGTTGTTTTGACCCCCACCCCCGTCTCGTTTGTATTTCACTTTGTGTTTTTTGTTCGTCGTCCGTGTCGTCTTGTGTTTGTCCGTCTCGTTTGTATTTGTCGACGGTGTTCACCGTCCGTCTCGTTTCGACCGTCCGTCGGGTTTAACTCGCGTCGACGTATCATTGTCAGCTTTCGATCTGTCGTCTCTTTTGTTTGTGCTTCCTCTTTCATTGTATCTGCCGCGCACGTTTCGTCTCATTCCTATTGCTTCCGCTTCTGTATCATTCCATCTCCGTCCCTCTCGAGAGCAGCGGTTCTTCTTCTTTTGATCTGGGGTGTGCACGCTGCACCCCATGGGGATGCAAGATGTCCTGTCCGGGGGTAGCGAGACATGGGCAGATTGTTTTTTGAGAAGTTAAATCAAATCGAAACGCTAATTATTCACGGGCACGTAAGTACAATTACCGTGTTTCATAAAACCTAAATGTTTATATTCATATTAACATTATACATGTTTTTTTCACGATTGGAAACCAAGGGAGTGCAAGACTGCAGTAAAGGTTAAGAACCACTGCTCTAGAGTTAAGATTAACATCATTTTGCAAGTCGCGGTTCGCATGACCGCCACTGCACACGTGACTTCCTCGCGTCGCTTCGTCGTGCTTGAGAACACGATTTTTGTCATTTCAAATCGCAGTCCACTTCACTTTTACTTCATTTGTTTTACTTTACACACAAGTCAAGGGGCCACATTCTGGTGGTGTCACGAAGCATCTAAATAACATATCGAGAGCAGTGAGCAGCAAAAGCTCATCAATCTCGAACGGTATCGGACGTACACGGTCCAGCAAACTCTTCAATCCACGCCGGAATGGGCGATGGTGAATTGGTGTCGCAGTGGCGTGTGGTGGCGCAGTGGAAAGTGACCCCAATATCAATTCCCGCTCGCGGCCACCGCCAGTGACGATTATCTGAACCGGATCCGGGGCCCTCCCCTAGGTCGACTCGGCCTCGAATGAGTGACTGGTGGCGGTGTGTGAACGTCGCCACTGGGGAGACAAAGGCGGTCGGGCGTGGTGTTGGCCACCCACCCCCTCGTGTGCCGTTGCCGGCCTTCATAGGCGCTCGCTAACAGCACTTGGCTCCAACAGCCTGGTACAGCCTATACGGATGAGGGGGGGGGGAGTCTTCGTCTTTATCGCTCTCTCGTAAGCACACACGGACAAACACGAGAGGGGGGGGGGGCGATCCGCTATCTCCGATGTGTAGAGATAGAGAGAGGAGGAGGAGGGGGGGGATGAGAACGCAGACGAACAAAGGGAGGCGGTAAATCATTAAACCAATCGGACGGGGCTCGTCACGCGGACCCGTTTATGACTTCCACGTGAGTAGGGTGGGTGGGGGGAGAGCTTCAGCTACCAGGAGATATTCCTGAGTACAGTACGGAAGTTGGTGCCTTATTTAAAACAAAAGTAAGAGTGGGTTCAATTGCCCAGCGAGTAATTTCCATAGGAACATTTAATTAAAATAATAAGATTGGGATTTTTTAAAAATATATTTTACCCGGTAAGGCCCACTGAGCTACATAGCTCTATTTTTCAGAAGCGACCTGGCCACGACCTGGCTCAACGAAGGGGCTTATCACGTGGAAATGTATAGCAGCCAAATAACTCTAAACGCGTGGTGATGTTAAATTTGGAGGGAAACCCCGGAGGACCCGGAGAAAAATCCACGCGACCACGGGGAGAGAGACACCGCAAAACTCAAAATATCCATGTGTCAGGGTTGGGAGCAAACCCACGACCTCTTGTATGCTAGGCGAGGTAGTGCAAGCTCTAACCCTCATTAACTCTAGCACGCTTGGCTACGTACGGTGCTAAAGAAGTTAAGCATTCATACATACTCCTCGAGATTCTCTTATTTATTGTGCTGTGAAGGGCCATTGACCGAAACGTCGCCGATTATATATTTTAGGCCACACAGTGCAATTGATGGATGTGCTGCCAAGCGAAGAACGATTGTGCGCGTGGTTTTGTTGGTGCTGATGTATGTTGAACTTCTTTCGCACCGCACGTAGCCAACCGCGTGCATCAGAGGTACGGGATGAAATGAAATACTGTCGATGCACGGGATTCATTCCAAACTCGATGTTTTGCGGAATGCGGCCAGGGGGTTTTCCACCACAAGTGCCCTGTGCCGATCATTGGCTAACTGCGGTGTCCCAATGCAGTCTATATGTATACTGTATACAGTATACATATATACTGTATACAACCCGGTGGGCAGTGGCGAGGTGGGGTGTGGGGTTGGGTGGGAATAGATTGAACACATGCGCCCATTGTTTCGTCTGCCACACCGGGAGATCGAATCGAACCAGCTACTATCCTGGATTTCCCAAGTTCGCTGCGCTTTGCAATTCTGATGGCACCATGCACCGTGGCGGCATGGGAACGTCTCCCGCACGCCAAAGTGCCCCGTTTATACCCGCGACAGAGTCCGCAGTGCGCGTCACGATCATTCTTTTTCTGGTGCGCCAAATCCATCCACCACGCTACAATGTATCCCCAACCTGCCCGCGCGGTTTATAGCCATATCGGAGGGGTACAATAACACGGGATTCGTATTTTCGTGATCGATGGGCGCACGTTGTAACTCCAGTGATAGTGCCCTATGCCGCTGAGTCTGAATGGTGAAGCGTGTGTGTGTCTGTACTCGGTTTATCTCGCAGGCTTTTACGAAGCAATATTATCTATGAGGTTTTTTTGGGGGGGGGTTAGGTCGTGTCAATATAAATGTGTCGATAAACCCGCCACGGACCGACACAGCCAATTAGTAAGATTTGCCAGGTAAGCAAAACATGCCAATTAGTTTCTAATTCAGCACACCGGTGTGTTGGTGAGTAAACCCACGACATTTACAATTCGAGTGAAACTTTCGCCGGTAATTACAACCAGCCTCATCAGACGACAGCCAGCAATGTGGTTCTGTACTCCCCCACCTTTTCTCCAAGATGATCTGGCTAGGGTTAGAAGAGTAGGCCAAACACCATCTAGAAGGGTGGACGCGGGGAGGGGGAGGCAGGGCGACTGTCTATGGGGCCGTCCATAAATGACGTCGCGCGATTTTGGACGATTTTTGACCCCCCCCCCCCCTCGTCACACGGCGTCACAAAAAGTCAGACCCCCCCCCTCAAATATGACGTCACAAAGCTCTGCCCCCCCCCCCACAAAACCATATTTCCATTTTGAAATAAAACATGCTTCAAATCGCTTTAAATTATTGTCATTGTAGTGAGTATTTAATGTGGCGCTGCACTCTGATATTGTAGGAGTGTTGTTATAACAATTAGTGTTGTTATAACAATTTTATATTTATTTAAAGTTGCGCATTTCTACGTGACGTCACATTTCTCTCCCCCCCCCCCCCTCGTCACACATCGTCACAAATGTCTGACCCCCCCCCCCTAGGCGCGTGACGTCATTTATGGACGGCCCCTATCGCAGCTCCCCCTCCTTGAGGGCTTTCCGCCAGCAGTGTCGTGAGCACGCAATTGCACAGGCTTTGCCTTTATCGCCTTTCTCCGTAGATGAGACGTTTTATCCCGGGGCTCCAGACGAACAAACAAAGTTCTTCGACTTATCAGAGTCGGCATCGAGCGGTCGCAACAACTGTAGTGGTGCCATTCTCATTTGCATGTCCGAGCTCGCGAGATAAGGCGGTTGCTACTGCTCCTGTGCTACAACAACAAGATACACAGACATCGTTCCGTGATGTATCTCCGGGTCGTCCGGGTTTTCCTCTCCGCGCTCAGAATCATCAACATCGCGCGTTTCGATGATTTGCCTGATCTGAATGCCCACTCGCTGATAAGCCACCTCGTTGTGCTATTGTCATTTGTGGCCAGGTCGCTTCTTACAGCGGGCCTTCCCTGGTCAAATAAAAAAAATGTGTTTTATATTTGTTGAAATCGTTTGATCAAGGGGGCTCACGTCATTCGGGAAAGTCCATAACAGCACCATCGCAAGTAAACACTGCATGCTGGGCCACAGCGGGGTCGGCTTTTGGACAGAGAGGTGTGTGGGGGGGCGAGGTTGAAACTGCTTCCTCAAACCCTGAGCCAGAGCGTAAAAACTTTCGTTGGGAAGTAAAAAAAATAAATCCCCGACCTTGTGGTGCAGGGAGCGACGACAGAGATTTGGCGGACGATCGTGGGCGGTGAGGTGGGAGGTGGGAGGGGGTGGTGGTGGTGGTGCGGCACGGAATGAAGTCACATCTCACTGAGAAACTGGAAACTCTGTAAACACGGGAGAGAGAGAGACGGGGCGATGCGGGTGCAGGTCCCCGTGAACCCGGAAGACAGACCATGAACTGACCCGACCCGGCTTCATAGCAAGCCGACGTGCGCGGCTGTTGCAGCGTTATTACACGCGCGCCTGTGCAACCCCTGCTGTCGATCCACTGCTGGATGAGAGCCTCCGCTCCACCCCGTGCGGGTCCGTAGAGTTGGAGGGGGGGGGGGTGTTACCTAACCGTACTTCATCACGCTGGTTGATGAGGGCGGGGAGCACAGACGTGGGAGCATATAAGTAGCGTACAGCAATGTTTTTTTGCTGCGCTGCCCTCCGTTGCCCGCAACGCCGTCCCGCACCCAGACTGGCCTATCGCAACGTGTTGCGCATGGCGGGCCACGTGCGGTGGGGTAAAGTGTGGGTACCAACACACCACGTGGGTCCCACCTCTTCCGAGACATCCGACCCAGGGTGGAAAGAGGAGGCTCCAACGCCTTCTAGAGCGGCTCCCGAGAGCGGCTACATTGAGTTGGCGGCGCTTCCTCCAGCAGTAGCGAGAGCGGGCAATTGCAGGTGCTGCGCCATTGCCTACCGACAATTACTGCACTGTACAGTGGAATGGGTGCGCGGTGGCGCCGTGGTTAGCGCACTGCGCCATGGTCCTGACACAGCGAGAGTTCGATTCCCTGCCACGGCGCGACATCGGTGACGAGAGTGCTCGCCGACTCGGCTCTGGCCCTCCTCAATCTTCTTGCTTGGCCCATGCCACTGGTGAGGCATGGGCCCAGCGGTCCCCCAAGGGTCCATGCGGCGGCGAAGAGGGGGGCCCTCATCCCAGCAGTGGACTCACCAATGCCCCTAAAATATCGCAGATCCAGTCTTCCAAACCCACGTGATGCCCGATTGTTGTTTCGTGATTTTTTTTTGGAAGCTAAATCATCCAAAGCACAAATTAAGCACGGGCACGTAAGTACAACTACTTTGTTTCATCAAACCCTACGTGTTTATTAACATTATATTTATTTTTACGATGTATAACCAAAGGGGTGCAAGGCTGCAGTAAAGGCTAAGCACCACTGCTCTCACGGAATTGGCATCGTTCTCCCGGTGACGATTCGAAGCATACCGGGAGATTTTAATAATAGGATGTTTTAATGAAAACGAATGATTAATAAAACAAAATCTATCAACAATATACCGCCATAGCTTTCAGTCAAAAGTTTGCCAACCCATAGCTCTCTCCCCACCAAAACAAATTGGATAAAAATCGATCATTTCTCGCGAAACAAACAAACCGGTAAGATTTTGCACGGCGGAACGTTTTTCTGTCGCTCGTTTTTGTTGTTGCTGCTGCTACTGCTGTTGCTGCTGTTGTTGTTGACCTAGGTCAAAGGTCGTGTCCAGGGATAAGCCATCGGTAGCATAGGTTTCCTCTGCTCCCGGCGAGTACGGCGACTCACTCGACTGCGCCCCGCGGCACACAGAGAGAGAGAGAGAGCGCTCCAGGGGAGCGGGCGCGAGGCGACCTGTATGTAACAGGGGACAGAGAGCGAGAGAGAGAGAGGGGCATGAGGCCCAGAAACAGAATCTGCATTTGTTGACACTGCAGGAGGAATCCGATGAGCTCTCAAGCTCTTTCTTCACAGATGTCCAGGAGACTACCTGCCCGCCCGTCTACCCCCCCCCCCACCCCCCCCTCTCTCTCTCTCCATGGATCCACCTCTGAACTATTTCTTCCGTCTCTGGATTTTAGTTTCACTCTCCCCTGGTTCACATTTTCCAAGACTGAATCGCTCTCTCTCTCTCTGACACGCAAATTCTTGAAGGGTTCTCTCTCTTAGCTCTCTCGCCGCGTCTCTCTCTCTCTCGCTATGGATCCGTGTTCCCCTCACTTCACAGCTCCCCGACCCGTACCCCCTGTCACCCTGCCAGCTTCTCTCGTCCTGCCTGCTCTCACCCTCTCTGCCTCTCCCTTACTCTCCCCGTCACTCTCGATCTCATTGCTACTCTCTCTCTATCTCACCTCACCCCGCCTCTCACTCACTCTCACTGCCACTTTCACTGCCACTCTCATTCTCTCTGCCTCGCTCTCTCACCTCGCTGAAATCGGCTTCAGTGCTATTGCTGCTGGCAGCAATGAAAGTGTTTTAAAAGTAAAACGTCTCTCTCACTCGCTGTGCCCCTCTCACTTCACCCGCTTATCTCTCACTCTCAGGATCTCAGTGTCTCAATCCCTCCCTGGGTTCCGACTCCCTTTGCCCCCTCTCTCTCCATGTACTTGCTCCGGCAGTACATCTACTACAATTGGAACGACACAGAGAAGATTAGCATGGCCCCTGCGCAAGGATGACACGCAAATTCTCTCCATGGATCCACTTCTCGCCGGCACCCTGACCAGTCTCTCTCTCTCTCTCTCCGGATCCTTCTCGCAGAGTCGCCCCCTCTCCATCTCCCTCTCTCATTCTCTCCCTGGGATCTTCCCTCTCGTCAGGGTCCTTTGCTCTCCATCTATCCGCGACTCCCCATCCTAGTGAATCCCTCCACACTATCTCTCTCCCTGCCGCCCTCTCATCTCTCCATCCCTGACTATTTCTCCTCGCGTCTCTAAACTAACACAATTTTACCAGTTAAAGGCCACATTGAGCTGTGTAACTCTTTTTTTTCAGAAGCGACGTGACCACAGATAATAGCTCAGCGAAGTGGCTTTGTCATCACGTGAACACTTTTTTGTTTGCAGCCAAATACTCTCAAAGCGCGATGTTGATTCTTAATGCGCAGGAAACAACCTGAAGGACCCGGAGAAAAATCCACGGGGAGAAGATGCAAACTCCAAATATACAGCGGGCGTCAGGGTCGGGATCGAACCGACGACCTCCTGTACACCAGGCGATGGTGATGACATCTCGCCACCGCGGCGTCACTTGAACGCAATCCGAGACCCTCTGCCCCACTCTCTCGCTTTCCCTGGGTTCCTCTCTCTCGGATCGCTCTTTCCCTCTGCCTCCTTCACACTTTCTCTCTCGCTCGCTCGCTCTCTCACTCACAGACTCCGCTCATAGTCGCCGTACTCTCTCCGCGTTGACTCGGAACGCCGAATTCCATCGGGCGCTGGAAAGGAGAGACGCGGAGAGACGACGGTCAGAGACGGGGAGAGAGGGAGGGAGGGGGGTGAACGGGAATACGAGAATCAGTGGAGTGACGAATGAGACGTGATAAGACACGGAGACATGGACCCAGAGAGAGAGAGAGACAAGGACGCGCACGGAGAGACACAGAACAATACGTAAAGACAGAGAGTGCGATTCAGTGGATACAGCAAGCGACGGAGATATACAAACCGAGACCATGACACGTAAATATACGGAGGGACAACGATGGGAGAGACGTTGAATGACGGGATGAGGATGCGATGGGAGCGATGCAGGGACACAGGGGGACACGTGGTGAGACGCCGCGGAGACACGGGAGACGGCGGGGTGAGAGCAAGAGGCGCTGCGACAGACCGAGAGACACGGAACGAGAGGAACCCAACACGTCGCTCTTAAACGGGACCGCGGGTTCGCGGGGGGAGGAGGAGGAGGTCGTGGGGAGGAGGGGGAGGGACGCGCCGAGGGGGATGCGAGAACGGGAGGGGGGTGGGATGGTGATGAGGTGAGGGAGGAGGGGCGGGGTGCAGGGAGGGAGGTGGAGGGAGAGACGATGGTGAGAGGGAGGGGGTGGAGTTGGCGTGTGTGGTTTTTGGGTTTTTGGGAGTCGGGCGAGACGATGTTGGGTTGATGTGTGGAAGATGGGTGATGAGTGGATGGCATGGGATTTTGGATGGGTGGGTGTATAGATAGGATTGCAAATGCACGCGCGCATCGGATGGTGGGTGGCCGAATGCGTGAAGACGCGTGCGAGCGGTGGGCGCGCAACGTATGCGGTGTGTGCCATGGATGGTCGGTGCTTTGTCCAATAACGAATCGAGCTCACAGCACGCGCGCGACTATCGCTAGTTGCCACGAGCGCGACTCACGAGCGCGACTCACGAGCGCGACTCACGAGCGCGACTCACGAGCGCGACTCACGAGCGCGACTCACGAGCGCGACTCACGAGCGCGACTCACGAGCGCGACTCACGAGCGCGACTCACGAGCGCGACTCACGAGCGCGACTCACGAGCGCGACTCACGAGCGCGACTCACGAGCGCGACTCACGAGCGCGACTCACGAGCGCGACTCACGAGCGCGACTCACGAGCGCGACTCACGAGCGCGCTAGAGGCTCTGCCAATGAGTGGCGACGGATCGCGCGCAACCGAGCGAGGTGGAGTTCAATTCATCTCCTCTCCCGCGTTCGTCTCGCCGCATCCACCCAGCCACGATCCCAGCCCATCCCCTCCTCTCTCTCTCTCTTCCACTACCATCCTCTACGTCTCTCGGTTTCTCTTTTCGTAAAACATTTTCTGGAGAAAAAAAGAAATCTCATCTCCCCTCCCCCATCTCCCCCCGTCTTCCACCCCCCACCCTCCCCCCCACGTCCTCCTTCTCCCCCCTCCCCCGTACTCCGCCCCACCCCCCTCCTCATTGTTCGCCTGATTTATGCGAAACCACGCCCCCTGCCACCTTCCCCTCCCCCTCCACACGGCGCCGCCAACGCCGCCACACACCCCCCACCTCCCCGCCACCGCGAGGCGGCTCCTAATTGGCTGGCGGGGACGGGATGAGGGGAGGGTGCCTGTGACGCGCACGCGCGCGCTCGAGGGGGAGCGCGCGCGCGCCCCGGGAGTCGAGGGAGCGCGCGCGCGTCGCGCAGATCGGAGCTGGGAGCGCGCGCGGAGGAGCGCAGCAGCAGCCGGAGCGACAGAGAGCGACTTCCCTTGGCCTCCTCTTCCTTTAACTCCCCACGCACCCGCCCCCATCTAGCCACCGGCAGAGCAACCAGCGGTAGCGCAGTCGCCCACTCGACGTTGTCGTTCCCGGAGAGTTTCATCCGACAACTCCACCACCACCCACGCCGCGACACCCCCCCCCCGCCTCTCCTCCTCCTCGCTCTCGCGCCTGTTCCTCCTCTTTTCTTCGCCCCTCGTTTTATTCGACACGTGTCGCTCCCTCGCTCGCTCGCTCTCAGCTGCTTGTTCGTTAATCGCCGCGACCGACGCTTCGTCGGGCGTCTTCCTTTGCTCGCTCCCCACGCGGTGTGGAATACGGATTGGAGGAGGAGGAGGTGGTGGGTGGAGTGAGCGAGCGAGCGAGAGAGGGAGCTACTCGCATTATAATAAAAAAAAACGAGGCGACAGATATTTTTTTTGTCCGGCAAAGCTACAGGCGGCAGCGGCTGTCTGGAGAGAGGTCTCCATCTCTCTCTCGCTCGCTCTCTCTCTCTCTCGCTTTCCTTTGTCTCAAATATCTTCTCGCTCGCACCGCGCGCGCTCTCTCTCGCGCCTCTCCTCTCGCCGTCTCGAGCGTGCCTATTGTTCAGCGCAAGCATGGGCGGACAGTTGTCCAAGGCGGGCAACCGCGAAACCGTGGGAGACGCGGTGGTGGCATCGCCCCAAAAACTCAACGGACAGGTCAGTTCCCAGTGCACGCGCGTGCGAGTGTGTGTGTGTGTACGGGTGCGTGCGAGTGTGTATGTACGGGCGCGTGTTTGTATGTACGGGCGCGTGTTTGTATGTACGGGTGCGTGTGTGTACGGGCGCGTGTGTGTGTACGCGTGTGTGTGTATGTACGGGGGCGTGTGTGTGTGTGTATGTACGGGCGCGTGTTTGTATGTACGGGTGCGTGTGTGTGTGTGTACATGTACCCCGCGTGTCTCTCTGCTCGTTCGATCGCTTTGCTCGCGCTGAATCGCGCGCGCTCCGAGCCGGAGCCGGGGCCGGGGGGGGGGTAGAGAGATAAAGGCGGGCGAAGTTAGCGGATGACGGAGCCCGCCGTGAGGATGGCGGTGGCGAGAGTAATTGTACGCGTGTTATGTATATGCTATGAATGTCGAACTTCTTTCGCACCGCACGTAGCCAACCGTGCTAATTGGAGGCCGTGGATAATCGGTCGTTGTGTGCGGTGCGGGTTAATCTTTTTGTTATAATTCTTTGTCCTCGCTTCGCTTGGACGTTTGAGTGAGCGGGCGAGAGCGGTAAGGTGGAGAGGGGTGGTGGTGGGTGGGGGGCGAGTGCTGAGTTGTTGAAGCCTCGTCCGGGTGTTTTTGGCAGCTCACTTGTGCTGTTGCTGTGTGATGGTGATGATTATGGCTGTGTAATGTGTGAGTAGACATGCACTTGCAAGCGTGCGCGTGTGTCTGTGTTTTAATGCACTTGCAAGCACACACACACACGCGCAATGTACGGGATGTGTGCGGTGCGGCGGTTAGCGCTACGCTGCACCACGAACCCGGCGACCCGAGTTCGATTCCCGCTCATGGCCAACACCAGTGACGATTATCTGAACCGGTCCTGGGCCTCCCCTAGGTTGACTCGGCCTCAATTGAATACCCGGTGCTATGTGCACAAAAAACCCCCATTTCTATTAGGGAGACAAAGGCGGCCGGGCGTGGTGTTGGCCACCCACCCCATCGTGTGCCGTGCCGGCTTTCATAGGTGCTCGCTAACAGCACTTGCCCCTACAGTTTAAGGCTACACGGGGTATCTTTTTTTCCGTGCGTGCATTGCGCGGTACGCGTCTGTATGCAACAGCGTTGTTGTCTTTGTGTTGTCTCGATGCCTCGAACACGGGAGCCGTGGTCGATGCATCTCGGGGGGAGGAGGAGGAGGGGGGGAGGGAGGATAGGGTGGGGGGACGAGGCGCGTGGGGGGGAGGTTAGCTGGAAGGGAGTGGGGGGGGATAGTGGGTGGAAGAGTGGCCGGGAGGGGGGGGTAAGCGAGGGAGGGTAGTTGGGAGAGAGAGAAAGAGGGGGAGGGTAGTTGGGAGAGGGGGGGGTAAGGGGAGGATGAGCGGGGGAGGGGGAGATTACCGCTCCCTTCGCAAGCTCCAGTCCGCCGCTCCCCTTTGTGTGGCGAGCGAGAGGGAGAGAGGGGAGAGAGACGCGAGCGGAATTGTTAATTTCGCGTCGTCCTACCGGGAAGCCGCACGCCGCGACGCCTTGCGCGAGAGAAGCGCTCTCTGTGGGAGACGCGCGGAGTTGTCGGGGCGGGGGGCCGGGCGGCCGGGGGGTGGGTCAGGAGGGACGCGGGCGATGGCACCTGGATGGAGCCCGATAATCACGGCGCCAAACATTCGCAGCCCATCGAGCTTACCGAAAAGCCATAGCAGTTGGACACATTACACACACACATAATAACGCCCATAAAGCTGCTTTATATTTAAGACGACAGAAATCCCCTCCCAACCATGTTCAAGATGACAAACCACGGACCTGTTGAGGTTGTAACATGTAAAAAAAAATTGGGGGGGGGGGGTATTTAAAAAATTACCCCAAAACCCAAACGCCCGGCCCCGCCTCCCCCCACACACAATCCCCATCCCGCGTGTATCTCTCGCAGAGCATGCAGAGATTTATTTTGTCTTCATATTCAAGAGATTTTTATTTGCGAAGATGCCGTTTGGCGGTGGCGCAATTCACGAGACAACTCCCGCGCACAGTTCGTCACTTAATACCCATCTCATGAAGGGGGGAATTCGGTAGCACCGTGTAACATGGCGACGTTTCGGGCAATGGGCCTTTGTGGCATATATTGTGCGAAACGTCGCCAAATATATCTTCCCCCTCCCGCTTTTTAGGGCAGTGTTATGCGACAGCGCATGAGGAAGAACCGTTGACCGAAACGTCGACTATTTTGTTCCTCCCATTTAAAGAACCGTTGGCCGAAACGTCGACTGTTTTTTTTGTTCCTCCCATTTAAAGCGACGGCATTGCTGATTACTCAGGGATGCGAGTTATTCTTGCAAAGACCGCCCGCGATAATGGTGGTGGGGGGGGGGGGTAGGAAAGCGAGGCTCGGCTTTTGTGTGGTGTGTAGGGGGGGGAGGGGGTCTGTTCAGTGTTACGATGTCTCGCTAAAGGCGGTGGTGCTGCTGCTAACGGGGGAGGGGTGGTGGTGGAGGACTGTGGGTGGAGCAAATGCAGAGTCGCTCGCGAAATTCAAACTCGGCTCGCCTTGCCCCCCCCCTCCCACCTCGTGCGCGCACGCCGGCCACGCGTGAGCGTCGTGGTGGATGCCGCGTGGTCTCCAGTGACCTCCAGTGGCCGCGTGGTGGAATTGCACAAAACGCCGGGCCACGCCGCTGCTCCCATCTCTCTCACACTCCTTAAAGACGATCATTCAATTATAGATGATGATAATGATGATTATTAATAGCATATCCCTCCCGACGTAATCGATTGATCAATTTATATCGATCGATTTGACCATTCCTATTTATATGAAAACATGAACAACCCATTTGGTCCTTCGCACCCTAATTGGCTCATAAGTGACGACGTCCCATTGATCCCCCCCCCGTCTATTTATGACCGAAACGGAAGGAGGATTTCCTCACAATTCTGACTGTCGCCTGATGAGGCTGGTTGTAATCATCGGCGAAACGTCGCGGTTCACTCGAATTGTGAATGTTGTAGTGGGTTTACTCTCCAACAACACCGGTGTGTTGTTGTACTAGTATACTACACTATACACTACACTGTATACTACACTATACACTACACTTTACACTATACACTACACTATACACTACACTATACACTACACTATACACTATACTATACACTACACTATACACTACACTATACACTACACTATACACTACACTATACACTATACTATACACTACACTATACACTACACTATACACTACACTATAATTGTGAATGTTTGTCGTGGGTTTACTCTCCTACGCACAACTCGTGTGCTGCTGTACTAGTATACTACACTATACACTACACTATATACTACACTACACTATACACTACACTACACACTAGTGCTGTACTAGTACAGTGGCACGTTCTGTTTACGTGACAACCTTACTAATTGGCTGTGTCGGGTGGTGGCGGGTTTCACGACACTTTATATGAACGCGATCTTAAACTTTGTTTGATAAACCAAGCCTCCCGACATGCGTGTCTATTATGATGGTTTAACGACGTAAAATATGAGTGCGTATCGATTGCGATCATTGTCCAATTCAGATGTGACTAAATATAACTGTTACACGTGGCGGTCACGTGAATCTTGGCAACCACTAGAGGCCGCTACTTTCACCACCGCGGCTGTTTTAAACAAAACCCAATCAGTAATTGAACTAGTTAGGTTCCAGAGGAACTGTTCGTAAGTCCATTTGTTCGCAAGTCCAACTTTATACTCCTGTTGATTCCAAACATGATGTACGGCGTGTACACCGAACACGGGAAATTGCTTTAACAAGTTGTATAATCTCCTGCAGATGTAGGTGCCACTGGTTCTTCACGTTCTGCAGATGTAGGTGCCACTGATTCTTCACGTTCTGCAGATGTAGGTGCCACTGGTTCTTCACGTTCTGCAGATGTAGGTGCCACTGGTTATTCACGTTCTGCAGATGTAGGTGCCACTGGTTATTCACGTTCTGCAGATGTAGGTGCCACTGGTTCTTCACTTTCTGCAGATGTAGGTGGCATGCCACTGGTTCTTCACGTTCTGCAGATGTAGGTGCCATGCCACTGGTTCTTCACGTTCTGCAGATGTAGATGCCGCTGGTTCTTCACGTTCTGCAGATGTTGGTGCCACCACCGCCATCTATTGTGCGGCGGTTGTACTTACGACTCTTGGTCCGAACAGGCAACTGGACATTACAGAACTCTCTCTCAAAGTTCGTAAGTCGAATTTTCGTAAGGAGATGAGTCCCTGTATTTCAAAGGCCCATTTTGGTCGACACGTCGCCCACGTTATGATACATTTACTGTTAAGGCCACAGTGTAGTTAATATGTTTAACATGTAGCGGGCTTTCACGACCAATATTATTCATAATCAAGGTTTTTGGGTTAGACCGCGTAAGTATGAACCCGTCGTAACCCACCACCACCCGACACAGCCAACTAGTAAGAGATTTGTCACGTAAACAAAACGCCAATTAGTTACTACTTCAGCCCACCGGTGTGTTGGAGGGTAAATCCACAACATTTACAACTGGAGTAGTATTTCTTACATCGACCAGCATCATCCGGCGATTTGGAGTGCAGTTGGCACCGACCGTGTTGAGTTTATTGCTCGTGCACCGATGCCAACGCAGCAGCAGCATCACCAAATAGTCACAGGAGTAGTTCATTGCTACGCGACAAGTTGATAGTATTGGAGTAACCGTGTGTGTCCAAATTGATCTGTACAGCAACAGTGGTGTTGTGTAGGTGGTAGACGCAAGCGGCGTGGGGGGGGGGGGCCTTCATCCAGCAGTGGAATGACCATGGCTGATGATGGTGATGATGGTGAATATTATGACTTCGTAACGGTGTGGTTTTGGCCCCGGGTGTGAATTCGCGAGTGGGGTGAGTGAGTGAATGGGGTGAGTAAGTGAATGTGGTGAGTGAGTGAATGGGGTGGGTGAGTGGGTGAGTGAGTGAATGGGGTGGGTGAGTGAGTGAATGGGGTGGGTGAGTGAGTGAATGTGGTGAGTGAGTGAATGTGGTGAGTGAGTGAATGGGGTGGGTGAGTGGGTGAGTGAGTGAATGGGGTGGGTGAGTGAGTGAATGTGGTGAGTGAGTGAATGGGGTGGGTGAGTGGGTGAGTGAGTGAATGGGGTGGGTGAGTGGGTGAGTGAGTGAATGGGGTGGGTGAGTGGGTGAGTGAGTGAATGGGGTGGGTGAGTGAGTGAATGGGGTGGGTGAGTGAGTGAATGGGGTGGGTGAGTGAGTGAATGGGGTGGGTGAGTGGGAGATGGGAGCAAGAGTGGTAGCGGTTAGCGCTACGCTGCGCTACGAACCCGGCGACCCGAGTTCGATACCCGCTCACGGGCCAACACCGGTGTGACGAGTATCTGAACCTGTCCTGGGCCTCCCTTAGGTCGACTCAGCCTCAAGTCAACATCTGTCGCGGTGTGTAAACATCGCCACTGGGGAGACAAAGGCGGTCGGGGGTGGGGTAGTGCTGGCCGCCACCCCCTCGTGTGCCATGCCAGCCTTCATACGTGCTCCTCGCTTACAGCACCTTGTCCCAACAGTCTGTTACGAGAGTGAGTGTGTTCAGGTCCCGCTTGCTTCGTGGTATCGCATGGTGGGTGGGTGCTTCCTGTGCGGTAGAACGCGTGCAGCAGTCGTGATTAGGGCACTGTGGCTGCTGCTGCTGCTGCCGCTGCTGCTTTGCTATTGCTGGTGGAACACACTTGTGGAGGGGGGAGGGAGAGAGGGTGGGAGGCGGGGGGGTATTTAAACTGTTAATGGGAGAGCATGCGACCACAACACGTGTGACGGAGCAGCAGCACGCACTCAGCACGTGGAGGGAGACCCTGGCACGAGCAGAGAGCTGAGAGCGCTCTTCCACGTGAAAACATAAATACGTATCAAACACGCGTTGCTAAACGCATTGAATCTTTCGTCATTATTTGTCCATGATCAACACACTGTTGGACGAAGCCACCCTCACCTCCCCCCTCCCCTTACCCGTTGCCATCCCTCCACGATGAGACAATCCACCCAGCACCTGCACGTACGAGTTTGATTTGATCGCTCCGTCTCCCACGTTCCACGTCTTCTCTCGATCGAATGCATCAGTGATTATTATGTACTGTATATACAGTCGGCCATGGTCAATCCACTGCTGGATAATGCAACCCCCCCCCCCCCCCCACGCCACTCCTCACCGAGCCATCGATATCTCTTCACGATCCCGCGACGTAACGAACCAACCCAGTCTCTTCCTGCACCAGGATCAGATTCCATCACTCCATCTCCCTTGGGTGGTACGACTCTCGGACGCCATTATTCATGGAGGGGGGATGAGGGTTATAAAATGATACTGTCCAATTGTGCAGCGTGCTGCCTGTCAAGTCGCCAAGGGCGGTTGGAAAAATGGCGAAAGAAACTTCGGAAATCTTTGGAAGGGCCACAGCGAGCGGTTGCGGATGTGGGGCCCGGCCCGGCCCGGGCACTCGTGTAGCGCGGCCAACGGCTGGAGAAGCAACTTCAAGAAATACAAATACATGCAAATGTATTCCCTGCCACGAATATGCACGTGGCAATGAAATGTACTTTTTCTGTGGCACTTTTATCTCAGAACTGCAAATGGGACAATGCATTTAAATCGACTTAACTTGAACCACAACCGGACTTTAGCGAGAGCCGGTAAGGGTCAACGGGGGGGGGGGGGGGGGGGGCGGGGGGAGGTCCCTTGAGTGTGATTCTCCGTGAAAGGCTTTGAGACCAACTCGCCCACACCTCCTGACAGACCTGTTCATCGACGACGGGCGGCTGAAACTGGGTTCCAACCCAGGAACGTGTTGGTACCGTACCTGACCTACGAGCCGCTGCCAAATTACGATCTTTGTCGAATTACCAATCGAAACTTTAATTATTTGAAGGTCCCCTCCACACAATTTATGATTCTCCAGTAAAGCTTTAACACCGTGCAACTCTCACGAATATCAACTTGGAAAGCCAGGCCCTCGTATCGAAGAGAGGCCATGCCTACTATCTGGCAATTTCACCAGCAGTGAGTCGGTTGGTTCAAGCGAGCCTCTGACTGATGGTGACGAGAGACGCTGAATCTCAAAGCCAAAACCAGAGTTGGCTTGCGTTGAACCCAATGCCGTTGAAATTGTGCAATCCCAGAAGGAAAGCCGTGCGGCTGATGAGATGCAAAAGACAAATGATTGATTTTTGTGAATGGACGTGTTACAAGGGTGCGCATGTCTCCTAGGTTTGTTACTTGTGTTCTCCGCGAGGATGCTAATTGTTTAGGATGCGCCTACCTCCGTGTGCCATGCCCCACCACAGTTGAACAGCAACGTGTAACAACTTTGAAACCCCCCGCCCACCTCCTACGCATTTCACAAGTAGTGACTAATCCCATATCTGCATTTTCCATAAATATACAAAATTCCTCTTGATATGCAAATTCCTTTGTCAAGGCGCTCTTCCCCCTCCCAGCCAGCTTAAATATACGCTCCAAGCTTGGTGGTGTTTCATTCTTCACCTGAGGACGGCTGCTTGCGTTGTGGCCGAAACGTTCGTGAGAATTCTTTTATTATGTTTTATTTTTATTATTTTATTACTTTCCTTCTACGTGACTTTACCGAAAGAAGAGCAACGTGCAGTTTCACTGATATCGACGTTAAAACGGAGCGGTGGCGCAGTGGTTAGCGTGCCGCGCCACGAGTCCAAGAAACCCGAGTTCGATTCCCACTCGCGACCGATAACAGCTGTCCCGGCACTCGAAGGCGCTCGCTCACAGCACTTGCCCCAACAGTTTGTTTAAGGCTATACGGGGTGATCTTTGTCTTTTGATAACAGGGTGGAAAGACAAAGCCATTGCTATTCAATTTGAAGCCCAGCGCGAGTTGTCGATATATGAAATTAAATGAAAGTGAAATTGGCTCGCCATGCAATAAATAATTTTCCGCATCTCTCCCGCCACCAATGGATGAAGGCCTCCCACATCCCCACACCGCGCCGCTCCTCGGGTGTCATTTCGCCATACTTCACCACGCCGGTCAGTGCGGCCGTGGAGACGAGGGCTGACATTGGCGACCCCCAAGGACCGACCGGTTTGCGCGTCGCTCGCAAAAAACCGCGCTGGCCGTGGCCGACAATCGAAACTCTGGTCGCCCGTTTTTCAGAACTTGACAAACTCTCCACGGATTGATTCAAGAATCCAGTGCTGGGCTGCCAAAGTCCTGGCCAACTCGCAGCACTAAGGCCTACGGCGCGACAGTTATGATGGCTTTGCGACGCCTGGTGTTCCCATTGGGTCAATAACGCATTACCCACCACCACCACCACCACTGTCATTATGTCCATCGCCCTGTGGCCGACGCAGAGCTGTTGGGGTGAACGTGGTGCAACGTGCAGGGGCCGCTCTGCTCCCATGGCTCTGACAATTCCACTTAGTTTCTAGCCACCATGGGCAGCGATGCACATCGACAGCCTGCCTCCCTTGCAGAGAGTTGGTGCCGTTCTGTTCACGGGGCACAGGTTTTTGGGAAATTGATGGAATGAAGTAGCATGTTTTAAGTCGGGTCAAGACACGGACAGAGATTTTTTGCATAGTGCATTTATTTTAATAAACGTGCTTGGATTCGATTGAATGTTAATAAAAATAATTAAATTTGGCAGGAGATGACAGTAAATCGATGGATTCGTGTACCCATCTTTGCGGCGCTTGGAGAATTTCTCACTCGTAGGTTGCTTCGTAGATGATTCCTCCCCCTCCGCCCCCCCCCCCCCACGTTGCCCTCCAGGCTGTTGCAGTTAAACATAAGTGTGGCAGTCAAACATGACATTGTGGCAAGACCCTCCTCACGACGAGTCTTGAGACTCGGCGAGGCTTTCCTGGATATGTAAAAGGGACAATGATCACCGTTGCATTAGAGCGCCGCGGTGGCGAGATGTTAGCTACCTCGCCTGGTATGCAGGAGGTCGCGGGGTTCCATCCTGGCCCTGACGCCTGCTGGATATTTGGAGTTTGCATGTTCTTGCCGTGGTCGTGTGGATTTTTCTCCGGGTCCTCCGGTTTCTCCCTCCACATTTAGAATCAACACCACGCGTTTTAGAGTGTTTGGCTGCTTCACATTTCCACGTGCTAAACTAATTAATTGGGCTATCGTTTGTGGCCAGGTCGCTTCTGAAAAAGAGCTCCATTGCCCAGTGGGCCTTACCTGGTAATAAAAAAAAAAGGTTTTCATTAGCAAGTGGGGCCAACGCTTTGGAGTCGAACTTTGCACGTGATATCTGTGTGCGTGTGGCGTGGTGCTTGTAGAAGAGGCCAGCCCTGCTACGTCACTGCCCAAGCAGCTCCCTGTCCGTTCGACCTATACAGCTTAGCGGGCCTTACCTGGTAAAATAATAAAAAAAATTATAATAGTTTAGTGGAGTGACAAGGATGGGATGTGGGACATTCGAATGTTCGTTCACACGGAGCGAGCGAGCGGCGCGCACTCTGCGATGTCGCATCGCTACGGGAGCCGCAATCTGCTCGCTGGACTCCCCTCCCTGCTTCCCACTTCCCCCCGTGGTGCGCTATTTCCCCCGACTTCCCCCCCATCTAAAAACTATTTTTGTTTCTGTACTTTACCAGACAAGGGGAGAACATGCAAAAATTCCCCAATATACAGCAGGGGTCAGGGGTCGGGACCGAACCCACGTCCACCTGCATACCGGGCGAGGTAGTGAACATCTCCTAGCCACCCTGGCGCCCACTATCCCCGTGGGGACCTCTGCTCCAGCTGCCCCCGACGTCGTCCGGGCTTTGCTTGGCACCCGGATCTTCCTCCTCTTGTTGAATCCGCCATCGTTCAAGTCTCCGACTTTGCTCTTCTCACGGTGCCGCGTGTTGGCTGAATTCTCTCCTCGTTTTAAGTTTAGCTCAAACGTCTTCTAATTTCCGCGTTAATTTCCCTCTGCGCTCCCACGTTCTGAAACCTCTCGCTCCCTCGAACGTTAAATTATCTCGTTGAAGAAAATAAAATCTCTTTCCAACGATTATTAAAGGTGCGCTTCTCCCCCCGCCCCCCCGCCCCGTGCTCCGTTAGACTGCACGTGAAATCTACCAATCTACCTTGTGTACGTTGTATGAAAGCGCCCTTGACTAATGCACCCACAGTGCTACTGCTGCTGTCAGGCCTTGATTAACGTGTACCTCTGTGTGTGTGCTTTGGGGCAGTGATGTGCAGTGAGTGGTTCCGTGTAGCGTGCTACAATCCCAACTATAACGTAAGTTTGATTCCCAGCCACGGCTAACAACCAGTGGAGAGAATCTTACAGAGACTCAACCGTAAACACGAGACAAAGGCGGATAAGCGATAGTGCTGACCAAACACCGCCACGATCAGCTTAACATGTAGAAGGCTTTCACGAGCAATATTATCCATTTAAGAGGTTTTTTTTGGGGGGGGGGGGGGTTAGATCGCATAAATGTCTACATGCGACGTTAAACCACCCAAACACCCGACACAGCCAGTTAGTTACTAGTTCAGCACAGTTGTGTATCGGGAGAGTAAACCCATAACATTTACAATTTTAGTCCGACGTTTCGCTCGTAATTATAACCAGCCTCATCAGGCGACAGCCATAATTGTGATGCGTGCCGACCCATGTGGCAAGGTTGTTTTTTGTGCCGTTTTTGCCATTTTGGTCAGCCAGCGCTCTCTTGCAAACGAGAGAACGAAACCGTGTCCTGCTTCTCTCGTTCAGTTTTTCTCGCCCGGACGAACGAAAGTGAAGCCGCTCGCCTCGACGGCCGTTGGCAGATGGCGCGGGTGGCAGACGCCGCCGATTAGAATCGGTGCATCGAATCGCGCGTGACAAACGGTCTACGGGGTCACGCGGTGCTGCGCGTCTTTACGTTTCGATTCACAGAGTGAACAAAAACGTAACAAAATGATGCCCACAGTAATACTAAAAAAACTAAACTTTTTTTCCCCCCCAGCTAGGGCCCCACTGAGCTATCTAGCTCTTTTTCAGAAACAACGTTGCCACAAATGATAGCTCAATGGAAGTGGCTTATGTGGAAATCTATAGCAGCCAAACTCTGTAAAAATGCATGTTGATTCTAAATGTGGAGGGGGAAAAACCGGGGAGAGACGCACGCAAACTCCAAATATACAGCAGGCGTCAGGGTCGCGATCAAACCCACGACCTCCTGCATGCTAGGCGAGGCCGTTAACATCTTGCCACCGCGGCGTAACCGGTAAACAACTCGCGGCAGACTGAAATATCTATTTTTTAAAGGGAAGCAATTCTTCAAATCCAGCTCGCGAACCCCGAAACGCGACGATTCGTGTCGTCGCTTGGCTGGAGGGCGACACAAGGGAAGCAAGCGGTGATGCACTGGCGCATGCACTCCACCACCCGAGCGCGATGACCCCCCCCCCCCACACACAAACAGACACGGCGAGCTCACGTTGGATTCCCGGCCGCGGCCGATACGGCACAGGCGACGTCAGAGCCCGCGAGCCGAGCACGAGACCGCCGCGGTGACTCTCGGTGGCGGGCGGGGGGAGGGGGGGTAATTCAGATCACGCTTTTATAGCACGTGAACCATCTTACAGTTATTTGTCGATATTGTGGTTTGGACGTCGGCCCACGTAGCCACAGAGACGTGGCAGCCTCCTCCTCCACGTGCAGGGCAAACAGTCCACCCGGCACACCCCCCGGCATGGTGAAGTATGGTCAAACGGCGCCCACGGCCGACGCGGCATGCGGGTGGGGGGGCTTTCATCTGGCAGCAGATTGACAAGTGACCGAAGGTGGCAGAGGTGCAGCCCCGCGATTGCGTGCTCGCACCGCTGCTGGCGGAGGGGAAGCCGTCTGCAGGGGGAGCTCGTAGGATCCTCTCGGTGGCGGGTGCGGAGGTGGGGGGGATGTTTGGCCTGGCCGTCGGCGCTAAGCAGAGTTGCCCAGTGAGCAAAGCAAGCACGCTACATGCCGCACGAGTGTCTGCGTGCGGAGTGTCGCGGTTAACGGACCGAGTTTGATTCCCGCTCGCGGCCAATCGCAATGACGGGTTATTTGAACGGTGGTGTTGGCCACCCACCCCCCTCGTGTGAGGCATGCCGACCTTCATAGGTGCTCGCTAACAACAACACTCGCCCCAACGGTCTGTCGAGGCTATACGGGGGGGATTTTTGTCTCTGTGCGTCACACGGGTGTCGTCCGTCTGTGCGACGCAGGATGGCGACCACGCCAAGGTGAACGGCGACGCGTCCCCGGGGGCCGGCGACGCCAAGGCCGACGTGCAGGCCAACGGCAGCGCCACGGTCGCGGCCGCTGACAAGGAGGAGGTGGAGGAGAAGGAGGAGGGCGGCGCCGGAGGGGCGGCCGCCGCCCCCGCGGCCACCGACGACGCGAAAGCGCCGGACTCCAACGGCGACGCCGTTGAAGCCGCCGCGGCCGCCCCGGCGCAGGCCGAGGCCGCCGCGGGGGCCGCGGCGGCCGCGTCCCCGGCCTCGGTTGTCGCCTCCCCCAAGTCGGACGACGCGGCCACCCCGGGCGCGTCCGGCGAGACGCCCAACAAGAAGAAGAAGAAACGCTTCTCCTTCAAGAAGTCCTTCAAGCTGAGCGGCATCTCCTTCAAGAAGAAGCCCAAGGAGGAGAGCGCCGAGGGGGCCGACGCCAAGGCGGCCGCCGTCAAGGAGGGAGCGGCTGAGGGGGCAGAGGGGGCCAAGGAGGAGGCCGCCGCCGCTGCACCAGCCGAGGGCAAGAAGAGCGGCGAGGAGAAGGAGGAGGGGGAGGGGGCGGCCGCCGCGGCGGCGGCTGAGAAGACGCCGGCCAAGGAGGCCGAGCCGAAGCCGGCGGAGGCCAAGGAGGAGGCCGGAGGCGCTCAGGAGGCGGCGGCCGCCGCCGCCCCCGACGCGGCGGAGAGCGGCAAGGGACAAGAGGCGGCGGGAGCGGCGGCCAAGCCTGGCGACGACGCCAAGGAGGAGCCGGCGGCTGCGGAGGCCGGCGCGGCGGGAGCGGCGGCTGGTGCCAGCGAGAGCAAGGAGGCCGCCACTGCCGCCGCCACTCCGGCCAAGACGACGGGAGAAGCCGCCGCGGCGCCGGCGGCGGCGGCGGCGAGCAAAGCGGAGGAGGAGAAGAGCGAGGAGGCGGAGGCCGCCCCTAGCGCGGCCCAAGGGGCGGAAGCTGCGGCCCCCGAGGCCGAGTAGAGGGCGGCGGCGGCGGCCTCGCTGACGGCCTCGCTGACGGCAGCGGTGACGGCAGCCACGACGACGAGGAGGAGGAGGGGGGGGGAGTGGTGAGAGGGGAGGGGGCGCTGAGGCTCTTCCCCACCACCTCTCCCTCTCGGCACGGTGCCATGGCCGGCGTTCTGGGGTTCGAGAGACTTTCCAGGGATGTGCGGTCGTTTCTTTTCCCCGGTTTTTTTCCTCTTCTCGTGTCCTCCTCCTCCTCCGCCCCCCCCCCTCCCAAAAAAAGTGATTTAAAAAAAAAGGTAGCCAGGCCCCCCTGTTACCCCCCCCCCTCCACTGCCTCCCCCCACCTCGTCCCACCACCGCAGTCCGCAATGGGTATACCTTGATCATCGCGTTGTCAGTATTACCGATTTTTGCATACGATTTGCATACTTTTATATACAGAATGTTGCGTGTACGTATGGGGGGGGGGTGGGGATTAGGCGGAAAGGGGGGGGGTTCATTTTCTTGCGTGCGTGTTAGAGGAAAAACAAGAAAATGTAACGAAAAAACCCACCTCACACACACACACGCTATGCCCCCCCCCCCCCAACAGCTGTCCGGTATTCTCCTGTCTCTCTCTCTCTGTGTGTGTGTGCGTCGCGGGCCTCGGTGGCCCCCCATGTCCCTCTGGTCCCGTGTTTGTGGTGGGTGAGTGGGGGGGATGGGCATCGTGTCGAGACTGTTTACGGTAGGAGGGGGGGGTAGAGAACACGTCACGTGGTGTGTGGGGGGGGGAGCTGTGGGGGGGTCGCTTTGAAAAAGAAGCGGGGGGGGGGGGCGGGGGACTTTTTTAGAGCGAGCGGGGGGGGGAGTGCGGAGCGAGAGAGGAGACGTGAGAGAACAGGCGGGGGGGGGGGTGTTGGTGGGGGGGGGGGTGCTGGAAGATGACCGCCTGGCGTAACATGTTGAACCCCCTTTTGATAAGACTCGTGTTGTGTGCGCGACGTAGCATTTACGAGACCTTCAACCCCCCCCCCCCCACACAAACACACCGTTGTATCATACTCGAGGTGGCTGTGTGATCGCGTTTCGTTCCGAGGTGTGTGGGTTGGTATGGACGGAGGAGATCTGGTGGGAGCTCTGATGAGGAGGGGGGAGGAGGAATGACGAGGAGGAGGATGATGGGGGGTGGGGGGGGGTTCGTGGGTCATGGCGTTTGCACATCGGTTTGCTCCCGCGGCAGGTTTTTAGGGGTTACGGGCATCGTGAGACTTAAACCGAGACACGCAGAGACGTCGTTTTAGGCTTTACCGCGTTATTATAATGTGAATCATTGCCCATTTGAGAAGAAGAAGAAGACGACTTTGGGGCGGGGGGGGGGGGGGTGTGACGAAGTTGGGGGGGGGGGCGGTCGTGGTATTTTCTGTGCGGGGTGGGTTAGGGGGGGTGGTTTTAGGGGGGGTTTGGGGGGGGGGCTAGGGGGTTTTGGGGGGGGGGTTAGGAGCGGGCGGAGGGGGGGGCAGCTAAGGCGATGCGGTGACGCGGCCGATGTGTCCACGGAGCGCGCTGTGACCGCGAGCTGGTTGTGATTCCCCTCGCCGCGACGCTTTTAAACAAATAAAGGATTTAAAAAAAGGAAGCACATCGCAGGCTCTTGCCGAGGCTAGCACCTTTTTTTTTGGGGGGGGGGGGGGCGCGGGGGGGGGTTGGGCTGGTGGGAGGGGGAGGGGCGGTCTATGTAGAATTTGTGTATTTCATGTTAACTAAGCCTAAAAAAAAACTACGTAGTACAAGTAAGTAGGTTACGTTTCATCTCTCGCAACAAACAAAAAAAACTCACGGTTATAATTAGGGAGTTCTTATTGCACCCGTGTTGTCGCAAAGTAAACTTTCACTGGTCGGTCTCCGTTGGATAGTCGTCCATATTCGCCAGTGGCACACCCCCCCCCACCCCACTCTGCCACTGGACATCGTTGGTGTTTTGTACATATTGAAACTGCTTCACCATGGCCTCGAATAGATCGGAATGTAACTTTGTTCATTTAAAGTTGCTTGTGAAAGTTGCTGCGACTCATGCTTTAGGATTTCTGTTTTTTTTTGTTTTTTTGGAAATCAATAAATATTAACTATAGAAGCGATGGGCGTCCCGCAGTTGTGTGCGTGCAATTGGTGCGTTAAAAACAATGGTGGGGGGGGCGGTAGCGATGTTTCTCAAAGCTGCCACTGCTCGCAACCTGCCACGCACGAGTTCATTGCCGTACACGCAAACCCCTTTTTCCACTGGCGCATCCGAGCTGAACCAGCGCAGCCCCCCCAATCCCCCCCCCCCGTACGGTACCGGTTGTGGGTTGCCAATGGGCGATCTTGCCACGTGGTGCTTAAAGCACCACACTGCTGCACCAGCGGTGGCGAGATGTTAACTACCTCGCCGGGTATACAGGAGGACGTGGGTTCGATCCTGACCCCCGACGCCTGCTGTATATTTGGAGTTTGCGTGTCTCCCTGTGGTCGCGTGAGTTTTTCTCCGGGCTCAGTTTTTTCCCCCCCGCCATCAAGAATCAACGTGCACTGAGAGTATTTGGCTGCTATAAATGTCCACGTGATTATAAGCCGCCACTTCATTGGGCTATTATTTATGGCCGGCTCGCTTCCAAAACAAAGGGCTAAAGAGTTTAGTGGGCCTTAGCTGGTAAATTCAAACATTTCTAGTTTCGTTTCAAATTAGCTGCCTCGGGGCCAAGCAGGGCCAGGTAGGTGGGACTTATGATAACTCGATGTCAACACCGAGGACGCGACATCTATCTGCGTGCGCATCGACGACTCGTCAATCGTGCCGGGCTGGCTCTGCTGGGCGCGGTCCTGGCGTGGCTCGGCTGCGCAGTGGAAAAGAAGGGGGGGGGAGTTCAACACCTCCTATGAATGAAGTCGCACCCACGACGCACTGACACACGAACGCACGTGCGGTGATGGCCGCTCCCTCCACAGTCGGCGGTAGCCGACCTGTCCGCTCCGCACTGCAATAACGTCCAATCGATTCCAAGTCACTTCTCGTTCGCGACAATCCATAGGCCCAGACCAGACACTGCCCCTGTCGTCTCCCCATCCCTCGTCCTCCTACCCCGTCCGCACATACGATTAGCACGGTTTGGATACGGACTGTGCGAAAGGCCGAGGGCGAGGCCAAAACCCGGTTCAGATAATCGCCACTGATGTTGGCCGTGGTTGGGAATCGAACCCGGGTGGCCGGGTTCGTAACGCACAAGTGTCGTGCGCCGATCACGATGCCACTGCTCGCTGGGAGACAGACAAAGATCCCCCGGATAGCCTGTAGTGGACTGTTGGGGCAAGTGTTTTTAGCGAGCACTCCTGAAGGTCGGCACAGCTCACGAGGGGGTGGGTGGCCAGCACTACGCCTGGCCGCCTTTGTCTCCCCAGTAGTGATGTTTACAACATCGCACCAGGTACACATTTGAGGCTGAGTCGACCCTAGGGGAGGCCCATGACCGGTTCAGAGAAGCGTCACTGGTGTTGGCCGTGAGCGGGAATCGAATTCCGGTCGCCAGGTTAGTAGCGCAGCGTGCGAACCGCTACGCTGCCCACAAAATTAGAAGTTCACCACACACACATCTGAGTGGTATAACCATAGGGGGTTCCACTTTCCTTACGTGTCCAATAACGTCCAATTACGTAATAACCATTTGCGGTAAGTGGGGTTATCAAGCAATTAACTATTGTAAAACCACGTGAAAAATATCGTTACCGCTCGGGTTTTGGCTACCTATTACTACGTGAACTATTTACCAGATAAAGCTTAATACTGAGCTATGAGCAAGTGATAGCTCAACGAAGTGGCTTACGCAGAAATGCAGAGCAGCCGGAATAATCTCAACGCATGTTTCGAAATGTGGAGGCGAAAAACCGGAAGACCCGGAGAAGAATCCACGCGACCACGGGGAGCGAGAGAGAGAGAGGGGAGAGAGAGAGAGACATCGCAAACTCCAAATCGACAACGGGCATCGTCAGGGCCGGGATCGAACTCCACGAGCCGCTGCAAACCCGGCGGAGGGAGACAACAACTCGCCACCTCAAGTGGCACCCATCAGCTCCGGCCCACAGAGCTCCACACACGCCCTGTGGAGCTCCACTCGCTCTGTGGAGCTCCACTCGCTCCGTGGAGCTCCACACGCCCCGTGGAGCTCCACTCGCTCCGTGGAGCTCCACACGCCCCGTGGAGCTCCACTCGCTCCGTGGAGCTCCACTCGCTCCGTGTGGAGCTCCACTCGCCCCGTGTGGAGCTCCACTCGCCCCGTGTGGAGCTCCACTCGCCCCGTGTGGAGCTCCACTCGCCCCGTGTGGAGCTCCACTCGCCCCGTGTGGAGCTCCACTCGCCCCGTGTGGAGCTCCACTCGCCCCGTGTGGAGCTCCACTCGCCCCGTGTGGAGCTCCACTCGCCCCGTGTGGAGCTCCACTCGCCCCGTGTGGAGCTCCACTCGCCCCGACGCAGCCCTCCAAGTTTGTCGCTGCTCCGCCAAGGCCGAGTGGATTCGCTGTCATCTCTCCACAACCAACCCCTCCGCCACGCCTCCCCCCGTCACGGCGCAGTCCTGCAATTGCTCGCTCGCGTCACTGTTGGTGGCAGGGCCTTCGAGTTGCTCGTGACGAGCGCCCGACGTCAGGGTATGTAGCCTGCTCTTCCGTCGTCCGTCTGGACGTCTCCGAGAGGGTAGGTGGGAGTCAACGTGCCTCATCTCTCAGCCGGACCTTGCATTCTCTTGCCTCTTCAGCGTGTCTCCACCTTCCACCGCCATCCCAACCTCAAACAGCCACCTACCGTCCACCTTGAGGCAAATCCGAATTACGTGTCTCGTCTGCCGCGGCACGATCTCACCTCGACCTATTTAGACGTCTCCCTTGTCATCGCTCACGCATGATGGGTGAATTCCGCACGATTGATGATGACGATCGATATCATTCCATCTCGACCACCTACCAGTCACCATTTGAATCGATGGATCTCTCCAAATCGCATCACCCCCCCCCCCCCCCCCACCAAACTCTCGTTCGTGGCCACTGCACACTTGGAGTGGAAGATGACAGCAGCCATCACGCCCCCCCCCCCCCCAACTCTGTCATGTGAGAAATCACGGACGAACACCATCAACGCGGCGACCGAACATCGATCATCGATCTCCCGGTCTCCAGCGCAACGTCGCATTGCGCACCCAACCTCGCCATCTGCAAACACCCCATCGCTGTTTAGTTTTTAATCAACCACCACCACCACCACCTCCTGAACAGCCTACTCTACTCTTGTCTCCTTAGGCCCAATGTATCCCAGGCCCCCCGCGTCTCCTCGCCCCACCAGACCCGGTTGCGCCGCTTCTCGCGCCCTCTCCGTCGCTGCTTAGCGCACCTCCTCCACCCCCCTCCCTCCCCCCTCCCCTTGGGAGTCCCAATGCCTCCTGCTGTGAATGAGGTGGCACCCCTCTTCGGGACCCGGGCCGCCTTCTGCCAGCTTCCGCGGCGCTCTGGCGCGCAGTAAAGCGTCGAGAGTCAGTTGCCGGTTACAAGAAGACATGCGTAAGCTGCCAGGGCAACATGCGACTGTGTGTTCAAGTCGAAGCTGCAAGCCGAAGCTGCAAGCGAGAGCATGAACCCTGCGTGGTCACTCTTCAATCCTCACCCGGCGAAACAGCAATCGACGTGGAACTTGATGTATGCCCACATTCTTTCGTGTCGCTGTGTCTCCCGTGATGTGTCGTCGTCGTCGTGTCTCCTACGATTCGGAGGTTCCTTTCACCAAATTGGGCTCGTGTTAAACGGAGTCCGTCCGCAAGGGCAACACAGCTTTGTGTTCTCGGGGGTTCGTTCGTCCTGCATCGTCTCGGCGAGAGGCGCCGCGCCACCTGCGACGCGCGGACGAGGAAGAGCGCGGATGTCGCGCACGCCTTTGACCAGACTTGGATTGCGGTTACAAAAGAAGGGGTTTGGCCAAACATCCCAATGGAGTGGCATGGCTCTCCGGAAAATAGTTCTTCACACTCGGTGATACTCTCCCAGAAAAAGAAACGTAACGTGTTCTTGGTTCTTTCGGTAAGGTCACGTAGAAGGGAATTGATAAAGTAATAAAAATAAAACATAATAAAATCATAACATTCTCACCACGTTTCGGCCACAACGTCTGCTTGCGTTGTGGCCGAAACGTCGTGAGAATTTAGTTATTTGAATTCTATTATGTTTATTATTTTATTATCTCCCTTCTACGTGACTTTACCGAAAGAACCAAGTAAATGAATCCCTGCAGTCACGAAAGCTTTAAATCGAAACTCAAACGTAACGTGGTTAAAGTTTTAAGAATAGGAGTTTGTACCCTCTCTGGCAACAAAACAGTTGTGTTAAGATGTTGAAACACCTAACTGAAACTTTTTGCAAGGAATCATGTCTGCATTAACCACATATACCTGTGGCGAACATACAAACAAAAAGCACGCTCTGGTAGTATTTGATGCATTGTCTTTGAAACTGATTGGTCCACACCAAGACAGCTTTTTTAGGGCCTAGTCTCAAACGGTGTTAGACCAGAGGACACCAAAAGACGACCAGCACAAATAATTTGTCACTATCAGGGCGTTGAGAGCTCGGGGGTGAGCAGCTCCATCACGATGTGGTTAAAGTTGTACTTTCGATAAATCCACGCGCCACATGAAAGCGGTTCAACGCGCATACAGTCACGTGCTGTTGTTGCACCAAGCGCTTCCTCTAGCGGAGAGGTTCTTCCGACAGCAGTTGCGTGAGCGAGCAATTGCAGGGGCTGCACCTTTAGCCCGAAGAAGCGCGGTTCGCCACATCTGTCTTCCAATTCCCCAAACGGGGGGTTCATTTGAGTCAAAATCGGGCGTGCGGAGCGCCGCCTCTTGCCGACTCGTGGGCGCAGTTCGCTTCGACTGCCGTGCGGAGGACGAGATGCCGACAAAGGGGGAGAGAGGCTTCCTCTTTGTCGCGCGTTCCGCTTTCACGGACGAAAGTTCTCGTTTTGCCTCCAGTCTGGACCTTCCAGTGAAAAGTGTACACATTTAAAACCGGCAACAGGTTTCCGCTTTGTGCAGCAGCAGCAATAACAAAAATAGCAACAACAACAGCAACAACGATAACAACTATATCAACAATAGCAATAACAATAACCATAACAACACGAACAGCAATACCCAACCAGACATCGTGAGTGCGCCATCACGAATAACGACAACTTCCAACACCACTTAAGCTACAAAGCATTCATCTTTTTATTCTTATTTTACCAACTAAGGCCCACGGAGCTATATAACTGTTTTTTTCAGAATGGACCTGGCCACAAATGATAACTCAACGAAATGGCTTATAATTAACGTGCAAATTTATAATAGCCAAACACTTTAAACACACCTTGATTCTTAATGTGGATGGAAAAAAAACCCCGATGATTGTACCAGATTAAAGCCCACTGAGCGACGAAAGCTATTTTTCAGAAGCGACCTGTCCACAAATGTTAGCTCAGTGAAGTGGCTTATCACGTGGAAGTTTACAGCGGCCATACGCTCTAAACGCACGTGGGTCGCACTCACCATTTACACAAACCCCCTAATGGATTCCTCCTCGCAGGCCTCGTGTCATCGAGAGCAAAGGCAAAAGTGCAGCGCTGAACAACGTCTCGCTCACCGCCAATGGCAGTAGTCAACGTTGGGCACAAAGGGGTAGTAGCAGTAGTACTCTTATTATTACTCATAATCATAATAAATAATGTCAGCTAGTCACGCGCGCCATGGCACCACCGCAGCGTTCGCTCACTCGCCCTCGTAGAGCGAGAGAGAGAGAGGACGACTCAGAGAGGCGAAGAGGAACAACAAACGAGCGAGCAGCCAGGCGGTGAGCCGCCGCCAACCATTGCCCAAGCTCCGCGGTCCCCTATCTATCTCTATATAACGTTGAATGTGTTTACAGCCAATGAATGAGTGCTTACAGAATTTACGGTTGTTGAGCACGTGCCAAAATAAGGCCCGAAAAAAACAATAAAATAAACACAAAGCAGACAGCAACTAACAGCACTCGAGAGCAACGTGGTAACGAGCAATGAAAAAAAATATCGTTTCGAGTCAGGATTAGAATCTTTATTTGGACTGGAGGAGGCATCCTTTAGTCACACAGATGTGCAGCATGGGGTGCGTGAGCGTGTCACAACAGCACCCCCCCCCCCCAAAAAAAAAAAACATCAGTGCAACGATAGAGAAAACGGTAAGCCAGTCGCTAAATATAAATACATTTTAAATACACTGATTATATTTAGTCCGATTCAGCAAGTTTGGGCAGCAGCAGCAGCAAAACAAACCCTACAAAACAATCACAGACCACACCAGCTGTAGTCCCTCAATGAGACGGCGCGTTAGCATTGCACCATCCACGCTGCAACAGGATAAAGGACCAAAGTGACATACGGCGAGGAAGCCGGAGAAACCCGCGCGAGGGGGAAACGCTCTATCCCAATACGGGCGGAACAGATGGCGGCCCACGTGTTTGCTCTTCTTGCCTTCTGGTGAACCAGGCGAACCTCTCCTTCTCGACGCCCGTGGCAAGAGAGTTTCCACAACATTACTTGCGCTAACGCTCCCTACTCTTCCCATATGTAAACACTCATTACCAGCACACACACACACACGGACATATACCCACCGCTTACCCGTAATAGGCCGTTGGTGGCAAGTACTGTGAGCGAGCATGTACCTCGTACGGTCTCGCACACCATTGGCACACAATTCACATCCCCGACGTTGAATCGCTGTAAAATGAGGAGCGTTATCCCACTTGGGTGGCGCTGTCAACATTATTAGCACCAGAGAGACAAAGGCGGTCGGGTGCGTGTGTTTACGTCTGCCAATAAAACCAGGTTGGTAATCCCATCACGCCTTGGTTTGTCCTGTGACATCCTGCCGGGCAGCCTTCGCCACTTGACATTGAACCAAAGTACACAAAGCCTTGCACAAACACTCATTGGTAAGTATACTCGATTTTGTCTCTCTCTCAAATGTAGCAATCTTTATAAGAACGTAATCAACCAGGTAGGGTGTTGACTGTTATGTTGGCCGTCTCTCTGTGTTGTATTGCATTATATTTCTAAGTTTACTAGGTTTGTTTTCTTATCCATTCGTACCTGATGACGATTGCTTGTGTTGCAATCGAAACGTGGTATTCTATTATTTAATTAATTTTTCTTTCTACGTGACTTTACCGAAAGAACCAAAGAGTATTTATAATCGGTGTTTGGTATCTGAACCTGTATCCTGGCTCAGCGTGATTAAGGGTAGAAATATTCAACCCCCGCCACACCCAACACCACCCCCCTCCGCGTCTCTGTGGCGAGATGTTAACTGCCTCGCCTAGTATACGGGAGGTCGTGGATTCGATCCCGGCCCTGACGCCTGCTGCTGTATATTTGGAGTTCGCGTGTCCTTGTCCCCGTGGTCAGGTGGATTTTACTCCAGGTCCTTCGGTTTTTCCCTCCACATTTAGAATATAAACATGCCTTTAGAGTATTTGGCTGCTAAATATTTCCGCATGATAAGCCACTTCGTGGAGCTATCATTTGTGGCCAGGTCGTTTCGGAAAACGAGCTGCACAGCTCAATGGGTCTAGCCTGGTAAAAATAAAATAAATTAGTTTAGTTTCAGGTTGGCTGGGTTTCAATACCAGAATCGATCCCCACTTTAACATCAATATTCAAATATGCTCAAAATGTCCCCCCCCCCATATATTGCTATAAAATAGATTTCTGTTTATATGATTGTGGTTATGGTTGTACTTTGTTAATCTCTAATCTCTGCCATTGCATACAATGAAACAAGAAAATGTAAAAAGAAAAAACAGAGCAATGTAATAAATACACTATTAGACATTATTGTAAAACATAAATAAAAAGTCCATCCTATGTGTTAGTGAATTTTTTTATATTTTAGGCAGGAAATTAGTTTTGGATTTAGATTTTTTTCTGGGGGGGGGGGGGACCCCATACCCCCTGGAAGATTTGGTCCCCCCCCCAATGTTGACTCCATGGCTACGGCCTTGCATCACGGTGAATGTATGGGCCGTCTGCTTCACAGCGGACGTAAAACAAAAAACTCCCCTGACGTAATTCACAAGAGCGGGCGCCACAGCGGCAAGATGGTATCTCGCTCGCGAGGTGACACAGGAGGGGAATCATGGGTTCGATTCCTAATCCCGATACAGTCCCTGTATTTTTGGAGTTTGCTGTGTGTCTCTCTCTCCACGTGGTGGCGTGGATTTTTCTCCGGGTCCTCTGTGTTTTCCCTTCGTTACCCTCCACGTTTAGAATCGACGGAGCATTTTTAAGTTAAGAATATTTAGTTGACGGCTATACATTCCCACACACAGTGAGTCACTTCGATGAGCTATCGCGTGCGGGTGATCAGGTCGCCTCTGAAAAATAAGCTGACACATGTGTGCCGGCCTCAGGGTGAACCAATTTGTCAAAATTCGAAAATTACGCTGCTGAATGCTCAATTTGGGGGATTACTGCACGCACGCGGAGCAGCAGCAGCAGTCATCGCTGCCCGACTGGCAGACTGAAGTCCCAGGTCACTCTTGCAAATGAGACTCATCTTGACCTCGTGACTTATATTCTGAGCTGATTGAACAGAATAAAACTAGACCAAAACATTGATTCTGAAAGTCTCATACAGCCCTCAGCAAAGAATGTCTTTGCCCCCACCCCCACCTGAGTTGGGCCCACACCTAAGTTGAATGAAACTACGCGTGAAAGTCTCCGCAACCGGTTACGATCAGTTGCGCAACCGGTTGCATACGATAGAGACGAACTCCCTCGACTCCTGAATCATGGATCTGCTGCTGCTGCTCGGCGAACTGTCGCCACGTGCTCCACCACGTGGTGCACATTTGGGACCTGTAGTTCATTTCAATCCTGAATACTCTGTTTGATGCACCAGTTGCGCAACTCCTCGCTCGGACGCGGTCAAAGCAGTTGCAGGCGACGCCTAAGATGCCCGAGAGCGATCGGGTTGCGCGCGACTGATCCCGGCGGCTTCGTTACCTCGACCACGACGTCGCCACGAGCGGAGGACCAATGTCGCCCTCTACCGGCGAGAGGGCGACGTTGACATCTCACGGGACCGACCATCAGAGGGGTGGGGGAGAGGATCTGGGACTACCTGCTAGAATCACTCGGAGTTGTGATTCTCAACGTAATAGAGATTGTGTTGTGTTAGATCGCGTAAATATATAAATGTGGCGTTAAAACCCGTCATGTTATGTTTACGTGATAACCATGACTAGTTGGTTGTGTCGGGTGGTGGCGGGTTTTAACGGCACCAAGGCCGTAATTATAATATATATTGGGGGTGACACATCCCCCCCGATATTCAAATATGCTCAAAATGCCCCCCCCCCCCCCCCAATATATTGCTATAAAAAATGTTTGCTATGCTATGTAAATAAAAATAACAATTTGCTAAACCTTGGCCACAATATCTTGACTTGTCCTCATATAAATCAATGCATAGATTTCTGTTGATATGATTGTGGTTATGGTTGTACTTTATTAATCCCTAATCTCTGCCATTACATACAGTGAAACAAGAAATGTAATACAATACACTATTAGACATTGTCAAAAATAATTAAAACGTCCATCCCCCAGACATTCTGGATGATTTGGTCACCCGCAATGTTGACTCCATGGCTACGGCCTTGAACGACACATTTATATATTTACGCGATCCAACCCAAGAAAACCTCTATTATGGATGCTATTGGTCGCGAAAGCCCACGTGTTAAACTGACTATCTTTGTCTTCATCATCACCCATCTCGGCCCTCTCCCACCTCCTCCTGATCCTCTTGCCCCCCCCCCCCCCCCCCCACGGGCGCCGCTCATTTTTTTCTCCCCGCCGCTCATCCTGGACTGCATGTATGTTGAACTTCTTTCGCACCATACGTGGCCAACCGTGCTACGTAGCCAACCGTGCTAATCGGAAGTGCGGGGGAAGGACAACGAAGTAAAACACAAAGAGCAGTTCTAAATAAATGAGTTTAAAAGTGCATCGCTGCAGTGGCCTCCTAGCATCGCGAGCAAGAGCGTTCCAGAAGCGCAACTGGAAGCGCCGTGCGATGCGGTGCCCCACGTCGTTGTTCGATGGCCGAGCCCAAAAAACAACAAACACCGCTGCCGTGTGCGAGGATGAGCCGAGTTTATGCTCCTCGACGAGAGCAGCGAGGGTGCCGTGGTTCATTTGCGGCAAACACTTTGGTGTGCATTTTGAGTCGTGATCTTCTACTCGCTCCTCCTCCATCCTCCTCCTTCTCGCCGTCCGTCTTGGCGACTACCATCACGGCATCCCTTCCCTTCCCCCCGCTCATCTTGTAACCCCTCTCAGCTTCTCGTCTTCCCTGTCACATCTCTCTCTCTTATCCCACGCACTAACATCCTTGACTTTAGTCCCCCCCCCGCGCCCCCCACTTGTCGTGGCGCTGTGCCACGGTTACAAACGTTTCTGAATGTTTAAAGTACCTGTGCACGCAGACCCCCCCCCCCACCCCCACCCCGTAGAACGCCGATTCGTTATAAGCGCTCTTTGTCCTGGAGAATGTTTTGTTGTCGTCGTTTACGAGCAAAGACGTTCAATCAAAATATCTACAAAGCGCTTACGACGAATAGCACGTGGTAACGCCACAACCCATCGTTCGCTCAGCCAATGGAGATCCGAGCAGACCCATACCCCCACTCGATTCGATTATCACGAATTGGTCGTCGCGATTGAAGTTGTTTAAAAAAAAATGTAATCCATCATTTTGTGCTTCGATGTTCAATGTTATTACGGAGAGTTTGCGCCACGTGATAGCTCACGAGACCCGGGGTCCCGCACCTCCGATTAGCACGATTGGCTACGCACGGTGCAAAAGAAGTTGAACATACATATTTCGACTTAAAGCTTTCGTGACTGCAGGGATTCATCTTCTTGGTTCTTTTGGTAAAGTCACGTAGAAGGGAAATAATAAAATAATAAAAATAAAACATAATAAAATCATATTCTCACGACGTTTCGGCCACAACGCAAGCAGCCGTCCTCAGGTGAAGAACAGGTCTGTCGGAAAGACAGCTGCTTGCGTTGTGGCCGAAACGTCGTGAGCATTTTATTTTATTATGTTTTATTTTTATTATTTCCCTTCTACGTGACTTTACCGAAAGAACCAAGAAGGTTCAACATACATACTTACATGCACAGCTGTAAACCTATTATCAGTGCCCTACCTTATCACAGACCAATTCAGATCCCTATTGGTCACCTCATGCCCTGAGAAATCTCGGCGTGCATCCGACAAATTCCCATCATCACAAGGAAGAACAACAAACAAATAGACAAACAAAAATAAAGCTCAGTTTCCCTGTACAAGAACACGGATACACGGTATGGGTTGACAGGTATGTACATGCATCGAAGGATAAGTATCTCCAAGAACCATTCGATGATTGGAATACTAGACTGATTTTATTTATTAAACGACCCATAACGTACATACATCGAACCGAGTACAATAATCGATTTTTTTGCAACCGTGTGTGCTGTACAATGCGTATTCACGTGAGTGGCTAACCCCTTCCAGCCACTGGAGGCCGCTATATATACTGGATATAACCCCGCAATGTTTAACAAAACAATTGATAATATATTTGAATTTCGATGGGAGCGAATCGTTACGCACCAATAATTCGTTTTCCATGGGAACAGTTTTGCATTTAAATAGTCAAACTAATGTACAGCAAGAAATTAACACGACGATCCACTGCTGGATGAAAGCCTCCCCGCGCCGTCTCGAGTCATGGAAAAGATTTTTTGACCATACTTCAACACGCTGGTCAGTGCAGTTTAGTGAATGCGGAGAGCATAGACGTGAGAGGTTGGTACAGTACAACTGATTTTGCTGCGCTGTACTCAACGCAAGCCGCAGCAGCCTATGCCACCTGTGATGCATCACATTCACCACCTCCAGCGGGCCGCCAGTGCGAGTTGGTGAAAGGGGATAGCGGTGGGGGCGGGGGGGGGGCAGAACCGATTCCACCAGACATCATTCGCCACTGACGTCATAGCCGTGGCCTGGAATCGAACTCATATTGCCGGGGGATCAGTGACCAAGTGCGTCCAACCACCTATGAAGGCCGGCACGCCACACGAGGCAGTGTGTGGCCAACGCCACCGCACGGCCGCTTTTGTCTCCCGAGTAAGGCGATGTTAACACGTCGCAACCACGTGCCGTCATCACTTGAGTCTACCTCGGGGAGGCGAAGGGCCGGGTCAGATGATCGCCACTGACGTTGGGCCGTGAGCGGGAATCGAATTCGGGGGTGGCCTGATTCGTAGCGCAGCGAGCCTCAAATGAGTAGCTGGTGCGGTGTGTAAACAATCGCACCTGGGGAGACAAAGGCGGCCGGGCGCGGTGCTGGCCACCCACCCCCTCGTGTAGCGCTTGCCCCGACACTCTTTGGAGGCTATCAGGGGGACCTTTGTCTTCGAGACGGGCACCTGCAGTGCCACTCGGGAGGGTCGCCAATCAACCAGAAGACCCGAGCGGCGATGGCGGTGATGTGACTATGAATGTGGATGTGAAACCCACGCGCACTTCACGGAAAACAAAAAAAATCAGGAAGTCCTAAAGGCAGATGGCGGTGGAGATGAGTCTGTAAAAGTTCATCTCGAACATCACGTGTCCACTTTGCAGAAGGACGCAGTGGCATCAGCAGCAAATGACCGCGGCGATGACCCCATTGGGCTTAATGAGTCTGGGGGCATGGGGTTAAGGAGTTACGAAAGTTAAGTTAATTATCGAGTTCTTTATTTGTCTATCCAGAAGGGCCATACTGAGTCGTACGACCCTTTTTCAAGAGCATCCTGCATTGGGCTCTCATTCTAAAATATTTACAGCCAATTAATGACGAGGTGCGCTCATGATTATTCTTATACAACGCTTCATCCCGGTACTGATGGAAACAGATGGCGATTAGTCCACTTGCTGTACTGCCTTCTCGTGGCAGAGCCAGGAGTATACCGCAAATCTTCGATGCCTCCGGGGGAAGGGAGTTTCGCAACATCTGCGCGTGATCCACTAACCCTCGCTGCTACCTCCACGGCGCTGCATTACAGGCAGCCGCGTGCAGCAGCGTAGCCACCACCGCCCGCGTAGGGGTTTGTGCTGCACAGTTCCTGAAGTGGCTCCCAGCACGCGCGGCGAAACGTCGGACGTCACGCCGAGCAACACGCGGCACGAGCCGAACCCACATCGGCGAGCTGTGTATTGTTGTAGGTACGAAGCCAGCGCCCCAGATTCGATTTCCGCTCACGGCCAACACCAGTGACGATTATCTGAACCTATCCTGGGCCTCCCCCTAGGTCGACTCAGCCTCCAGCGAGTAGCTGGTGCGGTGCGTGAACATCCCCACTGGGGAGACAAAGGCGGCCGGGCGTGTTGTTGGCCACCCACCCCCTCGTGTGTTACGCCGGCCTTCATCGGTGCTCGCTAATAGCACTTGCCCCGAAGAGTCTGTTAAGGCTACGCAGGGGATCTTTGCCTCTGTGTGGGATGGGTGGTGTGGAAGTCTGCACCACACCTGCTCGCACTCCCACGTGGCGCGCCTCCGCAAGGTCACCTGGTGCACACGCAAACAAGACAGGGGCAAAGATCCCCCGTGTAGCCTAAACAGGCCGTTGGGGCAAGTGCAGTTAGCGAGTGCCTTCTCGAAGGCCAGCGCGACACACCGAGGGGGTGCTTGTGGCCAGCGGCTCCGCGCAGCCGTCTTTGTCTCTCCGAGTGGCGATGCTTCCGCACCGCACCAGGCACTCACTCAAGGGCCGAGTGCGGACATCAGGAGTGACATCAGCACCGGTCTCGGACTCTCTTCAGCCCGATTCAACTACCCGGTACCAGCTCTGGATTTCCCCTCGATCCTCTCGGCCCTATTCAACTACCCGGTGCACTGCGTAAACATCGGCGTTGGGGGAGACAAAGAGAGCCGGCTCACCACACCAACCCCGCCGTGCACCGGGCTGCTCTGTATAGGAGGTGCTCGCGGACAACATTTGACCCCCCCCCCCCCCCCCCCCCCCCCCCAATAGTCGACAAAGATAATCCACGGGTTATCTTTGTCCTGGTTGTGTATTAAACGTCACCCCCTTCACCCCCCCCCCCCAGCGGCCACAGCTCTCAAACCACGTCGCGCGGAGCGACTCATTCGAGGATGGCCTCGTAAATGGAATCGTCGAGGTCGGGGCGAGCCGTGGGGGCGACCTCGCTGGGACGTCCACGCCGAGGCGCTGGGGACCTCGACTTGTCCACGGTGGCGTACAGGTCGCCCGTGTCTGCCGCCACCTGCAGAAGCGAGCGAGAGAGAGGGAGCGCCGCGGGGGCCTTCGTTAAACAAAACAAAGAGACGCGATTGGTGCGCGCAGCTGCGAAGCGCTTCGGGTGCGCGCAGCTGATAGAAGCGCAGCCGGGGCATGCCGCAGGTGACGCGCTTCACCTTTGGGACGGGCGTCTTGCGGGAGGCCCTGTCCTGAACCGGGTTGACCTTCACTGAACCCTCCCCTGACTTCACTCCTGACCCCACCGCTGACCCCGCCGGCGCTGGCCCTTGCCGCTTGAGCACCGTGGCGTAGAGCTCCGTCGGGGCGGTGGCGGCGGTGGAGGGAACTCCGGGGGCCGAGAACTCATCCACTGACTGGTACAAGGAGTTGTCCATCATCACGGCGTCGCTGTCACAGCCGCCTTTGTCTTTATTGTTATCGCCATTGTCGGGGAGCGGCATCTGTGGGGCCACGCGGGCGCGGGGAATATGGATCGTGGCGCTGGACGCAGAGTCACGCCGGGACGAGGCGTCGTCTGAACAGAGACACCGGAGAAAAATAAAATATTTTAAATGTATTTTTAGTTTAAATTTTGATTTAAAGCTTTCGTGACTGCAGGGATTCATCTTCTTTGTTCTTTCGGTAAAGTCACGTAGAAGGGAAGTAATAATTTTTTTATTTTTAGTTTTATTTTATTTTTAGTTTGTTGCTGCTATTTGATGTTGTTGTTGTTGTTGTGGTGATCGCACCCACAACGCCGAGCGAGCAGCAGTAGGCAGCGCTCTTTGAAGGAACGATAGATAATAAGAGTGCAACACGTTTCTTGAATCGAGAAAGGTTATGGATAAGAACATTAGGAGGGTGGGCGGGGGGGGGATAGAGACAATGATGGGGGGGAGGGGAGGGGATGCCAGTGTAGAGCGGTCCAGTGTGATGGAAGCGGCGGAAAGAGAGGCGAGGTGACCTGCAGTTAGAGCCCTGGGCTACGAACCTGGAGACCCGAGTTCGATTCTCGCTCATGGCCAACACCAGAGACGATTATCCTGGGCATCTCCCAGGTCGACTCAGCCTCAAATGAGTGCCTGGTGCGGTGTGTAAGCTTCGCTACTGGGGGAGACAAAGGTGATCGGGCGTGGTGCTGGCCACTGACCCCCTCCTTGTACCCTTCCGGCCTTCGTAGGTTCTCGCTAACAGCACTTGCCCCTACAGTCTGTTAAAGGCTATACGGGAGATCTTTGTCTCGGGTTTTTGTTTGAACATAGCGCGGGGGTGAGACGGGCGCAGTCAACCGAGTCTTCAACACGGCTAGGAGAACCAATGAGTGAAGTTCAACCACTGGATTCGAGTGTCCAACCACCACGCACACGATTCAATTGCATCGCAGGGCGCTCGAAAATAAAACTCAACAGTCGACAGCAACCAACGGCAACAACAACGACAGCAACCAGTTGATGCGAGGCGTTGTACCCAACACGTGGCCTGGGTGGCACCTGCCTCCGCGCGATTGCTTACTGAGTGTGCAGAGCGCAGCTTCGTACGGCTCTGGGCAGGAAGCAATAGTTAGCAATCGATGATGGAGGAGGGGACGTAGATTTCTTTCACCAGATTTGCCACTGTGGCCGCGTGGTGCGGGCTGATTACGCGTTAATCTGCTCAAGGGGTGGGGGGGGGGCTTGTCCCCCCCCCCCCCGCTTCTACTTCTCCTACTCCTCCACAGTTGCCGTTGTTTTCTCTGAGTCACGTCCCAAGTGTGGGGAACGCATACCTGCTAACCCCATACCGGTGCCCTACCTTATTCCAGACCAATTCAGACCTTATTGGTAACCCCGCGCCCCTTATAAATATCAACGTTCAGCCCACAAAGTCCCATCACAAGGGGGAGAAACACAAACAAAATAGACAAAAAAAATGCTGCCCGTATTGAAACGCTTGTACGCCGTGTGGACCTGAAAAACTCAATTTCCCTGTACAAGAATACGGGGTAAACCGTATGAGGTGACAGCAATGGGAGCGGTGGCGCAGTGGTTTAAGAGCACGTGTGCGCTTCAAAAGCACGGTCGTAGCGACCCGATTTCGATTCACGGTCACGGCGAACATTAGTGGCGAGTGATATTAAACCAAGCTTTAAAAAACGAAACTATTTTAATTTTAGCAGGTGAGGCCCCACTGAGCTACATAGCTTTTTTTTCAATTAAAGAAGCTACCTGGCCACAAGTGGTAGCCGAACGAAGTGGCTTATCGCGTAGAATTGTGTAGCAGCCACATACTCGAAACGCAGCGTTGATTCTAAATGTGGAGGTGAAAAATTAGAGGACCCGGAGAAAAAGTACACGCGACCACGGGGAGAACATACAAACTCAAAATATACAGGCGTCAGGGTCGGGATTGAACCCACGACTTCCTGCATGCCAGGTGAGGGATTTAACATCTCGCTACCGTGAACATCGCCGGCAAGTGATGTGTCAACGGATACCCCCTCCCCATTCCCCCCTCCCCGCCCCCCATTTATCAACCAGCACTGACCAGCGTGGTGAAGTATGGTCAAACAACCCACATGAACGACACGGTGTGGGGAGGCCCTCATCCAGCAGTGGATTGACATGTTACACCGCCACACCTGCCCAATTTAATACTGGGGGCTTCTCAAACTCCACCCGTTTGCCCGGCGCTGGTGGCTATGCACGCCTACAATCGAGCGCCTTGGGGGCGAGGGGTTAGTGGATCACACGCACACACACAGAGGTGTCGTTGAACTCCCTAACCGTGGGTGTCAAGGTCGTAGTCATCTCTTGGCTTGCCAGGGTACGGCAGTACAGCAAGTGGATTGATGGCCATCTCTACATGGATTTAATATGGGGGTTTTTCCCCCCGTGCGTATTGAATTTGACCAAACATCCAGATGTAGGACCGCAGATCTTGGGGAATTGTTGCATCGGTTAAAATTAAGTGTTTCTTTTTTGACTAGCAGGGAGCCAGGTAAAGGTGCGGCCCTGCTATTGCTTCCTCAAGCCACTGCTGGCGGAAGAGCCTCCGAATAGCACGGTTGGCTACATACGGTGCGAACACAAAAGTTAGTTTCAACCGAATACCTCCCTTGCATCTCAAACGATGCAATGGCCAGCTGTAGTGTTTATAGATCTTTGTTTAGCCCATGGGACCCCCTGTTAACAGCTGTCCCTGCACGGCACAAGCTACAACGCAGGCACTGCCCTGCGAGTGCGCATTGCCAGTTTGTCAATAGGGGGGGGGGGCGACGTTGGAATCTTTGCGATTTCTTATTTCAATTAAGTAATTCGTTAAGACTCACCCGTGGTTTGATGTGAAAAGATGCCCTCGGGGTTCCCGCCCCCCTCTTCCAGCCGATCCCCCTGTGAGAGGGTGGGGGTAGGAGGGGGGGGGACGTGGGGGGAGGGGGGGTGTGAAGCTGGGTGAACTGTCACCGTCTCACGCATTTGGCGTGAGACTCACTCTTGCGGGAAGCCCACGGCGCTCCATTGTAATGCGGAGAGGATTAACCACCGCCACCGGTGCTCGCTCCAAGGCGCAACTTTGCCCCAGCAGTCTGTTCAGCTGACGCCGATGGATCGTTGCCTGCGCGTGTTTTACGACTGAATGCGGTGCCTAATGAGACCAACGATGAATAATGCATCGGGCAGGCCCATCCGTGCCGGTGTGTTTGTTTATGGGTTACGAGGTTAAATGTCCCGGCTCCGTGAGCCACGCATCAGCTTTTACACTCCGTCTCCGTTACCATTTAGGGTTCTTGAGCTGTGACTTCATTAGCTCTGTCAGACCCCCCCCCTCGGGTCGGGCGAGGGAGGGGAGGGGGGCACAATATCTCGCGGCGAAGATCCAACATGGACAGGGGGGGGGGTCGGCAAACCAAAATAACAAGACGACACATTTTTTTCATCGAATTCGGGAAAATTATAAAACAACAAAAATCTTATAAATGGGATGAACGTCACGGAGCAGTCGTTAAAAGAGCCGCATGCGGCTACGGTAGCCGCGGGTTGCCGACCCCCTGGGCTAATAGGCAAAGGAGGATGATGATGATGATGGTGATGACTGGAACCCGCAGCATCTCACCTGGAATGTATTGTATGCCTTTGGGAAGATCCTGCAGGGAGAGAGAGAGAGAGAAAGAGATAGAGAGAGAGACATTCTTGACTCGACACACCAACAACAACAATGCGCGACCTCGCTCCTCCAGCTCACGATGGCAGAATTCAAAGTTTGATTCCCGGCCGCGGCTAATGACCCGTGGCATTCAAGCAAGGTGTGACCTCGATTGCTACTTAGCCCGTGATTTTCCTTGCGGGCCTTTGGGCCTCCGCTCAGCAAATGCGATAAATTGAACAACAACTAGAAATCGAATTTTTCTCTATTTCTGCAACGTAACCGTATATTTTTCGTTTTACCCCGGGTCTCTCAATGAATGAGACCGTTAGCCCCGATGTAGGGTACGTCGACCATCTCATCGCACCGTGCGGAGCCGACCGTGCTAAGCGGAGTTGCGAAGCCGAACCGAGAACGGACCATGAATTAAAGAAGTGACCTCTGGATTTCGCTTTGACCTCCTGCGAGGGTTTCCGCCACCGCACGCGAGGGGGCGGTGTGGTCCGCACAACGCCGCGCGTCTCCCAGCAGGGCTGGCGAATTCACACCCCCAACCCGCCTCTCTCTCTCCCAGCCACCCCCACCACGACTGGACGGAACCTCCTCATTAAGGGGATACTTCTCATGATTATTCACGCAGCGCGCATAATGAGCTTCGTGGAGGCTCCAGCGAGGCATTTTATGGCAAATGTGCTTGGTTTTGCTCCACTTCCACACAGATATATCCGGACGCTGGAGGGCAGCTGCACTTGCAGTGGTTTTGGCGCAAACCTCCGATTCGCAACAGCTCGCGACGTACGGTGCGAAAGAATTTCAACAGACACACACACATACAGATCATTGCTGACGCCCCACTCCCACAACACCAGACCCCTGCTGAAATGTTATTATATTATTTTATGATGATGTTATAATGGCTATCCTTTTAATTACCCAGCTACAGACTCACTGAGCGGTGAGGCCCTTTTCAGGAGGGTACTGCCACATTGAGATGTTTGACCAATGAATATGATCAGCCCGAGACTAAAAGAACATCAGAGAAATATTAAATTCTCCCAAATGCAACCGTCAGCAGTAGCAGAACACGCATGCCAACAAGGACACTCAATTGATTTGGATAATGTTGAAGTGTTGTGCAAAACTAGCTGCTACTGGCCAAGACTAATGAGAGAATCTATCGAAATTGAAAGAAATCAAAATAACTTTAACCGTTCGGATAGCTACCGCCTTAGTGCTGCGTGGAGGCGAATCATCAAATAATACATTATTTACATGCATGCCTACAAACGGCAGACTACTTCAATAGGGATTACCGTTGACAGGGCTATTTTAATAAACACAATAGACAGAAAGGACATGTTCAAAGGGCTCGCATAATGTACAATGTACGTTGCCTCAGTAATGCTCCCCCACCCCCCCCCCCCCCACATTGTGCAAGAGCGCAGAAGCGTGGTAACCACATCTCCGCCCATTAATAAGGAACGAAACAGGAGGACTTATCCACAAATCTGGCTGTCGCCTGATGAAGCTAGTTGTTATTACTGGCGAAACGTCGTACTCAGTTTGTAAATGTTGTGGCTTGGCTCTCCAACAGGGGCGGTTTCTTCATTAGGGCGATTGGGCGACGCACCACCAATGTCATTGAACCACAGAGTCACGCTATCCGTCACTGTCAGCCTCTGGATATAGTCCAATCAGCGTCATGTCACGTTTTGTGGAGTACCGCCTCTTTTTGGGCGATTTCACTCCGGCTGAGAATCGCCCCGAGTGGCCCCATAGACTTACATTCAAAGATGTTTTTTTTCGAACGGGGGCGCTCCAATGCATTCTCTATGGCTTCCGGGAGGGCATGCACTAACGTGCATACGTCATCATACGTGCTAACGTCATTATACGTAAGCACGTTTCATCCAACAATATAATTTATCGCCACCTAGTGGAATCTTCTTCTTGGTTCTTTCGGTAAAGTCACGTAGAAGGGAAGTAATAAAATAATAAAAATAAAACATAATAAAATAATTCTCACGACGTTTCGGCCACAGCGCAAGTTATTCTCACGACGTTTCGGCCACAACGTTCCACTCACTGGCATGGTGCAGTGTGCAGAGTAATGTATGGTGTCGTAATTGTATAGTAAATATATAGCAGTGTGATACACATTAGGGTGGGTAGAATAATACATAGTGTTAAATTAAAATGGATAATGCAGCAAATGCAGCAGCAGCAGCAACTGCAGCAGCAGCAGCAACTGCAGCAGCAGCAACTGCAGCAGCAGCAGCAACTGCAGCAGCAGCAGCAACTGCAGCTCCCTTTGATGCTGTTAATCCTGCATAATGCACATGCATATGCAGTACTAATCACATTCCTGCATTTCCCATAATATGCTAAAATCCTCTTGATATGCAAATTCCTTTGTCAAGGCGCCCAGCTTATATATATGCTCCAAGCTCGTGTGCTGTTTCATTCAGACTCTGTCGCCTCGACGGACCTGGTTTTCACCTGAGGACGGCTGCTTGCGTTGTGGCCGAAGCGTCGTGAGAATAATTTTATTATGTTTTATTTTTATTATTTTATTACTTCCCTTCTACGTGACTTAATCGAAAGAACCAAGAAGATGAATCCCTGCAGTCACGAAAGTTTAAAATCAAAATCTAGTGGAATCTTTAATAAAATAAACTTGAGTGGTTTGTTTTAATAGTGAGTATAGAAACAAACAAGATGTATTGTAAGAGTCACTTTATTTTTCATTAATATTAAAGAAGTGAAGTTGCCTTTACATGCTTAAGCTGTTAATTTATCCATTGCATGGGTGGACCTTATCCTTATCAATCATCCAGACATTTGCCCCCCTGAGAGATTTTGCAGGAGCCGCCACTGCTCTCCAACACACCGGTGTGCTGTACTAGTGACGAATTGGCCACGTTCTGTTTACGTGACAACCCTTACTAGTTGGCTGTATCGGGTGGTGGCGGGTTTTAACGACACATTTATATATTTACGCGATCTAACCCAAAAACTCTCTGATGAAATTTGTTTTTGTATAATTGGGAGTTTGTTTTTGTATAATTGGGAGTGATATTTATTTTTAATTTTGTTCCAAGAGTCCAGCGTAGGAAGAAAACCCACACGCAAGCGAGGAGATAACACTCAAATGTCAGCACAGATAGATTTAAGAATTCCGTTGCTATCTATGCCCATGTTTTGCCCACCATGTTTTCCGCATGTCCTAAAATAACACGCACGCACACGGAATCTCTCTCGCGCGCACACACACACAACACAGACAAAGGTCCCCCGTATAACCTTTATAACGGACTGTTGGGGCAAGTGCCGTTAGCGAGCACCTATGACGGCCGGCACGGCACACGAAGAGGGTGGGTGGCCAGCACCACGCCCGGCCGCCTTTGTCTTCCCAATGCCGATGTTTACGCACTGCAGCAGCTACCGGTTTCAGGGGAAACCCAGGATCGGTTCAGATGTTCGTCACTGCTGTTAATTGGTCGTGAGCAGGAATTGAACTCGACTCGCCGGGTTCGTAGCGCAGCGCGCTAACCACTGTGCCACCGCTCCCCAGACGTACGCACACACTCATACGCACACACACTAACATACTGCCACATACACACACCAACATAAATACACTCTCTCACATACATACACACTCTATATCGCACACACGCACTCTCTCACCACACAGCAAAGACCGTCAACATTCACCGCGAAGTGGCTGCCGGCGACGTCACCACGGCGCTTGTGCCAGGCTAGGTGCACTCTGAGGCTATCACGTGAAGTGTGGAAAACCTCGCCGTTGCAGGTCACGGGACAGACCCAGGTGTTATGAGTTGACTGAGTCACGCACTTGCGCGCGCACGCGCACACACACACTCGCTGTCTCTCACACACACACAAAATAAAGACCCCCCCACCCCCGTATAGTCTTAACAGAATGTTGGGGCAAGTGCTGCGAGCGAGCACTTACGAAGGTCGGCTCGGCACACGAGAGGCTGGGTAGCCAGCACCACGCCTGGTCACCTTTGTCTCCCGAGTGGCGATATTAACACATCACCCATTTGGGGTTGAGTCGACCTAGGGGAGGCCCGGGACCGGTTCAGATATTCGCCTCGTTAAATTTTGTCGCGAGCCCCGAATCGAACTCGGGTCGCCCGGTTCGTAGCGCAGCGCGCTAACGCTGCACCACCGCTCCCACACACACACTCACACACTCCCCAATGCTGACGTGCCCACCACACACACGCGCGCGCGCGCGCACTCTCGCTCGCTCGCTTGTCGCCCTTATTAAAACAAAATAACGCGAATGCATCAGGCTCGGGGCGTGTAAATGTCACGGAATAAATGCATGTGTTAATGTTGCACCCGCCGCGACTAAAAATAACTCCTCGTGCATGCCCCCCCCCCCGCTCCCCACCGCCGCCTCGTCCTCTTCCAGCCTCCCACCTCCTCATTATCATCGTCAAGGAGCGTAAACCATCATCGTCGTCATCACGCGACCTCCCGTCGTCATCGCAGCAGCAGCAACGGCCCTTTGGCTCAGCCGTCGGACAAAGACGGCTTCGCTGAATCGCGCGCTTTCAGATGAGCTTCTTCGGCCGCCTGCAACGCTCGTCACCTCCGACATCAGGGAGCCACTGGGAGATACGCACTTTGAAATCCTCGAGATTGAAAACTCCTTTTTTTTTACAACTATTTTTGTGTGTTTAGTTTGTTGTCTTTCCCCCACACCTCCGATTAGCACGGTTGGCTACGTACGGTGCGAAAGAAGGTCAACATGCATTCTTAATACTTCCACGAGAGCGGTCGTGTAGCGATTAGCGCGCTGCGCTACGAATCCGGCGACCCGAGGTGGATTCTTGCTCACGGCCAACACCGGTGACAATGATCTGAACCGGCCCTTGGTCTCCCCCTAGGTCGACTCAGCCTCAAATGAGTACCTGGTGCAGTGTGTTAAATATCGCCACTCGGGAGACCAGGGCGACCGGGCATGGCCCTGACAACCCTCGTGTGCCGTGCCGGCCTTCATAGGTGCTCGCTAACAGCACTTGCCCCTTCAGTCTGTTAAGGCTACATGGGGGAACTTTGTCTTTGTTGTGGATTAAATCCATCTGTGCGGAGCTGTCTCTGGGTTCTCCAGTTCCCACCCGAACCAAGTCACTCGTTAACGGGACCATAACATTCCCATCCTTCTGAGAGCGAGTCTTGAGACTCATTGCCGCTGTCCTGTAAGGCAATTAAAGGCATTATTGTTGTGGTAATTACGTATTTTATTTGGTAGTAGGAGGGGTTAATGTTGGGGAAGAGGCGGTGTTTAATTAAGGTCCACACTCAAAATACGCGGCATTAAAAACTCATTTGATACGACCCACCCTCCCCTCGAGACACGCACACACACGCATTATGCGAGCCGTGTAAAATTACGGTTATATGAATACATAAATACATAACACTGGTAATTGTCCCTCCACGTCATCATCATCAGCTATGGCCAATCCACTGATGGATGAAGTTCCTCCGCCCAAGCGACTTAGACAACACTGTGTTTGTCCCGTCACACACAAACACAGAAATAGGCAAAGAGCCCACCGTGCAGAATGTAGGGGCAAGTGCTGTTAGCGAGCACCTATAAAGGCCGGCACGGCACACGAGGGGTGGCTGGCTAGCACCACGCCCGGTCGCCTTTGTCTCCCAGTGGCGATGTTACTACACCACCACACCAGGTACTCATTTGAGGCTGAGGTCGACCGAGGGAGGCCCAGGTTCGTTTCAGATAATCTGCCACTGGTGTTGGCAGTGAGCGGGAATCGAACTTGAGTAACCAGGTTCGTAGCGAAGCGCGTTTACCGCTACACTACCAAACAAACAAAGCAAATACAAAGCTCCCCCGTATAGAACATAACAGACTATAGAGGCAAGTGCTGTTAGCTAGCACCTATGAAGGCCGGCACGGCACACGAGGGAGGTGGGTGGACAACACCACGCCCGGCCGCCTTTGTCTCCCCAGTGGCGATGTTTACACACCGCACCAGGTACTAATTTGAAGCTGAGTCAACCTAGGGGAGGCCAAGGACCGGTTCAGATAATCGTCACTGATTTTGGCCGCACTATACCACACACACTCTCTACATATTAACTCTGAGTCTGCCTCATTTGATTTCCCATTGTATCAGCAAAAAAACTTTTAAAATTCACCTGCGCCCACCCACCCCCTCTCTCACCAACACACGCAAGCCCACGCGCTCATCCAGCCGAGAAAGAGAGAGAGAGAACTCGACGCCAGGGCAATCGTCCTCTCGGCGCGAGCTACTGACAGGAAGACAAAGGCGGCAGGGGGAGTCGCTGCTGTACCTGCGGCAGGTGGCGCAGAGGGCGAGAGAGGCGGCGAGCAGGGCGAGCAGCGAGGCCGGCAGCAGCAGCGCCCAGCCGCTCAAGGGCGGTCCGGGCCCCTCAGCCGGGGGGGCCATGCGGCACGGCGAGGTCGTCGACGATCCGCGCTCGTACCAAAGGTAAAGCCACAGAGGCTACTACCCCCACCAACACCCTCACCACCACCCACCCCACGTGTGGCCTCAACACACGTGCTCACGCGACACACCGAGACACGCAAACAAAGGCGAAGAATCCCCCCTTCCCCAGCCTTTAACAGACTGTCGGGATAAGTGCTGTTTGCGAGCACCTATGAAGGCCGGCACGGCACACGAGGAGACACCACAACACACACACACTGACACACACGCACTGACACACACACACTGACACACACACACAGACCGAGACACACAACACACACAGATCAAGACACGTAACAAACACACACGCACTGAGCCACAGACCGAGACACACACTGACACACACACTGACACGCACACACACACACAGACCGAGACACACAACACACAGATCAAGACACGTAACAATCACACACGCACTGAGCCACAGACCGAGACACCACACTGACACACACACACTGACACACACACAGACCGAGACACACAACACACACAGATCAAGACACGTAACAACACACACGCACTGAGCCACAGACCGAGACACACACACTGACACACACTGACACGCACACACACACAGACCGAGACACACAACACACACAGATCAAGACACGTAACAATCACACACGCACTGAGCCACAGACCGAGACACACACACTGACACACACACACTGACACACACAGACCGAGACACACAACACACACAGATCAAGACACGTAACAATCACACACGCACTGAGCCACAGACCGAGACACACACTGACACACACACACTGACACACACACACAGACCGAGACACACAACACACACAGATCAAGACACGTAACAATCACACACGCACTGAGCCACAGACCGAGACACACACACTGACACACACACTGACACGCACACACACACACAGACCGAGACACACAACACACACAGATCAAGACACGTAACAATCACACACGCACTGAGCCACAGACCGAGACACACACACTGACACACACACACACTGACACACACACACAGACCGAGACACAACACACACAGATCAAGACACGTAACAACACACACGCACTGAGCCACAGACCGAGACACACACACTGACACACACACTGACACGCACACACACACACAGACCGAGACACACAACACACACAGATCAAGACACGTAACAATCACACACGCACTGAGCCACAGACCGAGACACACACACTGACACACACACACTGACACACACACACAGACCGAGACACACAACACACACAGATCAAGACACGTAACAAACACACACGCACTGAGCCACAGACCGAGACACACACACTGACACACACACACACTGACACACACACACAGACCGAGACACACAACACACACAGATCAAGACACGTAACACACACGCACTGAGCCACAGACCGAGACACACACACTGACACACACACTGACACGCACACACAGACCGAGACACACAACACACAGATCAAGACACGTAACAAACACACACGCACTGAGCCACAGACCGAGACACACACACTGACACACACACTGACACACACACACAGACCGAGAACACACACACACAGATCAAGACACGTAACAAACACACACGCACTGAGCCACAGACCGAGACACACACACTGACACACACACACTGACACACACACACAGACCGAGACACACAACACACACAGATCAAGACACGTAACAATCACACGCACTGAGCCACAGACCGAGACACACACTGACACACACACACACTGACACACACAAACAGACCGAGCACACAAACACACAGATCAAGACACGTAACAATCACACACGCACTGAGCCACAGACCGAGACACACACTGACACACACACACACTGACACGCACACAGGTAAGGAAGGAGCCAACCCACCCCCCTGTACCTTATCGGCCGCTCATTGCTCGCCACAATGCAGGTGGCGCACGTCACGATTGGCTGCGTCGTGTTGTCGACTGCAGGAGATGTAAGATCGCGTGTAGGTGTGTGACACACACACTCGCGCGTAGGTGTGTGACACACACACACTCGCGCGTAGGTGTGTGACACACACACACTCGCGCGTAGGTGTGTGACACACACACACTCGCGTGTAGGTGTGTGACACACACACACACTCGCGTGTAGGTGTGTGACACACCACACTCGCGCGTAGGTGTGTGACACACACACACACTCGCGCGTAGGTGTGTGACACACACACACACTCGCGCGTAGGTGTGTGACACACCACACTCGCGTGTAGGGTGTGACACACACACACACTCGCGCGTAGGTGTGTGACACACACACACTCGCGTGTAGGTGTGTGACACACACACACACTCGCGCGTAGGTGTGTGACACACACACACACTTGCGTGTAGTGTGTGACACACACACACTCGCGCGTAGTGTGTGACACACACACACACTCGCGCGTAGGTGTGTGACACACACACACACTCGCGTGTAGGTGTGTGACACACACCACACACTCGCGCGTAGGTGTGTGACACACAACACACACTCGCGCGTAGGTGTGTGACACACACACACTCGCGTGTAGGTGTGTGACACACACACACACACTTGCGCGTAGGTGTGTGACACACACACACACACTCGCGCGTAGGTGTGTGACACACACACACACTCGCGTGTAGGTGTGTGACACACACACACACTCGCGCGTAGGTGTGTGACACACACACACTCGCGCGTAGGTGTGTGACACACACACACTCGCGCGTAGGTGTGTGACACACACACACTCGCGTGTAGGTGTGTGACACACACACCACTCGCGCGCGTGCACCTAAGTCATCATCATCGTCACTAAATATAAAACAGCCCGTGATAACCTGGCCCCCGGACTTGCTGCCAGTGAGTTTTCGACGCATTTACGTGGCCTCAAAGTCCGCGTGATGAGCTTCTCTCGCGCCGTACGTAGCCAACCTTGCTCATAGGAGGTGCGCGCAAGTGCACCTAGCCTGGCACCAAGCGCCGACGGCTGTGTGTCCCTATGTGTGTGTCGTCATTATGATATGTGTGTGTCGTCATGATGATATGTGTGGTGTCGTCATGATGATATGTGTGTGTCGTCATGATATTGTGTGTGTCGTCATGATATATGATATGTGTGTGTGTCGTCATGATTTGTGTGTGTGTCGTCATGATATGTGTGTGTGTCGTCATGATATCTGGTGTCGTCATGATATGTGTGTGTCGTCATGATATGTGTGTGTCGTCATGATATCTGTTTGTGTCGTCATGATATGTGTGTGTCGTCATGATATGTGTGTGTGTCGTCATCATGATATGGTGTGTGTGTCATGATATGTGTGTGTCGTCATGATATGTGTGTGTGTCGTCATGATATGTGTGTGTTGTCATGATATCTGTTTGTGTCGTCATTATATGTGTGTGTGTTGTCATGATATCTGTTTGTGTCGTCATTATGTGTGTGTGTCGTCATGATATGTGCGTGTCGTCATGATATGTGTGTGTCGTCATGATATGTGTGTGTGTGTCGTCATCATGATATGTGTGTGTTGTCCAGTCCCTCCAGAAAAACGCGGAGTTTTTTGGTGATTGTTGCGGGCAAAATCGTTGATTATGCGGCACGTTTTCTTAAAAAATGCGATGGAATATGCGGGATTTATGCAATTTTATGCGATAAAATTGCGGGAACTTGCAAAAATTGCGGTTTGATGAAAAAGAGAAAAAAAAGTGATTCCCCCAACACCCTATTCACTAGGCTACTACTTTAATGTAAAGAGTCATTTCTTATTACTTCCTATGATAAGCAAGCATACTACATCACAGAAAGTGCTGGGAATATTTAAGTTCTCATCTTGTTTTATTTCAGACCTTAACAAACAGATGGCTCAAACTTACAGAACATTGAGTCGAACAAGTTCTGTAGCTTACAAAATGAATATGCTACAACTTCTGTAAAAATTAATAAATAAAATATTAAAAATAAAATGTGTGCTTCCTGTTTTACAGAGGTAGCTATAAAAAACAGACATCTTCTGTTAAAATAAGTGTTTTTTCAGTGCACAGTAACGTAAGCAATACAGTAACAGTACAGTCTTACAGTAATGTAAATGTACTATACTAACAAAAAAGTGCAATCTTACAACTGTAATGAGTGACGTCACTTCATAACGTTCCCATGGCAACAGGGGAAATGGCTGCGCTTGTGTGAAGTAAACGCAACATTTTTCAACTTTTGCTAAGCTATATGTGACTTTTTGCAACGAAAATGCGGGGATTATGAAATCATGCAAGCCCGCATATTTTGCGCGCGGAAATCTGCAATTTATGCGGCGAAAGTGCGGCGTATTTGAAAAAACGCGCCCCCCGCATAAATATGCAGACTTTGGCTGATTTTGCGTGGAATCTTGCGATCGCATAATCGCGTTTTTCTGGAGGGACTGGTTGTCATGATATCTGTTTGTGTCGTCATTATATGTGTGTGTGTGTCGTCATGATATATGTGTCGTCATGATATGTGTGTGGCGTCATGATATCGTGTGTGACGTCATGATGTGTGTGTGACGTCATGATATCTGTTCGTGTCGTCATGATATCTGTTTGTGTCGTCATGATATGGGGAGCGGTAGTGCAGTGACTGGTTAGCGCCCTGCGCTACGATCCCGGTTCGATCCCCAGCTCACGGCCACCACTAACCCCAGCGAAGATTATCTGAACCAGCCCGTACCGCCCCTAGCTCAACTCAGCCTCAAATCAGTACCTTGTGCCCTTGTGTAAACATCACTACAGGGGAGACAAAGGCGGCCGGTTGTAGTGCTCGCCACCCACCCTTTCAGTGTGCCGCGCCGTGCCGGCCTTAATAGATGCTCGCTAACAGCACTTTTAAGGCTGTACAGAGGATATGTGTTTGTTGTGCAATAACGATAATAATAACAGCACTTAAACCCGGCAGACTGTAAACGTCTCTCTCTACAAGGTATCTTTGTATTTGCACGCTTGCCCGCGAGACACGGTGTGGAGGAGAGCCGTAGTGCGAAGGTTATCGCGCGCGGCGCCACAATTCCCACTACCAAAGTTCAGTTCCGTCCAAGCATCTGCGCGGTTGCGGCGGCGTGTACACATCAGCAGCACTGGGGAGACAAAGGCGGTCGGGCGTGGTACTAGCCAGGACAAACCCGTGTGCGCCTCCGCGCTTTGCCGCAGAACATTCCATAGCGGATACACGGGGAGATTGTGTGCCGTGTGTGTGAACGGTGTGGGGTGCATCTACAGTCGTCTCAGTCAGCCAACCAGTAGCACCTGGGTCTGTCCCGAGACCTCCCTGTCAGCGAGCCCTCGACATCCACGTGGCCTCAAAGTTGCATCTGGCTGGGCACAGGCGCCGTGGTGACATCGCTTAGTGGAGAATGCGGCTCCGTGCGTGTGCACAGGTGCGTTGCCTTTGCTGCGGCCA
>NC_083804.1:7907310-8007310 GCF_015708825.2 Lethenteron reissneri
AGGGAGAGGGGGCCTGGTGGCTGAGGGGCAAGGCTGAAGTCTTTTGTGGATTTTTTTTGGCGTACGCTTCTTCACAGTTCACACCCTCCACCAGCCCCCCCCCCTCCCCTGCTCGCCACACCACCCCCACTCCCACCACCCCCACCCCCCAATCCCTACCACCCTTCCAGCCTCCAACCCCCCCTCCTCCTCCTCCCCTCCAACGCACTCCCCATCGCCATCTCCCTCGATCAGACAAAGCAGTGGATTGACAAAGGGCTGTAAATTATGAGCATTATTAAGTGTACGTTACACACACGACATACCATATACACCACACACGACGCACACAACACACCACATACACCACGCACTATACACCACACACACCACGCACTACAAACCACGCACTATACACCATGCACTACACACCACACACCACGCAAACTACACACCACGCACTATACACTACACACCACACACCACGCACTACACTCGCGCTAAGTTTACCCTGAATAAGTTGAGAAACATTCTGCGAGCGATCAAACATGAAGGCCGGTGCTGCGCGCCATGGGGTGGTCTGGGTATGCACCACGCCGGGCCGCCTTTGTCTCCCCAGTGCGGTTTAAAAAGCATTCGCCACTGGCCGGTTATACATATATATGTGTCAAATCCGTAGCCTGGAATCAAATTCGGAGGTGAATGGGGTCCGGTTCGTAGCGCATTGCGCTAACCGCTACACCACCGCTGCCCACCACGTTATAGCCTTAGCAGACTGTTTGGGCAAGTGCTGTTGGCGAGCACCTAACAGGGCCGGCACGGCACACGAGTGGGTGGGTGGCCAGCACCACGCCCGACCGCCTTTGTCTCCCCAGTGGCGATTCTTTTACACACCGCACAATATAATAATTTGAGGCTGAGTCGACCCAGGGGAGGCCCAGCAAGGATTCAGATAATCTCCACTGTCACTGGCCATGAGCGGGTATCGAAGTCGGGTGGCCGAGCCCACCGCACATCCTCCACTGTGCACACGACAGACAAAGACAAAGATCCCCCGTATAGCCTTAACTGACTGTAGGGGCAAGTGCTCGACAGGCACGCCCAGACACACACACACACAGGATCCACACCACGTGGCTCCCTGGACAGAATGAGCGGCAGCTGCCTTCGGTCCGTAACACGACGCGTGAACAGACGGCGCTAATGCCGTGGCCTGACACTTCACAATTAAGTCCATCATCATCATCAGCAGCAGCAGCAGCCATGATCAATCCGCTGCTGAGTTGAAGGCTCCGACAAAGCCGTCGCCATCTGAAAAAAAAACATCTCTGTTGTTGTGCAGTCGTTTGCATGTTCTCCCCGTGGTCGCGTGAATTTGTATCCGGGTCCTCAGGTTTCCCCCTCCGCATTTCGATTCCAAATGCGTTTAAATGATTTGGCTGCTGTAAATGTCCACACGATGAGCCACTTCGCTGAGCTATCAGTTGTGGCCTGGTCGCTTCTGAAAAACGAGCTTTGTAGCTCAGTGGGCCTTATCTGGTAGAAAAAGCAAACAAAAATCGTGGCCGGGCTGAGACAATGAACTCTCGCCGTACGCTTGAAACCTCGGTTCAGGCATGGAGGGGCGGTGGTTCTGAAACCTGGATTCGAATTCAGGCCATCAGCGGTGCCGGCTCAGCCTCCCTGCCACAGCGAGCGTCGATTATAACCGACAGGGCGCACGAATTGGGTGGCTTGTAGCCAGCACCTCGCCCGGCCACCTTTGTCTCCCCCAACGATGATTTTTCGCCGGATTGCGTTGCCCGCCCGGCTGTTGACACGTTCCGCGAGCTGCGTAAGTGGCAACTATGATGATCATCCCCCGTTTAGCCTACACGGGTTGTGTGGGCGGGCAAGTGCTGTTAGCGAGCACCGAGAGAAGCCGTCCGCCTGCCTTTATCTCCACAATGCTGATTTGTTTTGCGTGTTTTTACACCGCACTCGGAATTCAATGAAGGCTGAGCCCAGGACAGGTTCACGTATTCGCAAGCGGATGTCGGCCGTGTTCTGGAATCGAACTCAGGTGGCCGGGGTTGGTTGTGCAGCGCGCAAACGACAACGCCACTGCTCCGCAGTGGAGACGCATGCACACAGTCGCGGCACCGCCATAACGACGCGGGCTGATATCACGTCCTCCCGCTTCGGCAACGGTTCGCTCTCACGCGTCTCCTCCCTCCCTCTCTCCCTTGTGCGCACTGCGCTACGAATCCAACCCCACGCTGGGTTCGACTCCCGGCCACGGGCCAACGCCTGCGGGAAATATCTGAACTGTTCCGGGACCTCCCCTAGGTCGACTCAGCCTTAAATGTTTGTGATCAGTGACCTGTGTTTACCCGTCTCGGAACTGGCGACCGCGGGCCGTTGGCCATGTGTTCGATAACAGCGCTTGCCCCAACGTAATGTATGGCTGACACGAGGAATCCTTTGTCTTGCTCGTTGTTGTGTGCGCGTTGGGGGTAACTCGTGAAGGAGGCTCCTGGGCGGTTGGAGGCAATCGCCCTCCGGCAACAACAAGGGCGGAGGGAGCGACGCTCACAACAACGAGCGGAGCGACGGGCGATAAAAACACAGCGAGGTGACACAGTAGGGGGTACAGGCGGTGCATCTGCCACTCATCTCAGTCATAATTGGCCCCAACAGTTTGATAAAGGCTATAAGGGGGGGGGGGGGGTCTTTGTCTTGTTTTTGTTTGTGGTGTCTTTGTGATTGTGTGGGTGTGAGTCAATGTGTCTTTGCGTTTTCTTTTTTATACAGACGGGAGCACAGGCAGCGCATCTTGCCAGTCATCTCAGTCAGCCAACCCATAAACACCGCGTCCGTCTTGCGATCTGCCACGCGCACCTAGTCTGGCACAAGCGCCGCGGTGACGTCACCCGCATTTTGTGAAGAATTGGGCCTGTTGCGGTTGTTGGAGGGGTGGGTGTTGTTTTTTTCGTGTGTTCTTGTGCACGTGGTTGATGGCGTTGTTGTTGTTGTCTTTGCTATACAACATCGGCCATGCTCATTCCACTGCTCGATGAAGGCCTCCGCAAGCTGTCGCCATCTGTCACGGTTTATGCGATGTTGCAATCAACATATTTCCTGCACACGAGCTAATTTACTTGGTTTTAGTCATCTCGATCAACATGCAACGTTTGGCCAACGTTGACCAGACGTTGGAACCGTAGAACCAACGTCGGCCCAACGTTAACCCGACGTTCCACGTTCACTGGGATATCGACAACCCGGTAACATCGTCTCTGGTTCACGAGTTCCTCCTCTCGTCCTCTCGGTGTAACCATTCCGAGGAGGTGCCACCGACGCGCGCCTCTTTTGAGCACTCTTCTTCACATTTCCTTCCATTTCCTGTGCTCGGTGGCCACGGCGTATCCCATCCACGCGACACAACCGCAGGTGACGTGCATTGATTGACAACAACAACAAAACTGAAATAAACCCCGCCACCGAGCACATCGCTCTCCGTCGCAGCATTCCGCGTCGGCGTGGTTTGGCGGCGCGCAAGCAGCGGGTTACCACAGTGACAAGGACGACACGTTTCGAGACCTTTGTGCGCGCGCAGAGTTCGTAACGTCCGCCGCGGTGTTTCCTCCGATGTTTTTTTTCGGTTTTGCCATCTGATGAGAGCCGACTCGCTTGGGGTGAGCGAGGGCATCGCGCGCGCGCGTGAGCACGTGGCCCCAGCTGCGCCGCGCGTGGTCAATTTGGTTTCCTTAATTTCAGGGCCATGACCCCGCGGGTCGCGTTAATCCATATTAATGTTTGCGGAGGGAGTCACGAAGGCTACTCACTGCTGAGGTCGGGAAATGCGTGTTTCCGTGTGTCCATCCGCGATGTCCGCCCGTGTGTTCATCCGTGGCAAACTTCTAGAATGTTCACTGAACCCAAAGGAAGCCCCTAAACCAGGGGTCGGCAACCAAAATAACAAGAAGAGCCATTTCTTTCCAATTCGGTACAAAATTCAGTATTTCAAGAGCCGCAATGCATCTGAGTACATACTGTACATACGTACTCATCGTCAAGAAGCAGCCCGTAAAGAGCCGCATGCGGCTCCGGAGCCGTAGGTTGCCGACCCCTGCCCTAAACCAATGGTGACGCGACGTGACACACAGCTCGCCAATACCGCGGCTAAACTCACCACACCGCTCGCCAACACCGCGGTTAAACTCACCACACCGCTCGCCAACACCATTGCTAAACTCACCACACCGCTCACCAACACCGCGGTTAACCTCACCACATGGCGCAACAACACATGCCCAGAGCTGCCGATGGCTCTTTGGGAAACATTTGCCACTAAATATTTCACAAATCTTTAACACGAATTTTAAAGAAACGTGACAGTGGGAGGCCACTAATTCTCTTATGCTGCTCCCACAGTCTAAATCTCCTTCCCCACAACTCCCTGTTCACCTCCAGGCACAAACTTTGCATTTTCCTCCGCCTATGACCTACCCCAGCGTTGTTTTACTGACACTCACACAGACCCATGGACAAACATAGAGGACCCATATACGGGACTCACATAGAGACCTATAGATGATATACGCACATGCAGAGATCTATGCGACTGCTTCTCTCTATCAAATTAATACACCCACTGTCTCTGCCCAGCGTCCTTTAGATGCTATATACTACATAAATCTACACTGTTATATTGGATTATTGGATATCACTTTGCAGAGCGTATCTCTTGCACGCGCACGCGCACAGGTTGTTGTGTGTGGGTAGAGATGACAGATTACTCTCCGTGTTTTAATAGATTGTATCTGCCACGTAGAGAGAGAGAGTGTCTAGTGATGGATTGAATGCTTGGCCCTCATGATATGGGTCGCTCAATAAATCGCTCAATGGGTATTTAAAGAGGCCCTTACATATACACACACACACGGGAGTGGTTTGTTCACGTTATCCAGACACACGCAGATATACATACACATACAAAGATCCTCCTTTATAGCCTTAACAAACTGCTGGAGAATGAAATAAACCCCTTGAATGCATTTCGTGTTGTCGTAACGTTCTTACACGCCCCAACTGAACATCTGTGAAGAAAAAAGCTTCATAGCTCATCGGATTCTTCCAGGATAAATCAATATTCCGATTATGAAATATTCTCATATAATCATAACGCCCCCCACCCCAAGTCCACCCGCCCCTCACTCCCCAGCCCCTCCCTCACAGCCGGATGACATCACTCGGAAATTTACATTTCGATCGTGGACGGAGGTTGGGCGAGTGAATGGCAGAGGAGGTGGGGGGAGGGGTTGTGGGGGAAAGGGAGGGGCTGTGGGTAAGGGGGGCGGGGGCTGTGGGTAAGGAGGGAGGGGCCTGTCGTGGTGATGGGGGGGGTCAAAGGGTGCTTCCGCCTTTCCCGCCCTCCCTTTCTTCCTCTGCGCTCTGTGGAGTCGGTGAGTGTGTGGCCATCGCCGTTCTCACTTTGACTGCTCGTCTGTGTCTCTCCTCGTCTCTCGCCTCTTTTACTTCTCGTCCTCTCCTCCTCCTCGTTACGAGACTCGCGCGGGGAATGGCGCGGAGGCGGCGGCAGCGGCGTTGGGTGGCGGCGAGGGCCGCGCAGAGGCACGGGACTAGGCCCGAGGCCTATGGCGGCCTCCGCCTTGCGTGCCGCCACGTGGGGCTAGCGGACGAGACGAGAGGGAGGGAGATTCGTGTCTTTAACGTCGACCTTAGCGTGGCCTTTAAAGATATTACGTGTTTTGACGGAGTAAAGAGTTGCGTTGTAATAAAGCGCCCGGCGTGCGTTTGAACGGCGTTGCGTTTAAAACAAAACGGGAATGTGCCGGCGTGCGCTTTGAGCTGCATTGAAATGCGCTCGCGATTACAGCGGTGGACTTTTAAGGAAAGCGAGAGAGCTTTTGGGCAAAGCGCACTTGCGCGTCTTTTGTTATTGAAGATTTGCGTAACTTGCGGACTACGCGCAAATTGTGGTCTTTAACGTCGCTTTTGTGACGAGTCCACGAACTGCGCTTTGGCAGTTCGTGGCGAAGTTGGTATACGAGGGAAGGGTTTAACGTGAATTGAGTTTAAAAGCAGCGGGGTGGAATGAGAAGTATGAAAACATAATAATGTGTTGCACCTTTTTCAACGCAATAAAACAGGTGTGTGTGCAAACACCCAAAAGAAACCTTTTTCAAGGAATCAAGTCTGCATTACATACACCGTTTTTGTAGTGGAACATACATACAAACATGCTCTGATAATAATGTGTGCCTTGTGTTTGAAGCTGATTGGCCTACACCAGAGCTCACCCAAGTGTCAGACCAGGGAACGCCAAAAGGCGACCAATACAAAGACGATGTACTATCAGAGCATGTTTAGCTCGGGGTGAGCTCACCCAAGTATAACAGGCAAATGGAATATGTAGAGCCTTAACGTCTCGGTCACATGTGGTTTCGGTTAACCACTCGTTTATAAACTTAACAACGTTCATTCTCGCCTGAAACGCACGTTCCAACATCATTGATGTAGACGATTGTCAGATCTATGAGAGAGCTCGACGAGACCAGTATAAGTAGTCTCTTTCAAGAGATACCTGGAAAAGAGCATCATGCAGTTGACTAAAATGCTAATAAAATGCAAAACTCAACTGTAATGAAAGTGTTTGGAGATTATTGCGTTGGCAGTGGTGTACAATCACATAAAAACCCAACGCCTCCAAGACACTGCCTTAAAAGGGAAAACATTCTAGCCGACGTTTCGCGCAATGGCCCTTAGAAAGAAATAAGCGGGACCTTGCCCGGAAACGTGAGCTATTGTTTATTTTTAAGGCAGTGATTTTGACGAATGTTGAATGCTTTTTAACTAAACTCATGATCGTGTACAATACATTCCCGTTATCAGTCCAGTGCTGAATAAAGGCTACATGACGAACAAATACGTGAACCCAAGAGCAGATTGCGAATGTAAACAGGACGCGAAGACAAACGGGGAAAAAATGTATATCCTGCTAACATGCCAATGGAATTTTGCCGCTGCCCATTGAAGCCTTTAACGCTTAGAAACCGTACATTTAGTCAAAGCAAGCTCCATTATCAGCATCCCTCCGGGGTCGATCAAATATATACCAACTTCGTGGGAAGAAACCGGGGACCGTCCTAGGTCCCACCTCCATTGGAATGTAACAATTCCACAATTGTACTCAGACCTAGCAGAGATGGGCTACACACACAAGTTTATAAATGGAAGTACTTAAAGGTGTACAAAAACTGCAACCATTTTCAAATTACGTGTAAACTCGTTTAAGTGTCCTACACGATTCTCACGGTAACTTGTCGTTTCCGTGATAATCGATACTTTTACGTGAATACTAATATGGTCAGATTACATTGCGACATGGACTGACATTGTAAAAAATAATACAAAGTGACATGGTAAAAAGATTTTTAAAAAATTATATTTTCTATATTTGCGAACCCGAGTCGTACAGTTAATTGGAGTGGGGGATTTTACAAGCTTCATTTTCAGGATTATTAAATAAAACATCACTACTTGACTGCACTAATCCGGAGTTTACAAGTTCAAATCCCAGCCAGCGTTTGATGGCTGATTGCTTTCATGGCTTTATTTTGGTGATTTCGAAAAGTGTATTGGTTTAGCCATGTTTGTTTGTTGTAGTACAGAGTTAGACTGATGGCCTTAATCTAAGTTGTCTTGTGGTTGTTGTTGATTGTTTGACTTGCATCCCACTGGGATTTTTGCACACAGCGTTGGTGTACGGTGATTTTTTTCTGCAATATTTTGCTGTCTTTTCTTGGATTTTCTGTTTGCAACTTAGTCACATATTCACTTTAAGATGTTTTTTGTTCATGTTTTTTGTTTGTTGCGGTTGCACCCGATTCAAGAGCCGAATGGCTCACAGGGCTATACCTAATAAAGGAACTTGAACTTGAGTAGATAGATGACCACATTCCCCGTTTAAAAACAATGAGACAATTTAAATCTAATTCTTCGGAAATTATTGCTCGAGACGTTTTAATGCTTGGCAATAATTTGCAAGAATTGGCTTCAGAATCCGTTACAATTGGTCCCTCGTTTAAGCAGTTTCCCAACACTGGGATGTGGTTTTCAGACTTTAGTGATGATCTTTCAATAGCTCTATGGGGCCATCCATTTAGTACATACGCATGGAGGGGGGAGGGGGTGTTAACCCAAATGCATACGCTTACGTATGTGGGGGTCTACTGACAATGTACGTACGCATAGGAAACGGGGGGGGGGGGGGGTGGTGAAGCCTCGATAATTATTTGTCTACATTGGCCTTCAAATTAGTTAGATAGTCCGGCGGGGTGGACTATCTGTTTGCTTAAACACGTTAATATTATTAATCCTTGATTGTTTCTGCGTGGACTAAATATCGGCCGTTCTATAGGATTCGAGGGGGGGGTGGTGCGTCAGGCGTACGTACGCAGGTGGGGGGGGGGGGGTATAAAAAGTCCGCGTGCGTGTACAGGGAGGGGTGGAGGGGTAAAGTTTTGACGGATTTTTGCGTACGTACTAAATGGATGGCCCCTATGAAGATGCTATCTCAATTGCTATCTCGAATGGTTCTCTAGCGCGCTTGAAGGTGAACGTAAATTCAATTACGCCCATCGTGGGAGATTGTGAGTAATGACCAGATAATGAACAGACAGGAAAAAATATGTTCTGGTCCAATCAGCCTCCGAGCATTATTGAGCAGTGTTCCCTCGCAGCGTTCATTTAAGCGACGATTTTTCGCTGCTTTGGGAATCTCGGGGCCTGCCTTTGGCGGAAGTCGGGCTCTTGGGTGAGATTGCGTGAATATCTTTAACCCACCTCCACCCGACGTAGCCAATTGGTAATGTTTGTCGCGTGAACAAAACGTGACAATTTAGTTGCTACTTCAGCGCACCGGTGTGTTGGAGGAGAGTAAACCCACGACATTTCCAATTTGAGTGACGTTTCGCTGGTGATTACAACCAGATTCATCAGGCGATCTGGCAGAATTCTCTCTGAAGTTGTAGCGAGTTGGCACGTTCTGTTCACGCGACAAACCTTACTGATTGGCCGTGTCAGGTGGTGGTGGGTTAACGACACTTTTATATTTACGCATTCTTAACCCAAAAACATCTTTATTATGAATAATATTGGTCGCGAAAAGCTTGCATGTCACGAGCACTCGTCTACATGACTGGGGCTCTTCTGACAGCTCAAACGGTAGAACTGTGGGGCTATATTGGATGATCTTGGGTGGAAAATATGAAATTAACTTCGCCGGAAGTGCTTCGTGTAAATATTTATTTCATTATATTGAAAGCTTTGGAATAGCTCAAAACGAACAAAAGTGTTCCTCGTTCAAATGAGAGCTGGGAGGGTGCTCGTCTGTTGGCGTGGATTAAATTCCACATTCCTATGGCTTGGGCCAGCCTCATTCACTCACTCGAGTCTTTGTTAAGCAGAGACAAAGCTTGGTCTCATTCTTGTATGAGATGGACCCTATGAAGGACGTAAGCCTAAGAATTTGTGATGACATATTCCATATTGTGACTGCAGTGTAATCGTTAAATTGTGGAAATATTTCCCTGAATGCCAAGATTTTGGTATGAAATTTGCGGGGGCTGATGTGCATCTGTTTGTCACAGGATCTGACCCAACAACAACAACATCAACATGCAGAACGACACCGGCGAGTTCGTGGACCTGTACGTCCCGCGGAAATGGTGCGTATGCGCGCGCGCGTGTCGCTGTGTTGTGGGGAGCAGTGGTGCAACGGTTCGCGCCCGAGCACCGGTGACAAGCGTTCGATTCCGCACCACGGCTGACGTCGGCGAGTTGTGTGAACCGTTCGCGAGGCTTGCCAAGGTCAACTCTGTCTTCAATGAGTACCTGGTGCAGTGTGCATGATACCAACACTGGGGATACGAAGATGCCTGAATAGGGGCTTGTTTAACACCATTTCCTCCAGCCTTGTGTGTGCTACACAAGCAACCTTTGTATTTCTCTCCCCTCGAAAATACACTCCGATCTCTTGATTATGTTACACACTTCTTGGCCGTGGTTGCACAACTTTTCCAGTTTGTCTATTTAAAGGTAAAAGTGTGAGGGTGGGGGTGCATGACGGCTCAGGCCTGATGCCGTGTTAAACACCACCCAGTGATTAAACTGGGTTCTCAAGTCTTACTGTAATAGCACGTGATGTACAAATGTGTTCGTTAGGCTAATCGCACGTAACAAGACGGGACGTGCGAAATATTTACAAACGCGCCAGTTACCAATGATGTAGTTAAGTGTTGAATTGGAGTGATGCCATATTGTGGCAATTCATCGAATTGCGCGCAGTGCTGTGGGTTAATCTCTGTCATCGTACGTGACGTTCAACAGTCTCGCTTGTTCGAGTTTATGGTTTGAAATCTCTTCTAATTGTTGTTTTGTGTTGTGGCTCTGCGCAGCTCGGCCAGCAACCGCATCATCGCTGCCAAAGACCACGCTTCTGTACAGATGAACATCGCGGAGGTAAGAGCCGGGGATGTGCGGTTGTGCTCAGATTTGCGTCTCTGGCAAGGAGATGTCGGACTTTATTATCAGGCTCGGAAGTGTTTCCCGAGTGAAGCCTATTGAGCTGAGAGGCTCTTTATCAATGGCGACGCAGCCGGCAGACGTCACAGAATTCCACAATTTCATATTGAAAAAAACAAACGAAACTTAATAATTGAAATTAAATGGCATTCACACTTTTTAGTGATTTTTAAATGAGGATAAACATGGCAGAATGGAGATGCCAAGGGACGAAACGAACATGATAACAAAACTTTATGCCAGCAGCTGAATTGTCTATTGGCCCACACGATAAAACTAGCATGTGCCACAACGGGGGTCACGTGGATTTATGTATGTGGAACTTCTTTCGTGACCGTACATAGCCAACCGTGCTTATCGGAGGAGCGCATTACATCATATGCCACGCGGTCAGGTGCCGCGACATCACGTGGTGCTACGGTTGTGTAATCCGTACCTCTCATCCTCCAGGTATCCAATCGTATCTCTGGATTGAGCAGATTTGATTTTTTATATCTGTCTTTTTCATTCAGGTCGACCCCAGCACCGGCCGTTTTAACGGCCAGTATAAGACCTACGCTCTCTGCGGACCCATCAGAAGGATGGTAAAAAGATCCCGTCTTTCGATGTTTTTGTTTGAATTGTGATTGCTGAGCACAGGCCCGAAAGGCCAACAAATAGCATTGTATGAATGTGTAACAGAGTTTTAACACGTTTCTTTGAGCGGAGCAAGGTTGTGAGCACGTGGGAAAATATTAATAAAAAAAGACGATGGGAGGGAATTCCAAAGTGGGGCCGTGCAAGGCAACAAGCAGAATGTGAAACTAAACTTTTAACTATTTTTATTTTACCAGGTAAGGCTCACTGAGCTATTTATCTCTTGTTCAGAAGTGAATTGGCCACACATGAGAGCTCAGATAAATTTATATCAGCCAAATACTCTCAACATATCTTTCAAAAATGCGGAGGCAAAAACCGGAGGACAGGGAGAACATGCCAACTCTAAATATTCAGGCGTCAGGGTCGGGATCGAACCCACGCCCTCCTGTATACGAGGCGAGGTAGTTAACGTATCGTGATCGTGGCGCCCCAGTGCTGTGACCTGCAGTGTGGTGGTTCCAGAACCGGCCCTAGACCTTTGGGGGCCCTAAGCAAAATTTGGTTGGAGGCCCCTTTGATGTATGATTTTTTTCACCCACTAGCTAGCAGTGACTCTAAGGTGGCCCTCTGCTGGCCACGGGGCCCTTTGCAATTGCAAGGGTCGCTTAGTGGCTGGGCCGGCTCTGGGTGGTTCAACACATACGTGGATGAGATGAAACCGTCAATCTGGAATATCGAGTTATCAGCGTGGGTGGAGTTAATCGAGGAAGTGAAGTTCATGGAAACAGCCACCATGGTAGTTGTAGCAGAGTGTCGTGTCCGTATTTTGCAGAATGCTGTTCATACAGCAGCAGCAGAAACTGTGCTCGCACACGCAGAGATGCAAGTTCATGCGTGTTGTTTTTTTATTGGTAACGCTTTCTAATAACGGTTGAAAGCATCAATGCATTGCCTCTCTCCATCTGTAACGGAGGAGGCATGATTACTCTCATAACGGTGATCTGTTACGAACAAAATTCGAGGTCCTTTGTATTGCAATTTGGAACTTGCCGCGTAGAAAACCGGCCACGTTGATCACAGGGGTTGCCCAAAACTTAAGCGGTATAAAAACCACTGCTAAAAGGATTCGCATTGCCACTCCCGCGGACCCCTCCCCCCCCCCCCCCGATGACGTCACTGTGATGTCACGTGTCGACAAGCGTTGCGGAATCCTTGTGCGTGATTTGAAATCGGAATCTTTATCCTGAAGAAATCCGATGAGCTATGAAGCTCTTTTACAAGAAAGCGACAAACAATAAAAAAAATATATTTCTGTTCCCCCATTGCAGGGCGAGTCTGACGATTGCATCCTGCGGCTGGCGAAGGAAGACTCCATCGTCTCAAAGTACGACGCACAGCTCCCGCCAGCACCGCCACAGTCTCGCACGGCAACACGCGCACGCACGCGACCCGGCGCCTTGCGATGTTTCTCGAGAGTGACGAGCCCCCCCCCCCTCTTGTAGACCTGGGTGGGGTATTCTGCAGTTCAATGACTGAGCTTTACACTGCGCACGTAAATTACACATCGCAACATTCGCCCTTTCGATTACCACGGGTTGGTACGTATGATGCGAAATAAGTTCAACGTAAGCACCACACGCTACACTTGCATACAAACATATAGGTGTGATATATCATACATTGAAATGCTTGTACAGACTGTACACACTGACATTCCACACATTTACACTCTACTTAGATGCGCTATACACATGTGCACTGTATACACACGTAAATGGCGACAGATACACGCTCGCAGTACAACCACCATCTAATCACCACCCCACCACCAACACCACTACCACCCCACCACCAAACCACCACCAGCCACGTTTACCAGTCATCCCCATTCAAATACAAGTTATGTTCCATGCTGTACATGCCTGATAATTGCGGAACATCCCCACGTGACCTAGAGATCGGTGCAGGGTTTTCACGGCGGTAAGAGCTGCTGGTTTTGTAGGGCTTGCCTCTGTGTTGTACGTATGTTTGTTGAACTTCTCGCACTGTACGTAGCCAACCGTGCCAAGCCCACAGGAAGCAATGAATTATCCGTCAATTTTCGCCGTTAATCTCTTGTTTTTTCCACTTTCCAGGACCTTTTGAGACGAAGACGTCGGGCTGAGAAAATGTGTCGCAAAATAAAACGAACGTTTTAGAAGTGAAAAGCATTGTCCGGTGGTGTTTTTGTTCAACTTTTCATAACGATATTGATCATTGATGAAAGCGAGCCCTGACTGCTGATAAGGCACTGAATGTCGAAACCATTCCACGGTTTTTTTGTATTTAACCAATGCTGCTGAAGAATGCACAACCCAGAAGGCTGTGTGCCCGATGGGTTCCACCACATCCAGTCCGTAGCAATCGAACGGGAACCGCCACTTCCTCCTAGAGCAGTGTTCATCGCAAGGCCCGCAGGGGCCACTGGTGCTTTTTAGTGCGGCCCTTAAACATGCGTGGCCCCCGACAATACACGAAATGTCAAAACGCCGCCCCCATCGTGCAGTCACACCCAATATTTTGAAATGTGTAGCAGCCCTCGCACTTGATATCGCCTCCCCTCTGAAAATGAGTGAAGAACACTGCACGAGAGAGACGATCTCGCTGGCAGATCCAGGGAGAATTCCGCCACCGGCGAATTCGTTGTGCACATCGCACCACCGACACCCGTGTAACAGCGGGCGGTGCGACGATGCATGGCTTAATGCGTCACCATTGATTGCTACGCTCGCCGCACACGCGTCAAATTGGCGTGTTGAAGAATCCCAAGTTATTTGGTGGTTGTGTTCGCCGCAACGTCGCCGTGCATCGGGCTCGCATGGCCAGCCGACGCGCGATTGAGTCGACGGTAATTCGTCAAATTGCTCGGGGGGAGGGGGGCGGTGTGGTGTGAATTGTGCCCGATCCCATATCCACAGCACTTCTGAAAAGCACTCGCGGTTAAATGGACACAGATTTACACGTGGACCACATGGGCGCTGTTGTGAGTTGGCCACGGCTTAACATCGGAGACGAATACCTTGCACCGGGCCTGCAATGCGTCGATGAGCACGTGGTGTGGTAGGTGGAGACGAAAGGCCACCGACCGGGTGTGGCACTGGCCGTAACCATCCAGCTCGTGGTTGTTGCCATTCGTTTGGCGCTTGCCACCGGCAGTTGCTCCACCAGCGTTGGGATATCGGAGTGGGGGTGGGTGGAGAATCTTTGTCTCCTGTCGCGGAGGGTTAGAACGGGCCGTGCACTTTGCACCGCGCCAGCGTTGAAACAATGCACAGGAACGGGAAACGACGACTTCCCGTGTCGCTCCTGACAGATCGACGGCCGTGCGGAACATCCTGCCGGAACGCGGCCACCTCGCTCGCTCGCCGCCGCCAGACGGAATGAATGAATGAATCGCCTGAGTTCGGCACGTACGTAGGTTTTTGTCGCAACCATTCGTAGTGGTGTAGCGTGGTCAATGTCTTCTCTCGGAAGCTTTTGCCGCACACCGCTGCGGCCGTCTTTTGATTCTAGATTTGAAGCTTTCACTTGATGCAGTAGATTTAGCTGTGACGGTCCCACCTGAAGACGGAGACTTGTGTTGCCTCCAAAACGTCGTGATTTAATTGAGTTATTATTATTTATTATTATTTTATTTTTTAAAAATACCTACGTGACTTTACCGAAAAAACCTAAGAGTATAGCCGTATTTTGAGTTGACGCGAGCTTTCTCACCGATGGTGCTTTTATTTCAGCACGAACAGTGCGGAACTCTGCTGCTGAATTTGCTTTAGCACGCCACATCCATCTCGCCTGGTTTTGTCCTCATCGTGTACACTAGATTGCTATAAACCTGCCAGAAATTAAGGGCCCCGGATGATTATGAATAGGCGTAGCTTGTATTCTAGTTGTAGTGCCTTATGCCGATAATCCCTGCTCCAGGTCGCTGTGTCAGTTCCCATCGCCTTGGTTCTCGTGGACATCTATTATCGGTCGTCCAGGGCTTGAAGCAAGGCTGGATTTTCGAGCACGGATAATCGGCGTAAGGCACTACCACTAGAGTATATGGCACGCATCATGTTGCTCCAAGAGGGATTTTGGTCTTCGTGAATCCGCCCCACCCCCTCCTAATGTCCCCGCCCACCACTGCCGACACTGCGGCACGTGACCCCCCCCCCCCCACCTTTCACAGCCCAGCCCAACCCCGTCTCTGTCCAGGGGGCGTAGGGCCTACACAGAAAGAGGCGGGGCCTCAAAAATAAGGGGTGTGTCCTAAAAAGGAAAGGCGCAGAGCTGAAATTCAGAAAGTGGGTGGGGGGTGGGCGAATCAGAAAAGGGTGAAGCCTAAAGGTCAAGGGACCGGGCCCATAGAGGTTGAACTTACCCAGCGATTTAAGGTAATTGCGTAGAATCACGTACGTGCAGAAGGCAGCAGCGTAGCTTTAGTGCCGCAGATGTGGCCACAGGCCAATGAGTAATCGTATATAATCGTGCCCCCTATATTTCTATGATCGTATAAAGAGGTTTATTTTATTATGAAGCCAAAGTAAAGCGAGATGGGCTATGACCGGGTGCCGAAATAATCCCCGGAACAGCAGGGTTGGCTACGCACGGCGCGAAAGAAGTTCAACATACATAAACGTAACCATGGTACAAGCGGTAGCCGAGTAATAAAGAGATGACTGACCGCCCCGGTGAGCGAAGTGAGTGAGTTTTGGCTCGTCAAACTCTCCCGACTGCTCTGCGTCCACCCTGAGAACGAGTCCACCTACGACCTGTGCAATGCTCGTCGCGGTGAGAAATTCATTCCTTGGATCGCGTCCAATTCGCGTGGCTTCGTAAAACAACGGGCAATTGTGCGCACATCGATCGGTGTGAGCGATGATTTCTGTGAGCGAGGAGCGGCAAGCACGACCGCCGTCTCGCCTGGACGTGTTTATTTGAAGATCGTTTAATTTTCCTCCACGCGCTCCCACCACAGAGGGAGGGAGGGGGAGAAGGGGAGACTGGGAGATGAGAGGGAGGGAGATGGGTAAGGAGGGAGGGAGGTAGGAGAGAGTGGGAGATGTTGGGGGGGGGAGACTGCGATAGAGGAGAGGGAGGGAGATGGGTAAGGAGGGAGGGAGGAAGGGGAGAGTGGGAGGTGTGGGGAGGGGGAGACTGGGAGATGGTAGGGAGGGAGATGGATAAGGAGGGGTAGATTGGGAGATGGGGGGAGAGTGGGAGATGGTGAGAGGAGAGGGAGGGAGATGGGTAAGAAGGGAGGGAGGAGGAAGGGGAGATGGGGGGGAGAGTGGGAGATGGTGGGAGGGAGACGGCGAGGGAGGAGTGGGAGGAAGATGGGTAAGGAGGGAGGGAGGGGAAAGACTGGGAGATGGGGGGGCGAGGGAGGAGAGGGAGGGAGATGGGTAAGGGTGGAGGGAGGGCGATTGGCATCAGCAGCACTCTTTACAGACACGATTGTGTTAATGCTCGTGCCCCATCATTTGTGTCAATCCACTGCTGGGTGATGTGTTTGTGTGTCTGCAGCCTGCCGGGACGTCTGTCTGCCGATGTTTCTGGCTGGCTGCCTGTCTCCATATCTCCCTGTCTCTCTCTCTCTGTGAATGTGTTCGCGTTTCTCCGCCCGCCCGCCTGTCTGTCGGACTGCATGTCTGCATTTGTATGCCTGCCGTTAATGTATGTCTGAAGGTATCCCTCTCAAATAAAAAAATCTTTATTTACGGCTGCTTTGTAAACCCCCTACCGGATGATGTTGGGGGGGTCGTTTGACTATTTTCATCACTCGGGTGCGGGATGGTTGGTGAAGGCGAAGGAGGGGGTGGGGGCAGTGTCGGATGAAGCTAGTGCGGTGCCTGTAGCATATGCTGTTATAAAGGGGCCCTAAATAAAAATAACATAAATAAATATTAAAACTATTTTTTACGAGAATAAGTTTTCCCCTTTTATCTGGCAACAAAACAGGTGTTAAGATATTCTTGGTTCTTTCGGTAAAGTCACGTAGAAGTGAAATAATAAAATAAAAATATATTAAATATGTTAAACACCAAACTGAAACCTTTTACAAGGAATCATGTCTACATTAACCACAATACTTATGGTCAAAATACAAACAAAAAACATACTCTGATAATAGACACATTGTCTTTGAAACTGATGGGTCCACACCAGAGACAGCTTTTTTTGAGCCTCGTCTCAAACGGTGTTAGACCAGAGGACGCCAAAATGCGTACAGATGAAAGGGGAAAAACGTATTCTCATATTTTGGTGCTGGCAAAGGAGGTCCCACAAATGTTTTACTTGCATAGTAAAGTAATTGTATTTTTTTATTTGCTACACAGCCAGATAATATGACAAATCGCTAACCTTAAACAACCCAGTGGTTCATAAAAGTTGAAGGCAGTATAGTACTACAGTAATAGAGCAAGTGCAGAATCACTGAACCGGAATTGATAGCTTGTAAGCATTTAGCGCGGGGCCCTTGAAAGTGTGGGGCCCGTTGCATGTGCTACTTTTGCTTCTAGGATTATCCGACACTGGGTGGGGGACATCCAGGACAGGTTCAGGCACTCCTCGCCACTGATGTTCGCCGTGAGCATTGCGATGCTGAACCCAAGCACGCCCGGCTTGCATAGCGCAAGCGACATCTGTGTGTAAGTGTCTGCACTGGTGCTGGGCCAGCAGCGACAGATGGAACCATTCCACCCAACCCGCATTGACCAGCGCGTGCCACCTTCCCTGTGAAGGATCTCAACGCAGAAGATCCACCTGGGCTTTGATCTTCCGCCAATCTCGCGGTCCACCCTAAACCGCATCCACTGCCAGTAGATGTGGATACGCCGATGCCCGACTGGACATTGTAAAGCTCTCCAGCAGCAGCGGCGGCGCGACTGCGGTTGTCCAGGACAGAACCGTACAGTGCGTAACGACGCAACGGCCCCGATCCACAAAGACGCAGCAGACATCAAAGCGATGCACGACTCTGCCGGCTCCTGACGCGGTGGTGTGGCGTGACCACCTCAATGGGAGATTGTAGTCGTTGTTGCTCTCTCATCTACATCGGCCGTACGAAAGGAGAAGGAGACCTCGGCGTGCCGAAGCAGTGGCGTAGCTAGGATATTTTGCGCCCATGGACGAACTATAAAATTGCCCCCCCCCCCCCCCGTTTAATCACATACCAAAATGTAATTACATGACATGTAGGCTGTGTGTGGCGGGATATATAACTTTTAGGTTGAGGTGTAGATTTGTGCAGTCGTTTCAGGCTGCCGCGCCCGCCGCAATAAGTAATCATGTAACGTTGTAAGCCTCATTTTGGCGCCCCTTTACCTTGGCGCCCGGGGACATATGTACCCCCCTGCCCCCCCCCCCCCCCCTAGCTACGCCTCTGTGCCGAAGTATGGATAAAAATCGCAACCGGCCACGTCGGCATGCCCCTTCATCCCGCGCGTAGATTTCCGTGGAGCTGCGGGGAGTTGAGAGTCGAGCGGTGGCGTGACGAGTGGGACGCGATGTTCTGGTTCGGGGGGACTCGTCAAACCCGCGGCTCCGAAGCCGCCATGTGGTGGCTCTTTAAGGATGGAGCTTCGTGGCCGTCATTTATTAAGGGGCCCCCGTCACCCGTATTCACCACGGTGCATTGCGGCTCGTGGAGGTATTGAGTCTTTGACCGGTGACGATGCTGCTGATGCTGGTTGTAATTACTGGCGAAACGTCGTTGCTCGAATGGTAAATGTGGTCGGTTTACTCTCTCCCGACACACAGCGGGTGTGCTGGATTGGTAACCAATCGGCACGTTTTGATTACGTGACAAAACTTACTAATTGGCTGTGTCGGGTGGTGGCGGGTTTAACGACACATTTAGATACTTACACGATCTAACCCGGCTTCCCGAGTTCAATTCTCGCTCAGGGCCAACAACACAAATCTTGAACCGCTCCTGGGCCTCCGCTAGGTCGACTCAGACTCAAATGAGTGCCTAGTGCGATGCGTAGACATCGCCACCAGGGAGACGAATGGGTCCAGGCGTGGTTGTTGCCCCCCCCCCCCCCCCCCCCGTGTGTCGTGCGGGCTCTTCTTGTTCTTTTTTGGGGTTTTTGCCGACCCGTTGTTGAATGTCCTCGCAGCCCGGGTGGAGGAGGAAATCTGCCGATATCCCCGAATCGGTGGCGCGTGGTGCGTCGGAGTCGTCGCCTAACCCAGTCTTGTCGCGTCACTCAAAAGGCGCTTGATTCATCAATGCGTCGCACATGTTGCACTGTCCTTTGTACGACCTAGAACTCTTTTTTTTCACCTTGACCCCACTATGTTGTATATTTATTTTGTATTTCGTATCCGATTGAATGTTCTTGTGTTCAATTGAACCCGACGACCAGACCACATCTCTTCGCATCTGGGAAGAGCAGCGGCGGATTGCAAAGACGGGAAGACGGACGGACAGACAGAGTGGTTCTCCTGTGGACGGACTTGACCCCCCACCCCACCCCGCCCCCCAAATGACCGTGGAATTTCCAGCACGGGCTTAGGGCTGTGGACATACACAGAGCACCACAATGCATGAACGGGCCCGCGCTGAGCAGCTCGCTAAACCTCTCTCGAACGTCGAACAGACGTTGGTCACCTTGCGTGAGACCCGGGGTCATTCTGGGTGAATTTTGGTCATAGGCCGATCTCATAAGACATCAGACACTAAGCGGGGGTTGAGCCTGGCTTAGCGCTTGGATGGGCGACCACCACGCGCAGACAGAGTCGTCAAGAGGCTGCTGATGATGATGATGTTGATGATGGGCTACGTTTATCGGCGGCAGTGATACGTGCAGCGCAACGTCCATTGTTGTGTCGTGACTGACTCAGAGACACGAAGAGTCGGAGTGACTCTGGTTTGTTAACACGGCCTGACAGTAACACTTAGTAACTACGGTTCCCAGTCAGGACAGCTGGCAGACTGCCTGACTGGCGACGCCGAGACGGTGAAGACGGAGATGGCAACGAAGACCCCAGCAGCAGCACGACGGGGTCTCCCCCCCCCCACTCCACACGACGACAGCCCCGAGGTCCCCTCCCGGGGCCCCTCTTATACCGCCAGCGTGGCCTGGCTCCGCCCCCAAGGCCACGCCCCCCTTCTGGAACCTTCTAGCGGGTTCTCGACGTGCCCCTTCCGTGACCTTTTCCCTACATCCCTCTGTCTGGTCTATCACGTGACCTGCTGTCAGTCAGGGCTGCTGCAAGCTGCAGATCCCCTTCCCTGCCAGCAGCCAGCGCTGTGCCGCTACGTGACCGATTCTATGTCACTACAGTTACACTGCAACTCCAAGCGGACGCCTCCACACCTCTTTTTGGTTCTTTCGGTAAAGTCACGTAGAAGGGAAATAATAAAATAATAAAAATAAAACATAATAAATAATTCTCACGACGTTAAGGCCACAACGCAAGCAGCCGTCCTCAGGTGAAGAACAGGTCTATCGGAAAGACAGCGTCCACACCTCTTCACTCACAGGCAATGGATGACCTGCGTGGGTGAGGTATGGTCAAATGGCACCCGACCACTAGCACCGCTCGGGGAGGCCCTAGTCCAGCAGTGGAGCAGCTAAAGGGCAGCCGCGCATCTGCACGTTCACGAGTGCCGCGTCAGTGTCGCTGCATTTCACACGACGCACCTCCGATTCGCACGGATGGCTACGTACGGTGCAAAAGAAGTCCAACATACCACACATACAGCCCGTCAGCCGCACGGCCATCTGGTGCCGAATCATTTCAGCAGCGTTGTTTCAAGACAGGCAAACTCCGCACCGCTTTCGAAACGCGGTGTCTTATCAGCGGAGTCACGCTTGCTGGAATCGATGCTTATATACAATGTCATCATTGCTGCAAAGCGCCTCGCTATTCGGCGCCGTGCAATAAATCTATAGAAGGTAAAGGTGCCCGCGAACTGCCGACCATATTCTATAGTAGATAAGGACGCTCCCCTTTGCGACGTGGCTTGGCGTGTGAGCGTTGTATGCATGTAGATTGATTGAACTTCTTTCGTACTGAGCTGTGCGGGGATTGGAGAACAAACTAAACACACAACAACAAAACTACACGAACGAAATTAGTCCTCCATCTCGATGTACAAGTGCACAGCTCCAATGGCTTCCTCAAGTCGGAAGGAAGAGCGTTCCAGACGGTCCGCAGGAGCGCGTCGATGCGGTAACCACCTTTGCCCCCCCCCCCGCTCCTCCCTCGCGCCAAGGCGGGGAGAGATTTTCCCCGGGGTGCTCCAAGCCTCTCCGACGCGAACAAGAAACCTGGCGTCGTCGATGATTGGGGCTGAAAACATCATTGCGATGGGGGGAATAAAACAACCGATGCAGCAGCTGCAAGACCCTGCTGAATAAAATGTAATCCTAAGAACTCAGCGTGGCTTTACCGGATACGTAACGAGTCCTGGGGCCTCGCCTAGGTCTGCTCAGCCTTAAACGAGTAGCCCGGTACGGTGTGTAAATATCAGCGCCGGGGAGACAAAGGCGGCCGGGCCTGGAGCTGGCCCACAGCACGCGGCCTCGTGCCGAGATTCAATAGATGCTCTGGAACAGCACTTGCAGGATTCTGCAGGATGCTCCACAGGCGGGAGGGGGGAGGGGGGAGGTTGTTTGCGTTGATGCCTCGAGGTGAGTCGAAGTCTGGCACAAGCGCCGTGGATGAGATGGCTTCCTGTAGTTGTGTACGTGTGCATGGAGCTGGAGGGCAACGGTTCGGGCACTGCACTACGAACCCGGACTCCCGAGTTCGATTTCCGCTTATGGCCAGGGCCTCCCCCAGGTCGACTCAGCCTCAAATGAGTACCTGATGCGGTGTGTAAAAAAATAAAAACATCGCCACTGGAGAGACAAAGGCGGTCGAGTGTTGTGCTGGCGACACCCCCCCCCTCCTCGTGTGCCGTGCCGACCTTCATAGGGTGCTACTCGCTAACAGCACTTGCCCCAACAGTCTGGCCAAGGCGAAACGGGGATCTTTGTATGTGTGTCTGTAACCGTGTGTGTCTGTTTACGTTATTGAATTAACATTTTCCCCCCTCCATTGTCAAAGCTGTCCCCCCCCCCGTCCCGTTTCCCCACCCCCACCTCACCCCCCCTCCCCCCCCTTCAAACAAACTAATCGGTAGCGACCAGGACAGATGGCACAGGTGCCCCGTACTTTACCACCGCTGCTGGTAAGTGCGAGTTGCTGAAGCAGATGCCCAGGCACGTTTCAGGAATCACTCCCCTCCCCCTCTTCATCCCAAGGTCTCCACCCCCCACAACTCCACAGCCCCCAGCCCACAGCCCACCCTCCCCCAATCTCGTTTCCCCCTGGCATCGTTTCCACGTCGCGAGTGTCGCCTTACGCCGCGACCAGATGGGGCTCAGACACAGCGAGAGGACAGATGGACAAGGCGGTGCCCAGGGCGGGGGTTGGGAGGGGGAGGAGGCGGGAGGGGGGAGCAGAGGGGGGAGGGGTGGTGTAGGTGGTAGCGGTGGAAGGGCTGTGGAGAGGTGATTTGAGGGCGGGTGAATGGTGGATTGGTGTGGAGGTGGTTTGGAACGAGCGCACGTGCGTGCGTGCGTGTGGGAGCGGTGGTGCAGTGGTTAGGGCATTGCGCTACGAACCCGGCCGTCTGAGTTCAATTCCCGCTCAGGGCCACCAACACCATCCGAACCGCTCATGGGCCTCCGCTAGGTCGACTCAGCCTCAAATGAGTATCTAGTACGAAGCGTAAACGTCGCCACTCGGGAGACAAAGGCGGTGGTGTTGGCCACCCACCCCCTCGTGTGCCGTGCCGGCCTCCGTTAGAGTTCGCTGACGTCACTTTGCTCAAACAGTCTGTGAAAGGCTATACAGGGGATCTTTGTCTTTGTGTGTGCAAATAGCTAAACGCTCAGCCACAGCAAGCAGGAGCCCCAGTGATTGCTTGGGGGTGGCTGAGTGAATGAGTGAGTAAAGCAGAGACGTCTGATTTCACGGCCCGACCTCCGCCGGTTATTACAGTTATTTATGAGACTCTCTCTCTGCGGTTGAAACCCGATGGTCAATTAATTATAACTTTGAGATAGCTGCGCTACGAGAGCCATTCATGCGGGGTTTGCCAAACTCACCACCACGCCATGTCTCTCCGCGTTTGCCACTTTACACCTCCAAAATAAAAATGCACGCTGCACGCTTCCGATGATTGTTAAACACGTCCCACGTGGCGCCCAAAGCACTTGGCGCTGTTAGCGTCACGTTCGACGCGTACGCACGGACACGCGGACCACGTGTACACACATGCACAGAACACGTGTACACAGACACCAGCGGAAACACGTGTACACACATACACGGAACCACGTGTACACAGATGCACGGAACACGTATACACACACACACACTTGCGGAACCACGTGTACACACACACTAGCGGAACACGTGTACACACACACGCACGGAACACGTGTACACACGCACTAGCGGAAACACGTGTACACACATGCACAGAACACGTGTACACACACACGCACGGAACACGTGTACACACACATGAACGGAACACGTGTATACACACACATGCACGAAACACGTGTACACACGCACTAGCGAATCCACGTGTACAAACACACTAGCGGAACCACGTGTACACACACACGCACGGAACACGTGTACACACACACACGCACGGAACACGTGTACACACACATGCACGGAACACGTGTACACACACATGCACGGAACACGTGTACACACACACCAGCGGAACCACGTGATCTCCATCTTATTTTCAATCGTTTATTTTTATTTTACGCAGGCAGCGTCAATTAAACGTAGCGTGAAATGCAGTTTGGGAAACCTTTCCTTCATTGTTAACTCGGCGTGGTGCATTATTATTATGAGAACTGTCATTGCCTCGAAGTCTCCCAAGAGATCGGTCTTGCCGATCCGTGTTTTATTGAAAACTCATTCAGCGTCGCTGTGGAGTGTTGCGGGCAAAGGATGGTGACAAGCAGGAGCTCCGTTCTGCCTCCACGTCTCGATAATGAATTCGAGTCTGTTCAACTCCTGCGCGTGGCAGGCAGGCAGCGATGTTCACGAGCTGAATGCCTAACAATGTCGACGGTCTGCCAGCCAACGGCGAGAGAAGAATATTTCGCGTCGCTTTAGGGAGGGCAGCCAATGTTTTACTTATGTTCGTACTCTTTGCTATTTTATTTACCGGGTTAAGCTCGCTGCGCCGTGAGCTATTTTTCAGAGGCGACCTGGCCTTTGGCTAGCGCACTGCAGTACGAACCCAGTCAACCCGAGTTCGATTCCCTACTCAGAGACGGATGTCTGAACCGGTCCAGGGCCTCTCCTTCGCCTCGAATCAGTGTCTGCTGCGATGCGCAAACATCGCCGAAATGGATCCAAAGGCGGGCTCGGGCGTGGTGTTGGCCACCCCAGCACCCCCCCCCCCCCCTCGTCGTGCCGTCCCCGCCTTTCAAGGTGCTACTCGCTAACAGCAGTTGCCTCAACAGCCTGCCAAGGCTATAGGAGGGGGGGGGAGTCATTATCTTTGCGTGAATGTTTAACCTCAGCGCTCAGTCTGCTCAGTTGAGCTGCAATTGCAGCGGGGAATTCGTGCATGAGAGCAGGCGCCGTGCCACGTGTTTCATGTATGTTAGACTTCTTTCGCACCGTACGTAGCTAACCCTGCTCATTGACAGTGACAATCGCAATGTTTTTTTTTTCAAACGAGCCAGCTTTTTGGTCTTGGGCAGTGCTGCTCAATGTACATGGAAAGTTTCATCCAGTGGATGGGTGCAAGGAGAGAGAAGGACTGAAAGCGTGATTGGGCACACGGAGAAGGAGGAACACAGAGAGAGAAGATTGGGAACGAAGAGGACGAGCGGAGGAGAGATGCAATGAGCTGACTATGCGCGAGGATTGGTCGTACGAAGACAAAGATCCCCCGTTTCGACTCTTGGGGCAGGTGCTGTTAGCGAGTAGCACCTACGAAGGCCGGCACGGCGCACGAGGGGGGTGGGTGGCCTGCACCACGCCCGGCGGCCTTTGCCTCCACAGTGGTGATGTTTTACGCATCGCACCAGGTACTCATTTGAGGCTGAGTCGACCTAGGGGATGCCCAGGACCGTTTCTGATAATCGTCACTGGGTGTTGGCCGCGAGCGGGAATCGAACCAGGGTCGAGAGGTTCTTAGCACAGCGCGCGAACCGCTACAGCACCACAGCCCACAATGCCCCCACACACAATGCCCCCACACACAATGCCCCCACACACAATGCCCCCACACACAATGCCCCCACACACAATGCCCCCACACACAATGCCCTCACACACAATGCCCTCACACACAATGCCCCCACGCACAATGCCTCCACACACAATGCCCACACACACAATGCCCCCACACACAATGCCCCCACACACAATGCCCCCACACACAATGCCCCCACACACAATGCCCCCACACACAATGCCCCCACACACAATGCCCCTGCACACAATGCCCCCACACACAATGCCCCCACACACAATGCCCCCACACACAATGCCCTCACACACAATGCCCCCACATACAATGCCCTCACACACAATGCCCCCACACACAATGCCCCCACACACAATGCCCACACACACAATGCCCCCACACACAATGCCCCCACACACAATGCCCCCACACACAATGCCCCCACACACAATGCCCCCACACACACAATGCCCCCACACACAATGCCCCCACACACAATGCCCCCACACACAATGCCCCACACACAATGCCCCCACACAATGCCCCCACACACAATGCCCCCACACACAATGCCCCCACACACAATGCCCCCACACACAATGCCCCCACGCACAATGCCCCCACGCACAATGCCCCCACGCACAATGCCCTCACACACAATGCCCCCACACACAATGCCCCCACGCACAATGCCCTCACGCACAATGCCCCCACACACAATGCCCCCACACACAATGCCCCCACACACAATGCCCCCACACACAATGCCCCCACACACAATGCCCCCACACACAATGCCCACACACACAATGCCCCCACACACAATGCCCCCACACACAATGCCCCCACCCACAATGCCCCCACGCACAATGCCCTCACACACAATGCTCCCCACGCACAATGCCTCCACACACAATGCCCCCACACACAATGCCCCCACACACAATGCCCTCACACACAATGCCCCCACACACAATGCCTCCACACACAATGCCCACACACACAATGCCCCCACACACAATGCCCCCACACACAATGCCCCCACACACAATGCCCCCACACACAATGCCCCCACACACAATGCCCACACACACAATGCCCCCACACACAATGCCCCCACACACAATGCCCCCACACACAATGCCCTCACACACAATGCCCCCACACACAATGCCTCCACACACAATGCCCCCACACACAATGCCCCCACACACAATGCCCCCACACACAATGCCCCCACACACAATGCCCCCACACACAATGCCCCCACACACAATGCCCCCACACACAATGCCCCCACACACAATGCCCCCACACACAATGCCCCCACACACAATGCCCCCACACACAATGCCCCCACACACACAATGCCCCCACACACAATGCCCCCACACACAATGCCCCCACACACAATGCCCCCACACACAATGCCCCCACACACACACCTCAGTGATCTCAGTGATCTCAGTCATCTCGGTCAGTGAACCCACAACACCCGGAGGGGGACCCGTCCCGTCACCTCCTTCCTGCCAGCGAACCTTCAGCGCTTCACGCGATAGCCTCAAAGTGCACCTAGCCTGGTACAAGCGTTGTATTGACGTCTGCTGCTGCTGCTGCAGCTGTTGCTGTCGTTACTGCTGCGCCATACTGCCAACCCAACAGCCTGAGTTTGAGTCCAGGTCACGGCTAATGCCAGTGTGAGGGAGATATCCGAAACCCGTCTCCAGTCTCCTCGAGATCGACTCAGCATTAAACGAACTCCAGGGGCGGTGTATAAGCATCAGCACTGGAGAGACAAAGGCGGCCGGGCGTGGTTTTGCCCATGACACCCCAATCGTGTGTCATGCCGGCTTTCATAGGTGCCACTCTTTAACAGCGCTTGCCACATTGGATGAGATGTTCTGTATGGGATGAAACGAGGGTGCTGTATGGGATAAGGGTTCTGTATGGGATGAGACAAGGGTTCTGTATGGGATGAGAAGAGGGATCTGTATGGGATGAGGGTTCTGTATGGGATGAGACAAGGGTTCTGTATGGGATGAGACAAGGGTTCTGTATGGGATGAGACGAGGGTTCTGTATGGGATGAGACGAGGGTTCTGTATAAGGTTGAGACGAGGGTTCTGTATGGGATGAGAAGAGGGTTCTGTATGGGATGAGAAGAGGGTTCTGTATAAGGTTGAGACGAGGGTTTTGTATGGGATGAGGGATCTGTCTGTGAAACCCTCAGAATGATCCCCTTTGTGAGATTCGGAGGGGTTTGGGGGGAGGTGTTGGGTTGGGTCTGGGTGGAGGGGGTTCGGGCGGCGGGGGATCAGAGGGGGTCCAGTGACATCAGGGGTCCCGCGCAGCTGGCACGATGCTCGCCCCCCCCCCTTTAATAATGGAGCCGCCGCCGCCGCGGTAATGCGAGCTACATTATTCATGAGCAGCCTGCTCAGCCCGCGCGCCTGTGCGCGTGATTGTGTGGGGAGCGGTGGTGCAGCGGTTAGCGCGCTTGCGCTCCGAACCTGGCTACCCTGGCTACCCGGGTTCGATTCCCGCTCACGGCCAACACCCAGTGGCGATTATTCGAACCGGTCCTGGGCCTCCCCCGACGTCAACTCAACCTCAAATGAGTACCTGGTGCGGTGTGTAAAAATCATCGTCACTGGGGAGACAAAGGCGGCCAGGCGTGGTGCTGGCCACCAAACCCCCTTAGCGTGCCGTGCCGGCCTTTATAGGTGCTCGCTGACAGCACTTAAACCCAATAGTCTGTGAAGGCTACACGGGGGATCTGTGTCTTTGTTTAGTTGTGGGGATTGTAGGGAGCGGTGGTGGAGCGGTGGTGGAGCGGTGAGCACGTTGCGCCACGAACCCCGTGACCCAAATTCGATTTAATTTGTTTTGCTAACGACCAACGATCATATGAATCGGTCCTGGACCTCCCCTGAGTTGGCTCAGCCTGAAATGAGTACCTGGTGTGGTGTGTAAAGATAATGCACTGGGGAAAACAAAGGCGGTCGGGCGTGGTGCTCGCTGTGCCCTCGTGTGCCTTGTCGGCCATGAGAGGTGCTCACTATCGGCACTTGCCCCAACAGCCTCTCAAGGCTACACGGGGGATCTTTGTCTTTTTGTTGGCAATCGAATTCACGCGGGCAACTATTTACTCTATCGATTTCGAGGGCGCCATTCGATTAGGTAATCACTGATTAAATATCGCGTTTAGTGCCTCGATTACGGAAGTTTGGGTCGCTCATTATGACCCTTCCGTGACTCTCATATCATTCCTGAGGAAGGCCATCGAGTGGGTCAACACGTCCATATCTGCATGTCCTCTTCAGGGGCGGTTAAACAAAACCTCCATCGTTTTTATTAATGATCACCCCAGGGAAAGCCTCACTCAAGAGTCCAACCAACCGCGCGGGCAAGAAGGATTTAAGAAAGGTTTCCCCTCCTACCATCGAGCGCATACGTGTCTAGTGACGCCCACACGGGTCCTCGCTTATGACCAAGAGCCTGTATCGGGGACAGTCTTTATCGTGGACACCAACGCTATCCCCGAGGCCGTCTTCTCTTCAAAGTGTCCCCTCACCGTGTGTGCTCTTCCCCTTTTATATCCCTCGAGCCGCCCCCCCTCCCCCTTTCTGGAAGGTTCCCTCATCCACATTCCCCTCGGCCAATCCGCGTCCTCCTTCTCCAATGGTTGTCAACCGTTTGCCGCCCCCCCTCCCCCTTTCTGGAAGGTTCCCTCATCCCAATTCCCCTCGGCCAATCCGCGTCCTCCTTCTCCAACGGTTGTCACCCGTTTGCCCCCCCCCCCCCCTTACAGTTAAAACCCTCGTTTCCCGCTTTTTGACGTTTGAATGTCTCCCGCAATCATTTCATTGCTCCGTCCTAAGCCAATCGTCTTTGAGGCCTCCCTGCACCAATCAGAGGCCATGGACGCGCTTCCCGACTGTCGGGTTGCACGTGTACCATGGCCGGTTTGGTGGGCTCTTGTTTCGCTCATCACACACGCACGAATCTGTCAATCAGATTCCGGTCAATGCGAATTTTTTAAATTACAAAGTTTGACACTTAAAGTTTCGAGACCGATATCATCCAAAATATAAGGGGGTGGGGCGGGTTTCGGTTAGATCGCGTAAATATAAATGTGTCGTTTAACCCGCCACCACCCAACACCGGTGTGCTGTAAATTTCGATTTAAAGCTTTCGTGACTGCAGGGATTCATCTTCTTGGTTCTTTCGGTAAAGTCACGTAGAAGGGAAGTAATAAAATAATAAAAATAAAACATAATTAAATAATTCTCACGACGTTTCGGCCACAACGCAAGCAGCCGTCCTCAGGTGAAAACCAGGTCTGTCGAGGCGACAGACCTGGTTTGCTGTACGAGTTACGAGGTTTGGGTTTTCACGTAAACAGAACATCCCAACTCGTTGCTAGGACAGCATACCGGTGTGTTTTTGCTGTGCTGCACTAGTAACTAATTGGCACGTTCTGTTTACGTGAACAACTTTATTGATTCGCTGTGTCGGGTGGTGGCGGATTTAACGACGCATTTATATTCACGTGATCGAACTAAAATCATATATATTATGGATATAATTACAAATGCCATTGTGCCTGGCTTTTGTAGACTTGACACAGCTTACGACGACGGCAATTTAATTACGTCGATGGCAGGGGCGTGCGACGAAGGCGTTGAGGAATGAGCGACAGCGATAGAGGGGGTGCAAAGGGGTCACGCAAGGGGAGGGGAGGGACGGGGAAGGAGTGGAGGGGCAAGGGGAGTGTTGAGTCTACGGGCAGTGTTGAGTCTATGGGCAGTGCTGAGTCTATAGTGTTGAGTCTATGGGCAGTGCTGAGTCTGTGGGCAGTGCTGAGTCTATGGGCAGTGTTGAGTCTATGGGCAGTGTTGAGTCTATGGTGCAGTGTTGGGTCTATGGTGCAGTGTTGAGTCTATAGTGCAGTGTTGAGTCTATGGTGCAGTGTTGAGTCTATGGTGCAGTGTTGAGTCTATGGGCAGTGTTGAGTCTATGGGCAGTGTTGAGTCTATGGGCAGTGCTGAGTATGTGGGCAGTGTTGAGTCTATGGTGCAGTGTTGAGTCTATGGGCAGTGTTGAGTCTATGGGCAGTGTTGAGTCTATGGGCAGTGTTGAGTCTATGGGCAGTGTTGAGTCTATGGAGCAGTGTTGAGTCTATGGTGCAGTGTTGAGTCTATAGTGCAGTGTTGAGTCTATGGTGCAGTGTTGAGTCTATGGTGCAGTGTTGAGTCTATGGTGCAGTGTTGAGTCTATGGTGCAGTGTTGAGTCTATGGTGCAGTGTTGAGTCTATGGGCAGTGTTGAGTCTATGGTGCAGTGTTGAGTCTATAGTGCAGTGTTGGGTCTATGGTGCAGTGTTGAGTCTATAGTGCAGTGTTGAGTCTATGGTGCAGTGTTGAGTCTATGGTGCAGTGTGGAGTCTATGGTGCAGTGTTGAGTCGATGGTGCAGTGTTGAGTCTATGGTGCAGTGTTGAGTCTATGGTGCAGTGTTGAGTCTATGGTGCAGAGTGGAGTCTATGGTGCAGTGTTGAGTCTATGGTGCAGTGTTGAGTTTATGGGCAGTGTTGAGTCTATGGGCAGTGTTGAGTCTATGGGCACTGTTGAGTCTATGGGCAGTGTTGAGTTTATGGGCAGTGTTGAGTTTATGGGCAGTGTTGATTCTATGGTGCAGTGTTGAGTCTATGGTGCAGTGTTGAGTATATGGTGCAGTGTTGTGTCTATGGTGCAGTGTTGAGTCTATGGTGCAGTGGTGAGTCTATGGGCAGTGTTGAGTCTATGGTGCCGTGTTGAGTCTATGGTGCAGTCTTGTCTATGGGCAGTGTTGAGTCTATGGTGCAGTGTTGAGTCTATGGTGCAGTGTTGCATCTATGGGCAGTGTTGAGTCCATGGGCAGTATTGAGTCTATGGTGCAGTGTTGCATCTATGGGCAGTGTTGAGTCCATGGGCAGTGTTGTGTCTATGGTGCAGTGTTGTGTCTTTGGTGCAGTGTTGAGTCAATGGTGCAGTGTTGAGTCTATGGTGCAGTGTTGAAACTGGGCAGTGTGGAGTCTATGGTTCAGTGTGGAGTCTATGGTGCAGTGTTGCATCTATGGGCAGTGTTGAGTCCATGGGCAGTGTTGAGTCCATGGGCAGTGTTGTGTCTATGGTGCAGTGTTGTGTCTTTGGTGCAGTGTTGAGTCTATGGTGCAGTGTTGAGACTATGGTGCAGTGTTGAGTCTATGGTGCAGTGTTGAGTCAATGGTGCAGTGTTGAGTCTATGGTGCAGTGTTGAGTCAATGGTGCAGTGTTGAGTCTATGGGCAGTGTTGAGTCTATGGTGCAGTGTTGAGACTGGGCAGTGTTGAGTCTATGGTGCAGTGTTGTGTCTTTGGTGCAGTGTTGAGTCAATGGTGCAGTGTTGAGTCAATGTGCAGTGTTGAGATTATGGTGCAGTGTTGAGTCTGAGTCTATGGTGCAGTGCTGAGTCTATGGTGCAGTGTTGAGTCAATGGTGCAGTGTTGAGTCTATGGTGCAGTGTTGAGACTGGGCAGTGTTGAGTCTATGGTGCAGTGTTGTGTCTTTGGTGCAGTGTTGAGTCTATGGTGCAGTGTTGAGTCTATGGTGCAGTGTTGAGTCTATGGTGCAGTGTTGAGTCAATGGTGCAGTGTTGTGTCTATGGTGCAGTGTTGAGTCTATGGTGCAGTGTTGAGTCTATAGTGCAGTGTTGAGTCTATGGTGCAGTGTTGAGACTGGGCAGTGCTGCTCAATGTACAGGGAACGTTGATTCCAGTGGATGGGTGCAAGGAGAGAGAAGGACTGAACGCGTGATTGGGCACAGGGAGAAGGAGGAACACACAGAGAGAGAGAAGATGGGGAACGAAGAGGACGAGCGGAGGGGACATGGAATGAGCTGACTATGGAAAGGCATCACGCCCAGTGGATATTTAAAAAGTCTTTCGAGCCTCTCTCAGATAAATGTCTGTTATTAGTGAAAAAAATAAATACCCTCACTTTTAACAAGCCTGTCATTTCATTTGCATTAGTTTGACATGCAGACATTTAATTAATGCGTTGTTAATATTAGATTATCGTACGTAGGCCGTGAGCGCAACAATCGAATTTAATAGATGCATTAAATTCATTGACCGACGGCCAAGAATAACCGAGCAGCAAAGGGAAGCGCGACCCATCGTGCGCCAGGGAGATGGAGCGATGGAATCAGTCCATGTGCAAGGGGCCGGGTGTGGATTATTACGTTGGCAAGGACCGTGACAGAGGTGGCGGCGTCTCAGCGGAGACATTCATCCAGCAGTGGATTGACCACGGCTGATGACGAAATGCATTGTTACGTGCCTAGGAATTAGGGCTCCTTTTTAATGGAGTCGGTGCCTTTGTTAGAGGCGCGCGTGCCCCCCCCCCCGCCCGCGCACGCGCGCACGACTCCCTCCCCCATCACCCACACCCCGCCCTTCATCCCCCCCCCCCTCTCATCCTCCATCCCTGCTACTCGTCCCCCACCCTTCATCCTCCTCGTCCCCCCTCAATCCTTGCCCCTCCCCTCACCTCCTCTGCCACGCCCACCGACCCCACCCTGCTCCCCCCGCTCCGTTACCCCCACCACACACCCCCCACCCCCATCAATGGCTCCTCTCCCATCCACCCCCTCCCTCAATCGCCCCTCCCCCTCCTCCGCCCGCCGTCCTCAAACCCACATCACCCCCTCCCCCCTAACCACCCCCCCCCCCTCGTCAAATCAACTCCTCCTCCTCCACCACCCTCCCCATTCAACCCCCACCCCACCTCATCATCCACCCCCACCCTCTTCTCAATCCTCCACAACGACCCAACCCACCTCGATTGCCCCCCACCCACCCAGCCCCCCACTCAGCCCCCCCCCCCCACTCTCTACGCTCACGTGACTCGCCGCACGTTTCCCCGGTAACTATCAGTTGCCATGGCGACGGACCCGAGCAGACGAGACAGATTATGCAGCGCATATGAAGCGAGCGTGTTTGTAGAACCACACACACATATATATATATAATACAAAGACACACACATATATATACAAAGACATACATATATACAAAGACACACACACATTTATATATACAAAGACGCACACACACATATATAACATTTACGGTTATCATAAATACCTATATACAAACAACCACACATGTGGCCATCTCATCATTACACGTAGTAGTAGTATTGTTATACATTTCATCCGTGGTCAATCCACTGCTGGATGAAGGCCGCTGCCGGCCTTCTCTCAATGCTGCGTTGCTACCAAAACAACAACCTGGCACCTGCCACCCGAGATGATGTCACACGTGTCGCTGACATTCATAACAACATCTAATTAAAAAAATTGGGGATTGATATGTTATATTTCCACTGCTGGATGAAGGCCTTCCTCACGCCGTGTGGATTGTGTGTGTTGGGGTGGGAGATGAGGAGGGTGGGGCAGTGGCTGTGAATTGAAATCAGAGGTCTTTGGCTTCATCGCGTGACCCAGAAGCCTTCTAAAAGCCACATTGCCACCCTGGGCCCCATGAACCACGAATATCACGAGTCTTTATCATAATATCTGTTCGTACTGGAGGGATCCGATGAGCTATGGAACTTTTTTTTCCACAGATGTCCAGAAGAAACTTGTATTACAAATTAAATGAGATCGTAGCAATGATAATAATAGTGTATCTGGGCCACTTATAGATTGACTCAGCCTAAAGTGAGCACGTGGTCAGCCACTCCTTCCCATCGTGCGAGCCTTGATGTGTGTTCTCTTGAGAGAGCACGTGTCACACAGGTGCATTCGCAACGATGCCTTTTTCATCGATTGTTATGCACGTTGCCCGGCCGCCTTTGTCTTCCTAGCACTGGAGAAATCCCTCATCAACGTCTCTCATCCCCTCCTTCGAAATCTACCGCGAAAAAAAAACATCATCTCCCCCCCCACTCCCTTCCCGGCGAGATTCGAATTAGCATTTGAAAGACCACGCCTTTTATTTAATCTCTTTCAGCTTTTATTTTTTCTTAAATGTCTTCTCATTTGCAACAGCGCACGCGGGGGAAGGGAGCGGAGGGAGGGGGTGCATTCTCCCGGGTTCATCTTTTGAAATGTATTGAAGGCCACGCGGAGCGCTCTGATTGGCTGGGAGACCCGGCCCGACCGTTGTATGTACGGGGATTCCCTGAAAGGCCCCTGCGAGTGTCGGCCAATCAAGAGACGATATACTAATTTGCACATGCAACTGGTCGTCATTATGTTTCGCTGTTATTATTATTATCATCATGAAGTAATGTATGTTTAAAAAAAAAAACATTCGTCAATAGCATTGTCTTAAAATAAAAAAATATATAATTGGCGACGTTTCGGGCAATAGTCCTTCATATCACGTGAATGATCCGCGTGCTATGAAGGTCATTTGCGTTGTTGGACTACTGTGTTATTGGCAAATGTGTGGAGTTTTTGTCTGTTAACAATGCAACAACAGCAGCAGCAGCACCATCACCGAATAAAATGAAAAAATAATGTGAAATCATTGGGAAAAAGTCATAATTTAAAAGTGGCTTTAAGTGGCAGTACAGAAAGTAATTTGTAGGAGCAATAGGCTTAGAGTGTAATGATTAATTTATTTATGGATTCGCATCGATGTTTACGCTCACGAACCTAACTGTGTGCGGGATAATCGATTATTATATTTGTGCGAATCGTGTGCTAATTACACAATGATAATATATTTGGGCTCATAATACAGATTTTTGGGTTACATCGCCTCAATATAAATGTGTTGTTAAACCCGCCACCACCCGACACAGCCAATTATTAAGGTTTGTAAAAAAAAAAACATTCCAATTCGTTACTAGTACAGCAGACCGGTGTGTTGGAGAGTAAACCCACAAAATGTACAATTCCGAGTACGACGTTTCGCCAGAAATCACAACTAGCATCATCAGGCGACAGCCAGAGTCGTGGAGAAATTCTCCTCTATCAGGGTTAATGGTATAAGCGACAGGTGATCGACTGTATTATACAATCACGATCAGTTAGAATCAGTAAGTTACCGTGAAATAAGCTACATGTGACTGATTCTATCCAATCGAAGTTATATTCTTGGTTCTTTCGGTAAAGTAACGTAGAAGGGAAATAATAAAATAATAAAAATAATAAATAAAATTCTCACGACGTTTGTTTTATTTGTATTATTTCCCTTCTACGTGACTTTACCGAAAGAACCAAGAATATGAATCCCTGCAGTCACGAAAGCTTTAAATCGAAATTCAATCACAGTAACTTTGCGGACACCGTTGGAAAGACGCCACTCGTGGCAGCTACAGGGAAACAATTCTGGTTGAGAAAACGATACAAAAATATTCAAACTATTCGAATCAATAACATATAAAAAAAAAACCTGGATTACTATACCTGTGCCGATTGGAACCCCTGCACCAGACTAGTCATTCAGACGCTGTCTTTCCGACATACCTGTTCTTCACCTGAGGACGGCTGCTTGCGTTGTGGCCGAAACGTCGTGAGAATTATTTTATTATGTTTTATTTTTTATTTCCCTTCTACGTGACTTTACCGAAAGAACCAAGAAGACAGACTAGTCATATTTTTGTTCGGAGATGAATTGGCAAAAACATTCCAAGCAACAAACATCACTCGGTCAACACACCAACGTTGGGTGCACGTTGGCACGCGGTTGGAACCGTTGGATCAACGTTGGCCCAACGTTGTACCTAAAACGTTCCACGTTGGATCTTGCATTACGTCTTGGGACATCGGTGAGGATTTCCCGCTTAAATAGAGGACAACCTACGAGAAATCACGAGGTTCGATTCCATTCTGCATCGCATAACGTTCTCGAAGCTCAATCTCGTGTTCGCCAGCCCGGGACACACACAGTCCATTCCTAGGTGAGTAGCTACAAGACAAGAGATATTTGGTCATTGGGTTGTGGTATTATTGGCCGGGACACAAACAGTCCATTCCTTGGTGAGTAGCTACAAGACAAGAGAAATTTGGTCATTGGGTTGTGGTATTATTGGCCGGGACACACACAGTCCATTCTTAGGTGAGTAGCTACAAGACAAGATATATTTGGGCATTGGGTTGTGGTATTATTCGCATCATCATCATCATCACCCGCAAGCAACAACAGCAATAGCAGAACCTGCATCTGCAGCGGCATGCAGCAGCAGCAGCAGCAGCAATTACAACATGGAGTAGCAGAACCGTCATCATCAGCCATCACCATCGCAGTCATCATCATCATCGTAAGCTTGAACAATTATAATCATCATTATGTTCACAATCATCATCAGTATGTCTCTCTGTCTGTCGCCGTATGTCTGTAGATTTGTGCAAAGGCAAAAAGCGCGCGCGTCCGTGTGTGTGCGGGTGCGCGCGTGTGTTGGAGCCGGGTTGTTTATTTATATATTTTTTTCCAATCAGCTTTCCACAAATTTCCGCGGGGAATTTCCAGCGAAACACGAACTCGACGCGAAGAGAAGAAATAGGTCAAATCTGCAATCTCGCCAGATAATGCCACCGTGGTCACGTGACTCCCCGTGCCCCCACCACTCCACCCCCGCCCTCCCCTCCCCCTGCCGTTCTCGACAATTGCCTGCTGGGGGGGGGGGTACGTGGACGATTTTATCGATTATTATCGTTATCGATTAACCGGCCCCCCCTCCACTCCCGCCCCTAATGTGCATGTGACAGCCCCCATTTGTCAGTCCATTGCTGTACTAGGCCCTCTCCGTACCACACCAGCCTGGTCAGTTCAGGTTGCTGACGCACGGGGAGCGTAGACTTTGGAGAGGAGTACGGTACAACAACGCATTTTATACCGCAAGGCCAAATCGACAACACAGTCCGTGTTTATTTGAAGAAGGGCCATTGCCGGAAACGTCATCTTTTTACATCGCTTTGAGACGTATTTTAGGCATATTCATGTTGTTCGATATTTGTGGCGATGCCTCTTCTGCGTGGCCGAGAGAGGGTTCGGGAATCTGCCGCGAACAAGGGCCACGTGGCCCGGAACGTCGTACATCAAACCTCGTTGCAATATTGCCATTGAGCAGCGTTGTTTTTTGAGTCATCGAAATCGCCGCACTCGTGCTGTGAATAACGAATCGTGCCCCCTCTCTCCCCTCCCTCCCCCGGGAGCGCGAGTTAAACATCGCGCCTGAGTCTCCGAGCCCGTGGACACGCCGAGTGGAGATATTTTAATATTTCAAGGGGCTGCCTTGACAGTGGCGGGGACTGGCGGTGGAGCTGACTTCATGCAGAACTGGCCTCGTTCAACACCGACGCTGGGTCGTGTCTCGTTTGTTTGTTTGTCAGCATGGGAAGCGCCCAGACTCGCGAACCTGGCCGACCCGAGTTCGATTCCCGCGAGCCGATTATCAAGAACAGGTCGTGGGCCTCCCCTAGATCGGCTCAGCCTTAAATTATTACCTGTCGCGACGAGTGTAAACATCGCCACTTAGGAGACAAAGGCGGCCGGGCGTGGTGCTGCTGCCCACCCACCCACCACCTCGTGTGCCGTTCCGGCCTTCATAGGTGCTCACTTTTCCCCAACAGCCTGTTAAAGGCTACATGGGGTATCTCTGTCTTCTGTGTGTTAAGACGGATGTGTCTGTCTATCGGTTGCTTTATCTGTCTGTGTGTCTGTCTGATGATGATGATGCTGATGCTGGTGATAAATATGAATTTGCTTTTGCGGCTGATGATGATTATGATTCTGCTACTCATGGCGCTGTTTACGAAGATGATGATGATGAGGGTGCCACTGCCACAGTTGCTACTGCTGAGACATTTTCTGCCCTTATTGATAATGCTACTACTACTACCACCACCACAGTATAATATTCTTATTGCTGATATTGCTGCTGCCCATGATGTTTCTTCTGCTGCTGCCGCTACTGCTGCTAATTAAGATGCTGCTGCTGCTGCTACCGCTGCCGTTGCTAATGATTGTTACGCTCCTGCTACTGCTGCCTCTGATCACAATCGTGCTGCTGCTGCTCCTGCTGCTGCTCTGAATTGATCAAGTGGAGGCGCGACGTGAAACATGCGGAGCGGCTTTTATCGTGTCGCCACAGACGCCTTGGCTGCGTGTCACTGGCCGCCCAACGCCGGCCTGGATCTCTGTCAAAGAGAACAGAGACCGCGGTGCCCGTAAACTGCGCTCTTCAGCGATGAGGTCACCCCCCCCCCACCCCGTGACCTCTCATCCGTCACAGATCCGGGATGAATCCCGCCCTTAGTCCCTCTTTCGATCACGTGACGTCGCTTCATCTCCCCACCACGCACCCCCAGCCACCCCCATCCCTCGCAACACTTCAGGACACTCGCGGCTCCTCCTTGCGCCCCCCCCGCCTCCTTCTCCTCTCCCCACTATCACGAGCATCAACACTATCACCATCATAGTCACCAATGTCACAGTGAACACCAACATCACTGTCAATGTGTATGCTTGTTGAACTTCTTTCGCACCGTACGTAGCCTACCGTGCTAGTCGGATGTCCGGGAGAATGATAACAAACTAAACACAAAAAGCGGTTGTGAGAGAAATTAGTTTTCTATATTAAATAATATTTTCAATATCACCACCACCATCAGTTTAACACGTAGGTTTTCGCGACCAATATCCATAATACAGGTTTTTGGGGGGATTAGATTGCGTAAAAATATATAAATGTGTTGTTAAAACCCGCCACCACCCGGCACAGCCAACTAGTAAGGGTTGTCACGTAAACAGAACGTGACCAATTCGTCACTAGTACAGCACTAGTGTAGTGTATAGTGTAGTGTATAGTAGTGTAGTGTGTAGTGTATAGTGGAGTGTATAGTTTAGTATACTAGTACAGCGCACCGGTGTGTTGGAGAGCCAAGCCATAACATTTACAAACCGAGTACGACGTTTCGCCAGTAATTACAACTAGCTTCATCAGGCGACATTAGACAATCGTCGTACGCCATACCACTAGCAAACCGATCACCATCACCATCACGAGCAAATATATCACCAACTTCACATCCACTGCCAACGCCGAATCGGCAGCCGGATTTTCGAATCGATAGTCGGATTTGAATCGGTCACCGGATTTTCGTATCAAGTGCTTCCTCCTGCTGCTGCTGCTGCTGCTGCTGGCACTGGTTGCGGATTGTTTGGCAACTTTTACCCGCTTTTATCGAGGTGAGGTCATGGCCTCTGTCCATCAAGAAACATTTTTTTTACATTCAATTAGCAACCCGCACGCCCTTTGGACGTGACCGTCTGTCCCTCCCTCAGGCCAGCCAGCTAGCCAGTCAGTCAGTCAGCCAGCCAGCCAGCCAGCCAAACTTTTTTCTTGTACAGTGTGATAAAATGAGAGCGATCCATTGCCACGGGGTGGATGGGGGTGGGGTGGGGGCGTGACGTCACAACGCACGAGCCAGACTCAACGCTCTGGGCGTACAGGAATCCAGCAGAATTTTTTTTCAAATAATAGTACAACTCTCATCACGCGCCATGGTGTAACGTGCAGTCTCCAATTCGCGTCCACTCGATCTCTCCGGACTTTCTGTGTGTGTGTGTGCCATGAAGAAGGGCAATTGCCCGAAACGTCGCCTAACACGTGCAAGTATTGTTTTACTTTTAAGGCCACGCGCCGTTGTTGATGGGCGTGTTAAGGTTCATGGAAAACATGTTTCTGTATTGTTTTTGGGGGAATTGCTCATCATTGAGAGAGAGACAGAGAGAGAGAGAGAGGGCGAGAGTAGTTTAGTGAGCCTAATCGTCCACAACGGCCAGACGTTTCGGAAGAGGTGGGCGGGAGGGCCCACACTTAACCCCCGGCACGCGCGACACGCGCCCACCGTGGACTACGAACCGCGGTGCGCGAGGCCGCGCCGCCAAAATCCAATGGAACGCCGGGCGTCCCGTCGATGTGCAACTTCTCGCGCGTTCGCCGTCGATTCCACGTTGAGGTGGCCGCGTGCTGGTACTGGGGCCATGCACGGTCACGCGCACGCACGCGGAGCGGCGGTGGAGCGGTTAGCGCGATGCTGCGCTAAGATACCCGGCGACTCGAGTTCGATACCCGCCCACAGCCAACACCACCAGTGACGATTTATTTGAACCGGTCCTCAAATGAGTACCCGGTGTGGTGTGTAAACATCGCCACTGGGGAGACAAAGGCGGCCGGGCGTGGTGTTGGCCACTTAACCCTTCGTGTACCGAGCCGGCCTTTGTAGGTGCTCGCTAACAGCACTTGTCCCGACAGCCTGTTGAGGTTACACGGGGGATCTTTGTCTATTTTTGTGTGTGCAATGGGGGCGGTGTGAAACAGCGAAGTGAATCATTGGCCCCAGGCTCTCATTGATTTGGATTCTCACTTCCAAACTGCAACACACCACGGACCCACACACACAACACACCCACACACAACACACCCACACACCACACACACAACACACCCACACATCACGCACCCACACACCACCCACACAACACCCACACAACACACCCACACACCACACACACCACACACACAACACTCCCACGCACCCACACACACCACACACCCACACACACAACACACCCACAACACACCCACACACCCACACACACAACACTCCCACACACTACGCACCCACACACCCACACACCACTCCACACACCCACACACACCCACCCACACACACAACACTCCCACGCACCCACACACACCACACCACAACACACCCACACACCACACACACAACACACCCACTCACCACACACACAACACACCCACACACTACACACACCACACACACAACACTCCCACGCACCCACACACCACACACCACACACCCACACACACAACACACAACACACCCACACACCCACACACACAACACTCCCACACACTACGCACCCACACACCACTCCACACACCCACACACACCCACACACACCCACCCACACACACACACCACGCGCCCACACACACACCCACACACACACCCACACACCACCCACACACCACCCACACAACACACCACACACCCACACACCACACAACACACCCACACACCACACACACAACACACCCACAAACCACACACACCACACACACAACACTCCCACGCACCCACACACACCACACAACACACACCACACACACAACACACCCACACACACAACACACCCACACACCCACACACACAACACTCCCACACACTACGCACCCACACACCACACCACACACCCACACACACCCACACACACCCACCCACACACACACCACGCGCCCACACACACACCCACACACACCCACCCACACACACCCACACACCACCCACACACCACCCACACAACACACCACACACCCACACACCACACAACACACCCACACACCACACACACAACACACCCACAAACCACACACACCACACACACAACACTCCCACGCACCCACACACACCACACAACACACACCACACACACAACACACCCACACACACAACACACCCACACACCCACACACACAACACTCCCACACACTACGCACCCACACACCACTCCACACACCCACACACACCCACACACACCCACCCACACACACACCACGCGCCCACACACACACCCACACACACCCACCCACACACACCCACACACCACCCACACACCACCCACACAACACACCACACACCCACACACCACACAACACACCCACATACCACACATACAACACACCCGCACACCACACACACCACACACACAACACTCCCACGCACCCACACACACCACACACCCACACACACAACACCCTCACACACCCACACACCCACAAACACAACACTCCCACACACTACGCACCCACACACCCACACACCACTCCACACACCCACACACACCCACACCCACCCACCCACACACATCACACACACACCACGCTCCCACACACCACACACACAACACACCCACACACCACACACACAACACTCCCACGCACCCACACACACCACACCACACACACCCACACACACCACGCTCCCACACACCCACACACACCCACACCCACACACCACACACACCCACACACATCACACACCGCGCTCCCACACACCCACACACACCCACACACCCACCACACACACCCACACACATCACACACCACGCTCCCACACACACACAACACCCCCACACACCCACACACACAACACTCCCACACACTACGCACCCACACACCCACACACCACTCCACACACCCACACACACCGACACACACCCACACACACACATCACACACACACACCACGCTCCCACACACCCACACACCTGGTGTCCCCATCACCTGCTTTGTTGTCACCGCTCAATCTGTAACCGTCGCCTTGTCGATGATTGTCGCTGACGCTGAGGAAGCCCCCGCCCCCCCCTCGGCTTGCCCCCCACCACCCTCCACCCCTACCGCGTCCCACTCCTCTCTCACTCCTTTGTTTTTATGACCCTCTGCGTCACGTGAGACGCGTTCATCGCGGCGTATATATTTTAATATTAGTTGGTCAACAACAAAAAACACATTTTTTTCTGGCCTGGACTTTTGCAGTTGTTTTAGACTAATTTCAGGGTGCTGATTCCAAATCTGATCTCAGATTTGCTCTATCACATCTCATTTTTATGCTATCGGCATACCCCATTTTCGTTGATTTTACCCGAAATTAACTCTGTCACTTATGATTGCAAGTTTTTGCGAGTCAATGACTGCTTTAGTGTTAAAATATGGTGTGTTTATAATATAATTTTATGTAGATATCCACATTTATTTAATATTTTTTTCTGCAGTTTTTATTGAAATCAGCACCACAAAATTACCTTAAACCCGTTGGAATACCTTATGCCAGAAAATGTGTGTTGATCAGTGATTATTAGTTGCGTGTGTGACGTGCTGCTGTTGGCGGTGGTGCAAATCGCGCAGTGGGCACACACGCATGCAAGCACATTCGTCCCCAACACTGCCCTGGTAGGAACCACGTGTTTATAAGTAGGCGACGTTTCCGAGGGGGGGGGGGTGGGGATGGAATGGAAACCTTCATAGCGGAGAGAGCCTTCAAGCCATCACGTGCTGCGCGCGCCTGATGACTGATACGCGCGCGTTGCCCGTCAATCATCTGGCGCGTGCGGCGCGTGCGGGATCGATTTGCGATCCGAACGGGTGGTAGATTTTGTGCGAAATCGGCAATCGCTTTGTGACGCGCACGGAGTATCGCTGGGTTATAACGGGACGGCAGAGTCACAACCGCCAGTTTCCCGAGCTCTGCGATCCTAGCTTCGGGATTCCCGTCGAAAGCCAGTGGTGAGGCGTGATGTTGTACACGTGGGAGGATACCCCGCGCGTGCGAGGCTGCGGGGAGCTGTGGGGTAGTGTGGACAACGCTCATCACTCCGTACAGATGGGAACAGATGGAGGTGAATCCACTTGCTCTCCCGTTATCTCGTGGTGAGCCGGGGAATGCGACCACCTCCAGGCACCAACCCTGAACGGAATGTTACGTATGTACCTCGATGTTGAACTTCTTTCGCAGCGTACGCAGCCAGCCGTGCTAATCGGAGGTGCGGGGGGGGGGGTCACAACAACCCAAATGCAAAAAGCAGTCATGAAGAAATTTTGTTTTCAATCGAGATGATTTAAAAGTGCATAGCTCCGGTGATTTCCTAACATCGGGAAGAGGTGCTTTCCAGACGGCCGCAGAAAGCGCATCTGAAAGCACGCGATGCAGCGACCCTCTGTGTTCGATGGCTGAGCTATCGACAATGAATCATTCGAGCACAACAATTCATCGCGGACATAAATGACCGTGACTCCAAGGCGAGGGAGTCACGCTCGCTGTGGCTATCCAAGGCCAGGTAGTATCACGGCATCTTTGCGTGATCCGCCAACCCTCGCTGCCGCCTCCACAGCGCTCTGGATTACAGGCAGCAGTCACGTGCAGGCACAGGCCACCCACGGCCACCGCCAGGGTAAATGTCGGAATCCTTATCGATTCAGAATCTTGATTTAGACCGGAGGAATTCGATGAGTTGCGAAGCTCATTTATCACAAACGTCCACAGTCTGGGACGGGTCAGCATGTCGCAAGAGCAAAAAAACAATACAAAGAAACACAACGATAGGAGTAACAAAAATAGAGAAAATTGTCAATATCAGAATCAGAATATGTATTTGTACTGGAGGAATCCGATGAGCGATGTTACGACAACAAACAATACAAAAACACGACGGGAAGAAGAAAAAAACCCTAAATAAACAGGGGCCTCATTTGAATTAAATGATGACATTGCGTTGGCAGTGGTGCACAAGCAACCATAAATAACAACAACAACGACGACAAAAACCCATCAGGACTTCTCTGTCTTAGCAATACATGTGAGCTTAATTGATTCGATCTTAATGGGGATTGGGGCGGGGGGGGGTGCAGGAATTTACTGCCGGGGGGCGTCCGTGCCTTTGGTTTGTCGCCCACCAGAACAAACCTTCCCACAATGCATTGGGCGAGCAACATTCTAGTACAGTTCGTTACTTTTAATAGATAAAAAAAACATTAAGTAAATGAGTCGCAATAATTGTGTTTTGAGTCCTTGAAGGGTTTGTGGTGAGCACTCAATATATCTACGACTAGGTAACCTTTCATATGGTTATTTTACAACAACAAACACTGGTCGTCAGAAACTATTCTCTATTATTTTAAAATGTAATTCTCATCAGGCCCCAGTGATGTGAAGCGCCAATCTCCAGCCATTACGAAACTATTGCTTATGTCCGTCTGCTGACGTGTGGCGAAGAAGAGCCACTGGCCGAGAAACGTCGCCGATCAGACATATTGCTCACGTTTACGGGCAGTGTTGTTGACGAGTGTGAGTGGAGTGTGAGTGGGGAGTGGTGGTGGTGGGTGGTGAGGGCTGTTGACGAGTGTGATGGAGAGAGACCACGAGTTCAGATCGAGAGACGCGCTCCTGGAGTGCAATGCAACTTGGCCAGGCGCCCCCCACGACTCGCGTGCCAGCAGGGAGAGTGCCCCCCCCCCCCCCAGGCTGAGGGTAGAGGGGGGTGAGGTATGAAGTGTCTCGCGCGCTTCTGCAGAATGCAAATGAATGCTAATTGGTGTCGCCATGGAGATGTGGTGATGAGCGAGGTGAGCCGTTTCAGTCAACACGACGTCACCGTCACCTGCACCGCCGCAGGCGATCATCCACCGTGAATACTCACACACAGTGAATACTCGTACACAGTGAATACTCACACACAGTGAATACTCATACACAGTGAATACTCACACACAGTGAATACTCACCCATAGTGAATACTCACACACAGTGAATACTCACACACAGTGAATACTCACACACAGTGAATACTCACCCATAGTGAATACTCATACACAGTGAATACTCACACACAGTGAATACTCACCCATAGTGAATACTCACACACAGTGAATACTCATCCATAGTGAATACTCATACACAGTAAATACTCACACACAGTGAATAATCACACACAGTGAATACTCACCCAGTGAATACTCACCCACAGTGAATACTCACCCATAGTGAATACTCACACAGTGAATACTCACCCACAGTGAATACTCACCCACAGTGAATACTCACCCATAGTGAATACTCACCCATAGTGAATACTCACACACAGTGAATACTCACCCATAGTGAATACTCACACATAGTGAATACTCATACACAGTGAATACTCACCCATAGTGAATACTCACACACAGTGAATACTCACCCATAGTGAATACTCACCCATAGTGAATACTCACACAGTGAATACTCACCCACAGTGAATACTCACCCATAGTGAATACTCACACAGTGAATACTCACCCACAGTGAATACTCACCCACAGTGAATACTCACCCATAGTGAATACACACACACAGTGAATACTCACCCATAGTGAATACTCACACAGTGAATACTCACACACAGTGAATACTCACCCATAGTGAATACTCACCCATAGTGAATACTCACACACAGTGAATACTCACACACAGTGAATACTCATCGGCAGTGAATACTCACACACAGTGAATACTCACCCATAGTGAATACTCACACAGTGAATACTCACCCACAGTGAATACTCACCCACAGTGAATACTCACCCATAGTGAATACTCACCCATAGTGAATACTCATACACAGTGAATACTCACACACAGTGAATACTCGCCCATAGTGAATACTCACACACAGTGAATACTCATCCATAGTGAATACTCATACACAGTAAATACTCACACACAGTGAATACTCACCCATAGTGAATACTCACACACAGTGAATACTCACCCACAGTGAATACTCACCCATAGTGAATACTCACACAGTGAATACTCACCCACAGTGAATACTCACCCACAGTGAATACTCACCCATAGTGAATACTCACCCATAGTCAATACTCACACACAGTGAATACTCACCCATAGTGAATACTCACACATAGTGAATTCTCATACACAGTGAATACTCACCCATAGTGAATACTCACACACAGTGAATACTCACCCATAGTGAATACTCACCCATAGTGAATACTCACACAGTGAATACTCACCCACAGTGAATACTCAACCATAGTGAATACTCACACAGTGAATACTCACCCACAGTGAATACTCACCCAGTGAATACTCACCCATAGTGAATACTCACACACAGTGAATACTCACCCATAGTGAATACTCACACAGTGAATACTCACCCATAGTGAATACTCACCCATAGTGAATACTCACACACAGTGAATACTCACACACAGTGAATACTCATCGGCAGTGAATACTCACACACAGTGAATACTCACTTAGTGAATAATCATCCACAGTGAATACTCACACACAGTGAATACTCACACAGTGAATACTCACACACAGTGAATACTCACAGACAGTGAATACTCATCGGCAGTGAATACTCACACACAGTGAATACTCACTTAGTGAATAATCATCCACAGTGAATACTCACACACAGTGAATACTCACACAGTGAATACTCACCCACAGTGAATACTCACCCACAGTGAATACTCACCCACAGTGAATACTCACCCATAGTGAATACTCACACAGTGAATACTCACCCACAGTGAATACTCACACACAGTGAATACTCACCCACAGTGAATACTCACCCACAGTGAATACTCTTACACAGTGAATACTCACCCATAGTGAATACTCACACACAGTGAATACTCACACACAGTGAATACTCACTTAGTGAATAATCATCCACAGTGAATACTCATACACAGTGAATACTCATACACAGTGAATACTCACCCATAGTGAATACTCAACCACAGTGAATACTCACCCACAGTGAATACTCACCCACAGTGAATACTCACACACAGTGAATACTCACCCACAGTGAATACTCACACACAGTGAATACTCACCCACAGTGAATACTCACACACAGTGAATACTCACCCACAGTGAATACTCACACACAGTGAATACTCATACACAGTGAATACTCACCCACAGTGAATACTCACACACAGTGAATACTCACACACAGTGAATACTCACCCATAGTGAATACTCACACACAGTGAATACTCATACACAGTGAATACTCACCCACAGTGAATACTCACCCATAGTGAATACTCACCCACAGTGAATACTCACCCATAGTGAATACTCACACACAGTGAATACTCACACACAGTGAATACTCACCCATAGTGAATACTCACACATAGTGAATACTCATACACAGTGAATACTCACCCACAGTGAATACTCACCCACAGTGAATACTCACACACAGTGAATACTCATACACAGTGAATACTCACCCATAGTGAAGACTCACACACAGTGAATACTCACCCATAGTGAATACTCACACACAGTGAATACTCACCCATAGTGAATACTCACCCATAGTGAATACTCACACACAGTGAATACTCACACACAGTGAATACTCACCCACAGTGAATACTCACACACAGTGAATACTCACCCATAGTGAATACTCACCCATAGTGAATACTCACAGAGTGAATACTCACCCATAGTGAATACTCACCCATAGTGAATACTCACACATTGAATACTCACCCATAGTGAATACTCACCCATAGTGAATACTCACACTAGCTATTCGTGTGTGTGAGAGTCGTTAGTGTTTGAATGTGTTTGTGATGGCGGTGGCGCAGTGGTTAGCGCTACGCTGCGCTACGAACCCGGCGACCCGAGTCAGATTCCCGCTTTAACGGCAAACACCAGTGACGATTATTTGAACCGGTCCTGGGCCTCCGCTAGGTCGACTCAGCCTCAATTGACTACGTCGTGCGGTGTGTCAACACCACTGGAATATCACCCCCCCCCCCCCCATCCTCGTGTACCGTGCCGGCCTTCATAGGTGTTCGCGAACAGCACTTGCCCCAAAGGCGTGTTAAGGCTCTCCGGGGTGAATCTTGTGTGCGTGTCACTTGTTTGATTTAATTAACTCACTCAAGCAACCCTCTCTGTGCCCAACGGGGAGTCAGCACACGTGATCTGTTTCAGCAAAAAAAATCATCATCAGCAAACCAAGAACCACGACCCTGCCTCGTCTTCTACCGATAGGGGCTCATTAACGCGAGCTCGCTCGCTCGCTCTGTGCCTCGTCGTGTAAACTCACTTCACGCGAGCGCTTTTGTGTCCCGTAGCTACGCCACCACGGCGAGGCGAGTCGAGCCTGGTAAATAACGCGGCGTTCTTCACTCGTTTTCAGAGAAAGCGGGGGTTGGGCCCCCCCCCCCCCCCCCCCCACTTTCGCCGAGAAGGCATCGTTAGCGTGAGGGCCGCCACACATTTCAAACCACCGGGGGTTGACAGCAGCACGATGGTGATGGTGGTGGTGGGGGGGTGTTTTCACATCTGTCGTGGACTCAATCAGCAATCTGAATGTGTATTCATACTGTCGGGGGGCCTTGCAATGAAGAACACATGGAGAATACGACGACCACTGACAACGCTCTACAATGCGTGGGGAGAGATACGCGGACAAAGACGGGCGAGAGAATGGGAAATAAGAGAAGGATGGAAAAGGAACGGAGAATCGGGAGAAAGAGGCGACGGGAGTGGCCTCGGCGCTGCCGCGCGGCGTCTGTTCTCACAGTGGGCGGCGGGGAGAGGGGCGGGGCTCCGGAGTGGGGGTGGCCACACCGAAGTCACGTGACTTACGGGAGACGGTTGGGCGGGGGTTCAGCACGTGACTGACAGGACTGTTACTGGCGCCTCGAGACATTTTCAGAAAGGCGCCTTAGAAAACATGTCAATTATTATAATTGTTTTTTTACCCTTTTATCTGGCAACAAAACTGACACATTTTTTACAAGGAGTCATGTTTGCATAGACCACGATATATGCAGTCGTAATGCATTACGACTCCTTGTAAAAAAAAGGTGTCAGTTTTGTTGCCAGATAAAAGGGTAAAAAAACAATTATCATATATTTTTTACTGGCAAATGAGGTTCCAATGGTGTAAATGCTTACCCCGAGCTCTCATACTCTGATGGTGCATTGTCTTTGAGTTGTGCGCCTTTTGGCGTCATCTGGTCCAACACTATGTGAGACTAGGCTCTAAGGAAAGCTGTCTCGGGTGTGGACCAATCAATTTCAAGGACAGTGCATACATTATAAAAATTATGTTGTTTGTTTGCATTACGACTGCAGGTATTGTGGTCTATGCAAACATGACTCCTTGTAAAAAAATGTGTCAGTTTTGTTGCCAGATAAAAGGGTAAAAACCCAATTATCATATTTTTCTACTGGCAAATGAGGTTCCAATGATGTCAATTATCATTATTGTTGTTACTGCATGTATTTTATTCTTGATGTGGTCCATGGGACAGACATCTTTGCTCAACCTGGCTTGCTAATGCAGTTGCTTGGCATCTAAATTTTGGCTTCTGTTCTCAATTGGTGTTGGTAAACGATGAGACAATGGTGGTGGTGGTGGTGATGATGGTGATGATGATGAACCCCTGTTATGCGTGGCTTGTCTCAGCTCACTTATGTTTCCTCAAACACAGCCCTCGAGACTAAGGGTTCAATGATGGATTCATCGATAAATATCGATTTTAGTCTCACGATGCACGTATCGATTGTAAACCTAACATCCCATAAGATACATACAATTCGTATACATTGTACGTATTGGGTTCATGTTACCCCATCCAGCCGCTAGAGGCCGCTACATCTACCAACATTGCTCTAAGAAATATGTTCTTGAATTAAATTGCGATCCTGGCATCCTGATCATTCATTGAATTCCGAGGGCTGCGAGTTTAATACACCCTTACTCAATATACTCCAGTTTAAAATAAAATTAAACACCGTTTCCTGGCTAAACGAACCTTTGGCATTAACACGGAACCCTACGAACCCTAACGGTGCTTTGCCACTCTTTCATGGCTCAGCATCCCAGTGCAGGACTCTCTTGCAAACGGGTCTTGAGACTCCGCCGCAGGATATTTAAATTGCGACCGAGCCCAAGTCGCGAATTGGAGGCGACCCCGCAAAACTACGACCGAATGACACGAAACGAAATGCCACTCCGAGCCGTCTAGACATTTGAGGTCCAGAATAATTAGTTCATTATTTAACAGAATAATTATTTCATTATTTAACAGCCCCCCCCCCGCTCCCCCATCGCATCCCCCCCCACCTCACCTCCCATCAACATCACTCCACACAATGTCTGCGCTATTTAAAAAACAAAATCTGGCTTGTTTGTTTTTGTTGTTGGTAAGCCTAACCCTGCTGATGAGACCCAACAATATCGAAGCCAGGGTTTGCCAGCGTAGCCAAATGCTTGTGCCAATCAAACCTTGTTATTTCGTATGGCCTTGGTAAAAAAAAAAAACAGCAGCAGCAGCAGATTGTATTGTTAATGCTTTGAGCCATTCCATGGCAGCATCCGAGGTGGTAGCTGAGTGGAGCCATCCGCTTGTTCCACCAGAATACATCGTGGTTTATTGGGGTAGCTGAGCGGAGTAGGTCTCTTGTTCCAGCAGAGTACACGTGCATTGTGACAGCCATCGACGTACGGAGGAAGTCTCCCCGACGCCCTCCAACATGGACGGAGACACGGAACAGCGGGGGGGGGGGGGGGGGGACAGGCGCCGTGGGTGTGGTGCAGGACGCGGTTGACCCCATCGTGTTCCACGCCGATGAAAACACTTTCCCCCCAATGAAGCATACAACTAGTAAACAATGTATTGTTTTATTTCAGCAGGTAAGGCCCGCTGAGCCATATAGCCCTTTTTTGTCAGAAGCGACCTGGCCACAAATGATGGCTCAACGAAGTGGCTTATCATCACGTGGACGTTTATAGCAGGGAATACTCAAAACCAGTGATATTGATGCTAAATGTGGAGGGAAAAACCGGAGGACCTGGAGAAAAATCCACACGACCACAGAGGGAGAGAGAGACGCACACTCCAAATATGCAGCCGGCGTCGGGGGTCGGGATCGAACCGACGACTTCCTACATACTCGGCGAAGAAGTGAACATTTGCCACCGCGGTGCCCCTGTATAGCCTGCCTAGGCGATACGCGGGCCCTTTGTGTTTGCTTTGTGTCTGTATGTTTCGCATGTGTATGTGTGTGTGTGCTGTTTTGTCTGCGTGTCTGTGGGGGGGGGGGAGTGGAGGTCTTGTTGCGGTTATCGTACTGCGCTGCGAACCCGGCGACCCGAATTCGATTCCCGCCAACATCGCGAACAATTTTATGAATCGGCCATGGCTTGACTCTGGCTTAAACGAGGCCCCTGGCGCGTTGTGTAAACACCGACACTGTAGACTCAACGGCGGCCACCCACCAACCCACCCGCTCGCTCGTGTGCCGCTCTGGTCTTCGTGTACGACTATCGGTGCTTGCCAACAAACACTTGCCCCAAGATCATTTTGAAAGCTGCACGGCGAATTCGTACCTTCGCATATTGGCGTGATTGTGTGCACGTGTGCCCTCTTTCTCTGCAGGGTAATTTGTAATTCAACGGTTTCGTGTACCAAGTTGAAAACACGCTCTCACGCGCTCAGACTCTCAGAAACACCGATAAAGAGCCCCCCCCCCCCCCCCGTGTGAGACCAGAGCACCTGTGAGAAATGTTGACGGTGAGCGGGAATTGAACTCGGGTCGTTACGCAACTGCTCCGCTACACAAAGACAAAATTCCCCCCGGGGCAAGCGCTGTTAGCGAGCGCCTATGAAGGCCGGCCCGGCCGCCTTTGTCTCCATACATGGCGATATTTACACACAGCGCGACGGACTCATTTGAGGCTGAGTCAACCTAGGGGAGGCCCAGCATCGGTTCAGATAATTATCGTCACCGGTTGTTGGCCGTGAGCGGGAATCGAACCCGGGTCGCCAGATTTCGTATCGCAGCGCGCTAACCGCCACACGACCGCTCCCCCACTGCACGCACACACAGACATGCACGCAGACGCACAGACACGCACGCAGACGCACACACAGTGACACGCACGATACATATGCAGTGAAAATAGGAACATTCCACAAATTGTGAAAATCTTTTCATCCTCCCTCCCCCTCCCAGCCCCCCCCCCCCCTCGTTGCCTCATCCCCCCCGGGGTGGGGGGGGGCTCCACAATAAACAAGAAAGTTTCACTCCCAGCGGGAGTCGAAGCGCATAACGGCCGCGTGTCTTCCCAGATAAATTAACTGCCCAGTATCTCTCTCTCTGACCTCGCCTACGCCGCTGACCCCCCCCCCCCCACACACACACACCTCCCTTCCCCCGCCACACACACAGAGACAAAGACCCCCCGTGTAGTATTATAAAATGTTGGGGCGAATTCTGTTAGCGAGCTCCTATTAAACTAAAGTAAAGTTTTTGATGTTTTTTTTACCAGCTGATGCCCACAGAGCTGAAATAGCTCTGGGGGTTTTTTCAGAAGCGAGTCGGCTATCTTTGGGTCTTTCGGTAAAGTCACGTAGGTAGAAAAATAATAGATCACGACGTTTCGATCCCAACACAAGAAGAGGCAGAAGAAGGAGGAGGATGAGCAGGAGGTCCCATCGGCCAGATCACAATTTTACAGGATTTCTTACAGAGGATATTAAAGAAAGAAAAACCTCCACCGAGACTGAATGTTGTGGTTTTTTGCATTATCAAGCTACAAACTAAACTATAATTGCGATTTGTTTAAAGTTTCCCACCCCCGTCTATCGGTCGGGAAAGAAAAATAAATCGGAAACTCGCGAAACATCCCAAGTGGAACAGTGCCCCGGGGCGAGTCGAACAATCCGCGCCGTTATGAGAGCCCCCCACCATCACCCCCACCACCACCACCACCCCCACCACCCCCCAACACCACAACCACCACCCCCCAACACCACAACCACCACCCCTCAACACCACCACTACCACAACCACCCCCACCACCTCCCCCAACACAACCACCACCTCCCCCCACCAACACCACCCCCAACACCACAACCACTACCCCCCACTACCACCACCCCCCCCCCCCACCACTCCCCAACACCACCACCCCTACCACCCCCCACCACCACCTCCCCCAACACAACCACCACCACGCCCCACCACCACAACCACCCACCACCACCCCCCATCACCATCATCACCCCCCCACAATCACCCCCACCACACCACCACCACCCGCCACCACCCCCCACCATCCGCCACCACCACCCCCCAACACCACAACCTCCCACCACCCCCCACCACCACCACCTTCCAACACCACCACCACCCCCCACCGCCACCACCCCCCAACACCACCACCCCTCCACCACCACAACCCCCCACCACTACCTCACCCCACCACCACAACCCCCCACCACCCTCCACCACCACCCCCCCCCCCCACCACCACCACCCCCCCACCACCACCACCCCCCACCACCACCCCCCAACACAACCACCACCCCCCACCACCACAACCCCCCCACCACCCCCCACCACCACCACCCCCCAACACCACCACCACCCCCCAACACCACCACCCCCAAACACCACTACCACCCCCCAACACCACCACCCCCCACCACCCCCCACCACCACCTCCCCCCACCACCACCATCATCCCCCCACCCCAACCAAACCCCCAACACCACCACCCCCCAACACCACCACCCCCCACCACCACCCCCCAACACCACCACCACCCCCCACCACCCCCCACCACCACCACCCCCCAACACCACCACCACCCCTCCACCACCACCACCCCCAACACCACCACCCCCCAACACCACCACCACCCCCCAACACCACCATCATCCCCCCACCCCAACCAAACCCCCAACACCACCACCACCCCCCAACACCACCACCACCACAGTGTTGCCAATTGTCTCACGGTCGCACATTTCTTCGCATTCTCTATTTAACTTATTTTTTTGCACATTTTTTTTTTGCATTAAATGTGTAATTCGCGTGAGCGGTATTGCTCGCTGGCCCCGGGGGTGGCGGCGGCGGCGGGGGGGGGGGGGGTTGTTTGTCTCGAGATTGTGAAAGAGCCGAGTGTGCGAGAGTTCGGAGACACGGGGGTCCACGTGGGAGGGAGAGGGGGGGGGGGCAGAGGAGCGAGTCGAGGCTCTGCTTGGGAAACGCGCGGACACAATCGGTGCGATTGTGTCTTTCCAATTGTGTGTCTCTGTCTCCCATTGTGTGTGTGTGTATCATTGTGTGTGTGTCTCGCTGTCTCACATTGTGTGTGTGTCTCTCCCATTGTGTGTGTGTCTCTGTCTCCCATTGTGTGTGTGTCTCTGTCTCTCATTGTGTGTGTCTGTGTATCCCATTGTGTGTGTGTATCATTGTGTGTGTGTCTCGCTGTCTTACATTGTGTGTGTCTCTCCCATTGTGTGTGTGTGTCTGTCTCCCATTGTGTGTGTCTCTGTGTATCCCATTGTGTGTGTGTCTTTGTCTCTCATTGTGTGTGTGTCTCTGTGTATCCCATTGTGTGTGTATCTCGCTGTCTTCGATTGTGTGTGTCTCTCTGTCTCTGATCGTGTGTGTTCGTCTCTGTCACACATCCGTCCTCACCAATTAACCGCCCCTACCCAGTGCAATATTATCGCACCACTGCAACTTTCATTCGCCGTAGATGATCGTCAATGTGACCGTTTTTACTTATCGGACATGCGACGTACCGTGCAAAAGGTGAAGTATATGTCCGCCTTTTGTTGAGCTTATTAAAGGTGGTGGCATCTCAATGAGCAAGAGATGCAACTGGGATATTCAGTATAAAAATTATAAGGGGGAGAAAATTAGCGATTTAATGGAAACTCAAAAATCTTGATAAACATCAAACAGTATACATGGTGGCCCAAAAGCCAGTATACATAGAGTTACACTTGTGTAGTGGTGATACGCGCTGGGGTAGGGATCGTGTGCCAGCGCGTAGTGATTGGCTGTGTATGTGGTGACGCGCGCTGACGGTGAAGGATCAGGGGTCAGCGCGGGGTCGTGGGTTATGTGGTGCTGATTGGCTGTGTGCCGGTGACGCGCTTGAGAGGGAGTGATCGGGTGGCAGCGCGGTGTGATTGGTTGGGTAGTGGTAACACGCGCTGGGGAAAACGGATCGTAGAGATAGCGCGTCGTCATTGGTTAACTAAGGAGCGATGCTCACGTCGAGGTCCGCATCCGCTCCGTCTCCCGTGAGCGGGGGCTATATAAGGGGATGCACACAGGCGTAAGGGCAGTGTGTAACCAGCGAAGACTGAAGACGGGGACGAAGAGATAGGGCCCTGCGGTACCTAGTCCCGCTGTCCTAAAGGGCCCGGGACTCTGTGTAACCCAGAGGCGAATGCAGTGTGTGTAGCCAGAGGCATAGGGTCTACACGAGTCGAATGCATTGTGTGTAGCCAGAGGCATAGGGTCTACACGAGTCAAGTGAAGTATGTGTAGCCAGAAGCATAGAGTCTACACGAGTTAAGTGAAGTGTATAGTCAGAAGAATAGAGACCACACGTTGTATCGTGACACGTCAAGATTTAATAAAAAGTGTGTTACCCGTCAAGGAGTTCCTGCCGTCATTTCCAATACTTCACTTGTATAATAACAACCATATGTGTCCTAACTTTTGGGCCACCCTCTATAATAATAACAACAACCCCTATGTGTGCTAAACTTTGGGACACCCAGTGGTATGATCTGCGTAACATTTGCGTCCCGAGAGAGGCCCGGCCACCGTGCGGAGATGGAGCGGTAAAACCAGCCAGCTCGTGTACCGACCCTGGGTGGATTGCCACGTCGCAGGATCGTGAGAGTTGACGGGTGGCTCGGACGCGCCTTCATCCAGCAGTGGATTCATCACGCCTGCTGCTGCTGCTGTGTCTGCTGTGTCTGCTGCTGTGTCTGCTGCTGTGTCTGCTGCTGCTGTTGCTGCTGTGTCTGCTGTTGCTGTGTCTGCTGTTGCTGTGTATGTTGCTGTGTCTGCTGCTGCTGTGTCTGCTGTGTCTGCTGCTGTGTATGTTGCTGTGTCTGCTGCTGCTGTGTCTGCTGCTGCTGCTGTTGCTGCTGCTGCTGTGTCTGCTGCTGTCTGCTGCTGCTGTTGCTGTGTCTGCTGCTGTGTCTGCTGCTGTGTCTGCTGCTGCTGTTGCTGCTGCTGTGTCTGCTGCTGTGTCTGCTGCTGCTGTGTCTGCTGCTGTGTCTGCTGCTGCTGTTGCTGCTGCTGCTGTGTCTGCTGCTGTGTCTGCTGCTGCTGTTGCTGCTGCTGTGTCTGCTGCTGCTGTGTCTGCTGCTGTTGCTGCTGCTGCTGTGTCTGCTGCTGCTGCTTGGGGGGTTTTTGTTCTTGGTAAATGAAGAGAGCGGCGTGGAGACGCATGGCGATCCGCTGCTAATCGCTTCTACTTTATTTCGTCATCTCCCCACGGATGGTCGCGCAATGAACTTAATCATAAAAATCAGACTCATGAAACATCATCCCTCAATAACGCTGCGTGTGGCCTCAAAAGGAAGCAAATGTACACTATCATAGACGACATTTCGGGCAATAGGCCTTCTTTCGTAGCGCATGGGTGAGCATGGCACTGCAGTTATCACCGAATGATGTGCTGAAGAACGGATTCAGTCGTCTTCACTCTCTCCGTGAGAACGAGTCTGCCTCGCTCTCGGCAAACGCCTAGCGCTTCATAGGCAATGGGCGCGTGCGTGTGTGTCATCATGATGTGTGTGAGTGTGTGTGTGTCATCATGATGTGTGTGAGTGTGTGTGTGTCATCGTGATGTGTGTATGCGTGTGAGTGTGTGTGTGTCATCATGGTCCGTGTGTGTGTGTCATCATGATGCGTGTGAGTGTGTGTGTGTCATCATGATGTGTGTATGCGTGTGAGTGTGTGTGTGTCATCGTGATGTGTGTGAGTGTGTGTGTGTCATCATGATGTGTGTATGCGTGTGAGTGTGTGTGTGTCATCATGGTCCGTGTGTGTGTGTCATCATGATGCGTGTGAGTGTGTGTGTGTCATCATGATGTGTGTATGCGTGTGAGTGTGTGTGTGTCATCATGGTCCGTGTGTGTGTGTGTGTGTGTCATCATGATGTGTGTATGCGTGTGAGTGTGTGTGTGTCATCATGATGTGTGTATGCGTGTGTGTGTGTGTCATCATGATGTGTGTATGCGTGTGTGTGTGTGTGTGTCATCATGATGTGTGTATGCGTGTGAGTGTGTGTGTGTCATCATGGTGTGTGTATGCGTGTGAGTGTGTGTGTGTCATCATGATGTGTGTATGCGTGTGAGTGTGTGTGTGTCATCATGGTCCGTGTGTGTGTGTGTGTGTCATCATGATGTGTGTATGCGTGTGAGTGTGTGTGTGTCATCATGATGTGTGTATGCGTGTGTGTGTGTGTCATCATGATGTGTGTATGCGTGTGTGTGTGTGTGTCATCATGATGTGTGTATGCATGTGAGTGTGTGTGTGTCATCATGGTCCGTGTGTGTGTGTGTGGGTGTGTGAGTGTCATCATGGTGAGTGCGTGTGAGTGAGTGTGTGTGTGAGTGTGTCATCATGGTGTGTGAGCGTGTGTGTGTCATCATGGTGAGTGCGTGTGAGTGAGTGTGTGTGAGTGTGTGAGCGTGTGTGTGAGTGTGTGTCATCATGGTGAGTGCGTGTGAGTGAGTGTGTGTGTGAGTGTGTCATCATGGTGTGTGAGTGTGTGTGTGAGTGTGCGTGTGAGTGTGTGTGTGAGTGTGTATTATCATGGTGTGTGAGTGTGTGTGATCATGGTGTGTGAGTGTGTGTGAGGGACTGTGGCTGGGGAGCGGTAACGTAGTGGTTACCGCTGCGCTACGAACCCAGCGACCCGGGTTCGATTCCCGCTCACGGCTAACACCAGTGACGATTATCTGGACCGGTCCAGGGCCTCCCCTAGGTCGACACAGCCTCCAATGAGTAACTGGTGCGGTGTGCAAACATCGCCACTGGGGAGACAAAGGCGGCCGGGTGTGGTGCTGACCACCCACCACCTCGTGTACCGTTCCGGCCTTCATAGGTACTCGCTAACAGCACTTGCCCCAACAGTCTGTTACAGGCTATACGGGGGATCTTTGTCTTTGTGTGACTGCTGGCCGAGTATGGGTTTAATTGTAGGGAGGGTTGAGTCAAATGTCGGTGTGGATGGAGGGAGGGAGGACAGAATGGGGAGGTGGGGCGGGGTGGGGGGCATTGGGGATCAGGGGTTGGGAGCACGGAGGGCAGCAGGGGGCAGCAGGGGGCAGCAGGGGGGGGTTATTGGGCAGGGGGGGGGGGTGACCCCTCGCTTGAAACGAGCTCCCTGATTTAGGGGAGGGGAGGAGGGGAAATGCCTCTAAAATGCTACAGTCAATGGGGATTAGCGTCTCTGGCTTTAATGGATGTGCGGGATCGATAGAGCAAGCAGCGAGAACACAACCGTGCTCAGGCAAACACAAAGACAAAGATCCCCCGTGTAGCATTGAGGCAAGTGCTGTGAGCGAATAGCAACTGTGAAGGAGATCCGGGCGTGATGTGTGCCGTGCCGGCCTTCATAGGTGCTCAGCCAACACTCACACGCGCACACAGCGTGCGAATGCAAAGACAAAGATCCCCCGTGTAGCTCTAACAGACTGTCGGGGCAAGTGTTGTTCGCGAGTCGCAACTATGAAGGCCGGCACGGCGCACTGAGGGGGGTGGGTGACCAGCACTGCGTCTCCCCGGGTGCCGACGTTTACACACCGCGCCAGGTACTCATTTAAAGCTGAGTCAGCCTAGGGGAGGACCGGGACCGGTTCAAACCGACACGCGCATTGTATGTATGTTGAACGTCTTTCGTACGTAGCCAAACAACAACCGTCATTCGCCACTAAGTGGCGGCGACGTCACCACGGTGCTTGTGCCAGGCTATGTACACGTTGAGGCCACGTGAAGTGTCGAACGCCCGCTGGCAGGAGGTCACGGGGCAGACCCAGATGACATGGGTCGACTGACTGAGATGAGTGGCCGATGCACCATCTGTGCCCCCTACTGTGCCAATTTGCTGTGTTTTAGCCGCCCAGCGCTGCGCCTGTTGTTGTGAGCGTTTCTCCTCTGCCCTCCGTTGTTGCTGGAGGGCAACATGCACACATACAAGTCGTTGTTGTTGGTGATATTGTTGATGTTGATGATGTTGTTGATGATGTTGTTCATGTTGTTGTGGATGTTGCTGATGTTGATATTGTTGTTGATATTGTTGATGGTAATATTGTTTATGTTGTTGATTTGTTGTTGTGGATGTTGTTGATGTTGTGGATGTTGCTGATATTGTTGTTGTTGATATTGTTGATGTAAATTTTGTTGATGTTGTTGATGTTGTTGTGGATGTTGCTGATGTTGTTGATGTTGATATTGTTGTTGATATTGTTGATGGTGTTGATTTTATTAATGTTGTTGTTGATGTTGTTGTGGATGTTGGTGATGTTGTTGATGTTGTTGTTGTGGATGTTGTTGATGTGGATGTTGCTGATGTTGTTGTTGATGTTGTTATTGTTGATGTTGTTCAACGTACAAACATACCACCGCTCCTCCTGCCCCCCCACCGAGTCGTGTCGAGTCGAGGAGGAGGAGAAGGCAGAGAATGTTCCGTGGGAGGGGACCTTCCCTTTCCTGCCCCCCGCGGTAATGAAACACCTCCTCGCATCCTGCAGGGCTCTCAACAATGCGGGGTGAGGGTGGAGTGGGGGGGGGGGGGTAGAGAGCGAGGCGAGAAATCCAGCTGCGTTCCGACTCGCACAGAGCCAAGACTCGGATAGATACCGAACTCTGTAGCTGAACTCACAAACTCTACCTGACCACGGTCACAGATGCACATTCTACCCCCACTATCAAAACTGAACTCTTAACTGCAAGACAGCTCAACTCGACCCGAACTCAAACTCATCCCGAATCCAAACCCATCCAGAATTCAAACTCATCCCGAATCCAAACTCATCCCGAACTCAAACTCATCCCGAACTCAAACTCATCCAGAATTCAAACTCATCCCGAACTCAAACTCATACAGAATTAAAACTCATCCAGAATTCAAACTCATCCCGAATCCAAACTCATCCCGAATCCAAACTCATCCAGAATTCAAACTCATCCCGAATCCAAACTCATCCCGAACTCAAACTCATCCAGAATCCAAACTCATCCAGAATTCAAACTCATCCCGAATCCAAACTCATCCCGAACTCAAACTCATCCAGAATCCAAACTCATCCCGAACTCGACTGTGACCTCAGGGTGAACACGCGTTCCCACCTTAATCATCAAAATCGAAACTCAAACCCAATTCAATGTGCAAGTCGTGGAAAATCCACATTCCCACGGCGGCGGTGTGTCTGCCCGCAGCACAATGTTTTACTCGATAGATTCGTATATCGTAGGGTGGAGTGGTGGTGCAATGCTTCTCGCACTATACTTTGAATTCTAAGTTCTAAAATAAAGTTTATTATATTTTACCAGGCCCACTGAGATATTTAGCTATTTTTCAGAAGCGGCGAGTCGCATCCAAACCGTCATCACCAATCCCTCGACGCTTTATCCTCTCGGCTTCTTGCCGAACGTGACGCGTTACGAATCGTGGATTCGTTGAGTGATCGATTGGCCGTGGGCGTCATCATCGCGTTGAATCGATTGATCGTCGTTGTCATCACGTGGCAAAAATGTATACATATATAATGACAAAGATCCGCACCCTTAGCAGACGCTCGGAGCAAGGGCTGTTAGCGAGCACCTATGAAGACCGGCACAGCGCACGACGGAGTGCGGCCAGCACCACGCTCGGCCGCCTTTGTCTCCTCGGTGGGACGGAGAGGGGGCTTCTATCACTACGAGTAGATTAGAACAAACTCTGACCATACTTCACCACGCCGGTAAATGAGTGCGGATTAGTGATGAAAGGTGGGGGTCGTGGGGGTTGGGTGGAAGAAGGAGGGGGGGGTTCAATATTAGTGGATTAAACCAGACTCGCAGTTACACACGTGGGCGACGTGCGCCACGCGGCTCCGCGTGTGACATCAAAGGGCTCGGAAGGGCTAATGGCGGCTATAAAGATAAAGTGGCCAGCGAGAGTGTGCGTGTCTCTCCGTGCGCGCGCACGTGTGCTGTTTGTGCGTTTAGTGAATGCGCGCGCGTGTGTGTGTGTTGTGGATTTTAGCGCGTGAGTGAAGTCTTTGGGTCGGCCCCCATGGCACCTGGGGTCTGTCCCGTGACCTGCCAGCGGGCCTTCCGACACTTCACGCGGCCTCAAAGTGCACCTAGCATGGCACGGGAGCCGTGGTGACGTCACCGCCACTTAGTGGTGAACGGCGGTTGTTGTTGTTGTTTTTGTCTTCATCCACGTGTAGCGATGTGTTAGTGCACGTGTGTGTGTGGGGAGCGGTAGTGCAGTGGTGAGCGTGCATCGCGACGAACACGGCCACCCGAGTTTGATTCCCGCTCACGGTCAACACCGGTGACGATTATCTGAACCGGTCCTGGGCCCTCCCCTAGGTTGCCTCAGCCTCAAATGAGTACCCGGTATGATGTGTCAACATCGCTATTGGGGAGACAAAGGCGGCCGGGCGTGGTGTTGGCCACCCACCCCCTCGTGTACCGTGCCCCTCCAGTCTGTTAAGGCTATACGGGGGGATCTTTATCTAAATGTGTGTGTATCTGCGTGCCGTGTTTTAACATGAACGCATTCACATTTCAGCGACGCCTGTAAGAATGAAGATGACGAGCTCACACTGAACGTAGGCAGGCAGCCGCGGTCACGGGATGTTGCGTTCAAAGCAGCCGGGCTGCAGGATGTCGGTCAGGGGTATTTGTGTGCCAGTATTTGCGTTTGGGGAGCGGCAGCGCAGTGCTTAGCGCGCTGCGCTACGAACCCGCGGCCCAGGTTCCATCCCCGCTCACGGCAAAGCACCAGTGGCAATTATTTTAAACCGGTCCTGGGCCTCCCCTAGGTCGACTAAACCTCAAATGAGTATACCTTGCGCGATGTGCAAACATCACCACCGGGGAGACAAAGGCGGCCGCGCGTGGTTGCTGGTCACCCACCCCCTCGCGCGCCCTGTCGTCCTTCATAGGTGCTCGCTAACAGCAGTGCGGTGCGAAAGAAGTTCAACACGTACATACTTGTCCCAAGACTCCGTGAAGGCTATACAGTACGGGGAACGTTTGTCTTTGTGTGTCTTAGTGTATGTGTATGTCCATGCGTCTCGGCGAGTCTGTGTGTGTGGGGGGTTTTTATTTGTTGTGGTTTTGTGAAGTTATAAAGGTCCGCGCACAGCTGCCAGGCTTAAACAGTCGCGCTGTGAGTGTTGGCGCAGAGCCAAGCGGGACAGACAGAGACGCCGAGCTGGGGACCCAATGCCGCTCTGTGGGACTCACGCAGAGACACATAGACTCACACAGGGTCCATAGACTCACACAGAGACACACATACTCACACAGAGACCCATAGACTCACACAGAGACCCGTAGACTCACACAGAGACACATAGACTCACACAGAGACACATAGACTCACACAGAAACACACAGACTTACACGGAACCCATAGACTCACACAGGGTCCATAGACTCACACTGAACCCATAAACTCACACAGAGACCATAGACTCACACAGAGACCCATAGACTCACACAGAGACCATAGACTCACATAGAGACCCATAGACTCACACAGGGACCCATATACTCACACGGAACCCATAGACTCACACAGAGACCCATAGACTCACACGGAACCCATAGACTCACACAGAGACCCATAGACTCACACAGAGACCCATAGACTCACACAGAGACCCATAGACTCACACAAAGCCCATAGACTCACACAGAGAGCCATGGACTCACACAGAGACCCATATACTCACACGGAACCCATAAACTCACACAGAGACCCAAAGACTCACACAGAGACCCATAGACTCACACAGAGACCCATAGACTCACACCGAGAGCCATATACTCACACAGAGACCCATAGACTCACACAGAGACCCATAGACTCACACTGAGTCCATAGACTCACACAGAGACACATAGACTCACACAGAGACCCATAGACTCACACAGAAACCCATAGACTAACACAAGGTCCATAGACTCACACCGAGAGCCATAGACTCACACAGAGACCCATAGACTCACACAGAGACCCATAGACTCAAACTGAGTCCATAGACTCACACAGAGACCCATAGACTCACACAGAGACCCATAGACTCACACAGAAACCCATAGACTCACACAAGGTCCATAGACTCACACTGAGCCCATAGACTCACACTGAGCCCATCGACTCACATAAGACCCTATAGAACAGGGGTGGGGAACGTCCGGGCCGCGAAATCATTTGGTGTGGCCCTGCCAAGGCAACCGCAGGCGGGACTCGAAATTCAATAAATCTAGGAGCAAACTTGGAAAAGCAGTTGCGAGTAGCAGCAACATCATCAATACCAGCTAACATCACACGCCTCGCCAAAGAGAAGCAGTTCCAGCCATCACATTAGTGGTGAGTTAATTAAATGTTTGACCAAATATTACAGGCACATTTTTAAGTTGATAATTTTTTTATGGCCCGCGAATGATGTTATAAATATCAAAATGGCCCTTGGCAGAAAAAAAGGTTCCCCACCCCTCATATAGACTCACGTAAGACCATATAGACTGACGTAACACCGTATAGACTCACACAGGACCGCATTGTCCCACATAGGACCACATCGACTCACATAGGACCATAATAGGCGGCGGTCAGACCCGCGAACTCGTGCAAGAGGTGAGTGTCGACCCATGTGGTCACGTGGACCCGTGACCCACATCCGGCTCGCCATGTCCTCCACTCCAGAAGAGCCACGGACGGCTGCAACGTTTGGGTTGCATTTCTGGGCGGCAACTACATTGCGGATTCTAGTGAGTGGGATTAGGGGGGTTGTGGTGGGGGTTAAGGTTCGGGGGTTCAGATCGTGTTTGGGTGTTGGGTAATGGGTTTGGTTTGAATTTAGAATGTTTGGAGTCAGTGTTCAGGACTATTATTACGATTAGGTCAGAGTTCAGGTGTAGGTGATGCTAGGTTATCGTTCGGGTTTCATGAGGTTAGGGTTGGCATCGCGTTGGGTTGGTGTGGGCTCGTGCTGATCTATGGTTACGGTTGGGTCAGCCAAGGGGAGGGAGACGCACGGATGGACTCAGCAATCCCTTGTTACTTGGTCTGCCATCATCCCTCGGCCACCTCGCAGCCCGAGTCCACACACAACTCCCGTGATTCGTGTGTCCCTGCATTAAGCAGGTTGAGACCTGCTGAGCTTCCGAGGACACGACGAGACAGGATGCATTCTGGGTGATCTGGCCATCGTGTTTACCGTTGTCCTTCCCCCGCACCTCCGATTACCAGGGTTGTTATTGGTGATGCTGTTATTGATGTTGTTGTTGTTGATGTTGTTGATGCTATCGTGGATGTTGTTGGTGTTGTTATTGGTGCTGCTGTTCTTGATGTTGTTTTTTATTGTTCTTGATGTTGTTGTTTAGAGATATCTCAGAGATACAGGGAGACAGATGGAGTGGTGGTGGTGGGGGGGCTTGCGATGATGATGATGACGACGATGATGACGACGTTGATGACGACGATGATGACGACGATGATGACGATGATGATGACGATGATGACGATGATGATGACGATGATGACGATGATGATGACGATGATGAGAATGATGACGATGATGATGACGACGATGATGATGATTACGATGACGATGATGACGATGATGATGACGACGATGATAACGATGATGACAATGATGATGACGATGATGATGATGACGATGATGACGATGATGATGAGGACGATGATGATGCATCTTTACTTGAAACCTACCCGCCTCGGCCTTGTCCGAGCCACGACTCACAGCGGCTCGCGTTTCTATTTGTCGTGGTAACCGAGGGCCCGGCCGGGGGGGGGCAGGGGGGGGCAGAGGGGGTCGCGTGTGACGTCGCAAATCTTGGATAGCCTCTCGGGGGGGGAGGCAGAAATAGGAAGAAAAAAAACCCTCGAAAACCCAATTCGTGCAACAAAACAAGTGCATGACGACGAGCCACTGGCGAGGAGCGCAGGGAAAAGAGACGTCGTCACTAAACGATAACAGCAATGCGGAACGCGATCAACAAAAACACAAGAAACGCGAAGCCGGCGCGTTAACGGTGCCTCCTCCGCCACCCCCCTCCGTGCCCCGGGCGAGGTCACGCTCGCCTCTTGCGCAAAGGAACTCGCCTTCGGACGTAACGCACGCGCGCTTCAACTCCACGCGCGTTCCAACGCCCCGCGCGCTCTAACTCGCGACCAGCGCGTGGTGACTTGCCGTCTCTTCAAAGGCCGAGAGGCCAAAGCGCTTTTGGAGTCGAGGCGTTCTCTCGAGCTCCCTTCGAGTCGCGAAGCCTCTTCCGCCGCAGACAATTGCAGGGCTGCGCCTGAACGTGCCGCAGTGCGCGCGCGGCACGAGTCCCGCTCTGCTCTAACCTCACGCTCTGGTGACCCAGTGAGAGCCAATTCTCAGGCTCGCTCATTGCGAAATCTATCGCCAATCAATGCTCACAAACTAAACCCGTCGCTGCGCAAGGCGGCGATTTGATTGGGGTGCGGTGTGGAGTGGCGTGGTGTGTGTGTGTGGTGTGTGTGTGGTGTGTGTGGTGTGTGTGTGCTGTGTGTGTGTGTGGTGTGTGGGGCGCCTGGTGTGTATGGCATGGCGTTTGGGACGTCGTGTGTATGGTGTGTGTGTGTGGTGTGTGTGTGCTGTGTGTGTGTGGTGTGTGTGGCGTGGTGTGTGTGTGTGTGGTGTGTGTGGCGTGGCATGGTGTTTGTGGTGTGTGTGTGTGGTGTGTGGTGTGTGTGTGTGGCGTTTGTGGCGTCGTGTGTACGGTGTGTGTGGTGTGTGGCGTGGTGTGTGTGTGTGGTGTGTATGTGTGGTGTGTGTGGCGTGGTGTGTGTGGTGTGTGTGCTGTGTGTGTGGCGTGGTGTGTGTGTGCTGTGTGTGTGTGGCGTGGTGTGTGTGGAGTTTGTGGCGTCGTGTGTATGGTGTGTGTGGCGTGGTGTGTATGGTGTGTGTGGTGTGTGTGTGTGCTGTGTGTGTGTGGTTTGTGTGGCGTGGTGTGTGTGTGTGCTGTGCGTGTGTGCTGTGTGTGTGGTGTGTGTGGCGTGGTGTGTGTGTGTGGTGTGTGTGGCGTGGTGTGTGTGTGTGGTGTGTGTGGCGTGGTGTGTGTGGAGTTTGTGGCGTGGTGTGTATGGTGTGTGTGGCGTGGTGTGTGTGTGTGTGGTGTGTGTGTGTGGCGTGGTGTGTGTGGAGTTTGTGGCGTGGTGTGTATGGTGTGTGTGCTGTGTGTGTGTGTTGTGTGTGTGTGTGGAGTTTGTGGCGTCGTGTGTATGGTGTGTGTGGCGTGGTGTGTGTGTGTGTGGTGTGAGTGGCGTGGTGTGTGTCGTGGAGTGTGTGTGTGGTGTGTGTGGCGTGGTGTGTGTGGAGTTTGTGGCGTCGTGTGTATGGTGTGTGTGGCGTGGTGTGTGTGTGGTGTGTGTCGTGGAGTGTGTGTGTGGTGTGTGCTGTGTGTGTGGCGTGGTGTCTGTGGTGTGAGTGGCGTGGTGTGTGTCGTGGAGTGTGTGTGTGGTGTGTGTGGCGTGTGTGGAGTTTGTGGCGTCGTGTGTATGGTGTGTGTGGCGTGGTGTGTGTGTGGTGTGTGTGTGCTGTGAGTGGCGTGGTGTGTGTGTGTGCTGTGTGTGTGTGGGGTGTGTGGCGTGGTGTGTGTAGAGTTTTTGGCGTCGTGTGTATGGTGTGTGTGGCGTGGTGTGTGTGTGGTGTGTGTGTGCTGTGAGTGACGTGGTGTGTGTGTGCTGTGTGTGTGTGGTGTGTGTGGCGTGGTGTGTATGGTGTGTGTGTGTGGCGTGGTGTGTGTGGCGTGGTGTGTGTGTGGTGTGTGTGTGCTGTGAGTGGCGTGGTGTGTGTGTGTGGTGTGTGTGGCGTTGTGTGTATGGTGTGTGTGTGTGGTGTGAGTGGCGTGGTGTGTGTCGTGGAGTGTGTGTGTGGTGTGTGTGGTGTGTGTGTATGGCATGGTGTTTGTGGCGTCGTGTGTATGGTGTGTGTGTGTGGTGTGTGTGTGGTGTGTGTGGTGTGTGTGTGTAGTGTGTGTGGTGTGTGTGTGGTGTGTGTGTAGCGTGGTGTGTGTGTCGTGGTGTGTGTGTCGTGTCCACGCGTCACAATCATGAGCAGCCACGCTCTATCCACTGCTGGATGAACGCCGCAGCCTCGTGTCGCTGCGTGCGAGCCACGGGGGGCTCCCCGCGGTGGTCTCTCGCATCTGCAACAATAAACTCGAACTTGGCAATCGCTCCAACAAAACAGATCCGCCCCATAACAACAATAATCACACAGCGGTCGTCAATCGTCGAGCGACTACATTACACTCCCGCAGTTACCTACACGTGCACACAATGTCAACGGGCTAAGTAGAGCTAAAGCCTTTGATACATATTTGCTAAAAGTTATTGCATTTGCACGCTGGAGTTACCGTCGGCACACACGCGCTTACAGATGATGTGACACACACACAAAGGCACAGATCCCCCGTATGGGCTCAACAAACTTTCGGGGCAAGTGCTGTCAGGTAGCACCTATCAAGGCGGGCACGGCACACGAGGGGGTGGTTTGGCCAGGAACCACGCCCGACCGCCTTTGTCTCCCCAGTGACGATGACGTTTACCGCACACCGCACCTGGTGCTCATTTGAGGCTGAGTCGACCTAGACTCAGCCGACCTCGTGTGTAACACACACGCGGTGACCCACTTACTCTGGGGTCACACGGCCATCATGACCCCCCTCTCCCCCCTGCACCCCCCCCCCCCGATCCCCCCACTGAACCAATCAGCCACTCAGCCCATCCAAAAAGTCTCCCTCTCACATCTCCCACACTCTCGCAACCCATCTCTCTCTCTCCTCCTGCACTTCCTCAACATCGATTCCACATTTAAAGTCCTCCGGTCGAGACTAAGCACGGAGTGGCAGAGAGGAAGTCCTCCGAGGAGATGGAGCGGTTAAAATCATCACGTACGCACGTTGAGATTCTTTCACGTAGCCAGCCGTGATAATCGGAGGTGCGATTTCGTGCGAAGGTGCTAACTTGCATCCCAGGTCGACTCAGTCTCAAATGAGTTCCCGGTGCGGTGTGAAAAAAGATCGCCACTGGGGAGACAAAGGCGGCCGGGAGTGATGCTGGCCGGGCACCCCCTCGCGTACCGTTCCGGCCTTCGTAGGTGCTACTCGCTAACAGCACTTGCCCCCAAACAGCGTGTTAGGGCTATACGGGGGATCTTTGTCTTTGTTACATCGCAGGGCCGTGAAGGGTGACGGTGGCTTGGAGAGGCCTTCATCTAACAGTGGATCGATCTTGCCTGATTGCTGCTGCTGATCTTCAGTGAGCACTCTTCCCCATCTCTCCCACTCACCCCTCCACTCTTCCACCCTGACCCCTCCCCTATAGCCCACTCCCCCCCCCCCCACACTTCCCACAGCACATCCCTCCATTCCCACATCTCCCGCTCCACTTTCATCTCATACCCACCTTCCTCACGCCTCACTCACCTCGCTAATTAATGGCCTTAATTAGTTAATTAGAGTGAGCGTCCATCACCCCCACCCACCACCACCACTCGTGTCCTGGCCCTGAACTTGGCATCGCCCAGATAGGAGAAGAGGCCTTCCCTTCCATCAAGCCTGCTCGCTTTTTCAGGCGCAATGTTAGCAAGCAGCATTTTGTCTAATAAATACGTAAATACAAAATATGTGTTTCATGATAATGCTGCTGCTGCATTGCCAGTGGTTGCACAAGGCACAATTACCAACACCAACAACAAAAACCAAACTAGGACACTTTCACGGCCTTCCACCGCAAATTCTCAACACGTTCAAATCTCAGCACATCCACGTGTGTTGAGATCTGTGAGATCTGTCTGCGAATTTACCCTTTTTTAAAATAAATAACCGAGCATACTCTGGATCGGTTTCGACGTTCTGGGTCTCATCAACAAGGCCAGTCTTGTTTAAACCAATGCTGATGGGTGCGCGTATGCTATTGTCAAGAGCAGTCCACGCAAATCACGGGGCCCCTTCCAACTAATATCGACCATGAAGTGGTACACACTAAACTATGAAATCAACTTCAGCAGTTGTTCCTTGCTGTGGTTGTACCACCTGGTGACGATTGCTTGTGTTGCGATCGAAACGTCGTGATCGATTATTTTTCTACCCACGTGACTTTACCGAAAGAACCAAAGAGTATGGATTCCTGCAGTCACGAAAGCTTCAAATCAAGAACGAGTTGTATTTGTTTACCAGGTAAGGCCCACTGAGCTATACAGAGCTCTTTTATTCGGAATCGACTTGGTCCCAAAGGATAGCTGAACGAAGTGGCTTACCACGTGGAAATGTACAGCAGCCAAATCCTTTAAACGCGCCTTTCTAAACGTGGAGAGAAACCCCAGAGGAGCAGAATTAAAAAATCTACTCGACCGCTGGGAGAACACGCACACGTCCACATGTACAGGCGTCTTTGGTTGGGATCGAACCCACGAGCTCCTGTGCACCAGGCGAGGTAATTGACATCTCCTCGCCGCCGCGGCGAGTTTGGGCGCAACGTGGGCGGCTGTGGGCTCTGTGTGACTCCATGAAGGCGCGAATTCTCGCTCTCACTCACGGACAAGGGACCGTCACGTCAATCGGCAAATGTTTGTTTGTTACGCGAAAGGTCTCACGAAGCAAGTTACCCGGCTAGTTTCCACGGGGTGATCCGTGGTGCGTCAGCAAAACATATATATTCCCAGATTTATTTACACGAGTGATGTAGCGCGGCTTTGTGAATTCCCATTAATTCGGCCCGTGATCTTTAGCTATCCACTGCTCGATGAAGACCTCACCCACGCCATACGCCATGTCGGAGTGACGGAGATCGTTTGAAACGTCCTTCATCACGCGTTCGTCAATGGGAGTTCGTTAAGCGTGGGTAGAACAGAGAGAGACGTTTCTGATATGACTCGCCACAATTGTGTTTGTCAGCCGTGGCCAGGATTCAAACTCAGGTACATGCACAGTGCAGTGCGCTGCTAACCACTGCGCCACCGCTCCCACGCCCCCACCCCATCCGTAGTCAGAGCACCCGGATGAAACCGGACGCGATGCACGCAGCGTAACACGAGAACATCTTGAGATTCAAAGAGAGGAAAAATGTCTGGTGAATCCTTGTGCGCCCGTGAACGCGTTAATCGAATGATTTAAACATTTTTAAAAACCCCACGTGCTGCTGTTGCAATGGTGCTGTTAGCGAGCCACCTCAGCAGGCCGACACGGCACACGAGGTGGTGACCAACACCACGCCCGGCCGCCTTTGTCTCCTCAGCGGCGATATTCACACGACGCGCTCGGTACTGATTTATTTTTTAAGGCTGGGTCGACCTAGGGGAGGCCCAGGACCCGTTCAGATACTCGTCACCCCTTGCCCCGACGCTCTGTGAAAGGCGACGTGCGATATGCGCCTTGTTGTGCGTCGGTGTGTGTGTGTGTGGTGTGTATTGTATCTGTCAACTGCACTTGCTCCAACAGCCCGTTAAAGGCTATACGGGGGATCTTTGTCTTTGTTCTCGTGCCTCCGTGTTGTGTGGGGGGCGGTAGTTTGGCGGTCGGCGCGTTGCGGCCACCCGAGTTCGATTCCCGCTCGCGGCAATGAATATCCGAACCGCGATCTGGGCCTCCAGTAGGTCGACTCGGCCTCAAACGAGTAACCTGGTGCGATACTAAAAAAACAAGTTGGGGCCCGGAGTCGTGGTGGTGCTGGCCACGGAACCCCCATCGCGCCGCCTTCTTCCCAGGTGCCTCTCGCTCGCAGCGGGGTCCGCGCTAGGCGAGGCGCGTGACTGTCTCCGTGTCTCTGCCTCGCGCTGGGGGTCACGGGACACGTGACTGTCTCCGTGTCTCTGTCTCGTGCTGGGGGACACGAGGCGCGTGACTGTCTCCGTATCTCTGTCTCGTGCTGGGGGACACGGGACACGTGACTCTCCCCGTGTCTCTGCCTCGTGCTGGGGGTCACGGGACACGTGACTGTCTCCGTGTCTCTGTCTCGTGCTGGGGGTCACGGGACACGTGACTCTCCCCGTGTCTCTGTCTCGTGCTGGGGGACACGTGACTCTCCCCGTGTCTTTCTCGTGCTGGGGGACACGGGACACGTGACTCTCCCCGTGTCTCTGTCTCGTGCTGGGGGACACGGAACACGTGACTCTCCCCGTGTCTCTGTCTCGTGCTGGGGGTCACGGGACACGTGACTGTCTCCGTGTCTCTGTCTCGCGCTGGGGGTCACGAGACACGTGACTGTCTCCGTGTCTCTGCCTCGTGCTGGGGGGGACACGGGACGCGAGCTCGGGAGGGTCAACGCCGTCGTCTGACCCGCGATGTCTTGCCCGCGTCTCCCTCCGTCGGGAGGACAATGAGTGGAAGTCGCCCCCCACCACCCACCCACATCGCCTCCCCCACATCCCCTCCCCCACCCACATCGCCCCACCCCCCCACATCGCCCGACCCCACCAGAAGCCCCCCTCCCCGTTCCCGGACGAGAGACAAGGTTCACATCCCACGCGCCCTCTCCGTGAGCTGCTTTGTCAACAGCGGTCACGAGTGGAGTAGAAAATAATCGATTATGAATAATAATAATAATATCATCATCATCATCACTCGGCGTTGTTGTGTCCCGTTGATACAATTAGAACATCGGCGCGGCAACCCTCGTCGTCTTCGCGCCATGCTCTATCCACCGCTGCCAGGTGAAGGCTTCCCTCTGAGGCATCCGCCAACTCTCGCCAACGATTCACCACCCCCCCGCCCAGGGACCTGCTGCACGCGAGCCGAGCTTCGTTCCATCGCTCCGTTTCCGCGGTGGGGGGTAAATGATGACGTCGTCAGTTGTGAGCCCATCAGGTGCATCGTGATGACGATGATGGTGATGATGATGATGGTGATGATGATGATGGTGATGATGATGGTGATGATGGTGATGGTGATGATGGTGATGATGATGATGGTGATGATGATGGTGATGAAGGTGATGATGATGATGGTGGTGATGAAGGTGATGATGATGTTTGTGATGATGATGGTGATGATGATGGTGATGATGATGGTGATGATGATGATGGTGATGATGATGGTGATGATGATGATGGTGATGATGATGATGGTGATGATGATGGTGATGATAATGGTGATGAAGGTGATGATGATGTTGGTGATGATGATGGTGATGATGATGATGATGGTGATGATGATGATGGTGATGATGATGATAATGGTGATGATGATGGTGATGATGATGGTGATGATGGTGATGATGATGATGGTGGTGATGGTGATGATGATGGTGATGATGGTGATGATGATGATGATGGTGATGATGATGGTGATGATGGTGATGATGATGATGGTGATGATGGTGATGATGATGGTGATGATGGTGATAATGGTGATGAAGGTGATGATGATGTTGGTGATGACGATGATGGTGATGATGATGATGGTGATGATGATGATGGTGATGATGATGATGGTGATGATGATGGTGATGATGGTGATGATGATGGTGATGATGGTGATGATGATGGTGATGATGATGGTGATGATGATGGTGACGGTGATGATGGTGATGATGGTGATGATGATGATGACGATGGTGATGATGGTGATGATGATGGTGATGATGATGATGGTGATGATGATGGTGATGATGATGGTGATGATGATGGTGATGATGATGATGGTGCCTCTGACCTGCTTCTACAATCGTGAAGACGAAGTCGGCACTCAACTCGCCTCTCGCGCAATTATTCTTTGCGCACTGCGCTCCGCCTTTGTCCCACGGCCGTGATGTTTCTGATCCACACCAAAAAGAGACAGAGACAAAGATCCCCCGTGTAGCCTGTAACAGACTGTGGGGGCAAGTGCTGTTAGCGAGCACCTATGAAGGCCGGCACGGCACACGATGGGGTGGGTGGCCAACACCAACACCACGCCCGGCCGCCTTCGTCTCCCTCATGGCAATGTTTACACATCGCACAGGGTACTCATTTGAGGCTGAGTAGATCTATGGGAGGCCCAAGACCGATTCAGATAATCGCCACTGGTGTTGGCCGTGAGCGGGAATCGAATCCTGATCGCCGGGTTCGTAGCGCACGCAGCGCGCTAACCACTGCACCACCGCTCTCCGCATCGTAGCAGATGACACACACACTGCCGATCGTGTGTAAGTTGAACTTCTTTCGCACCGTACGTAGCTAACCGCGCTAATCGGACATGCGAGTGCTCTTCATTATCGAGAATTCAGCTTTACAACAACAACAACAACAAAAAATCCACTCCGACCCGCCTCTGTCTTTCATAAATGTTCAACCTCGTCCCGAACTTCAACAATTTACTCCGAGGGTACCATTGCTTCGCCTCTCTTCCCGTGGCAGACGGCTTCACCTGTCTCCGCCACCGCCGTTGGCCAACGACTCGTTGCATTCGTCGATAACACCGTGGCCTTGCAAGGTGGGTGGGGGGGGGAAACAAAATAGACACGGCGAACAGGTAAAGTTCCTTTACACTATGAGATCGCTTTTACCAGTGGCAAAATATAGTAGTAGGTTTTAACCCTTTTAAACTGGTACAAAACTGACACCTTTATTCAAGGCATCATATTTGCAATAACCACAACACAAGTAGTCAAAAAAGCAAACAAAAAAAAGCAACTCTGATAATGATAATAATATGCACTGTCCTTGAAGTTGATTGGTCCACACCCGAGACGGCTTTTTTTAGAGCCTAGTCCCCATTGGTGTTGGACCAGATGACACCAGAAGGCGTACAACTCAAACACAGTGCAATATCAGAGTCTTGAGAGCTCGGGGTAAGCATTTACACTATGAGATCTCTTTTACCAGTGGCAAAATATAGTAGTAGGTTTTTACCCTTTTAAACTGGTACAAAACTGACACCTTTATTCAAGGCATCATGTTTGCAATAATGACTACTTGTGTTGTGGTTATTGCAAAACATGATGCCTTGAATAAAGGTGTCAGTTTTGTACCAGTTTAAAAGGGTAAAAACCTACTACTAGGTAAAGTTCCTGCCACTCGTTCATCTTCGGAGCTCGCGATTTCCGTTGCACCGATCGACCCATGGTTGTATTCACTCCTCTACTGGCGAGCGGCGGTAGTTCCATCTTTATAACTCACCGGATCCGCATTCTTTCGTCCATCACTTCCACGCGCACGCGAGCCATCAATTAGCACGCGACCGTTGCATGCAACGCTGCGACTTGAGCTCGTCTTAACAGCGTGGACGTCTTCCGCAAACCGGTTTGCGAGCCGCTGCGTAACCGGTTGCGAGCAGTCGAGAAGGACTCATCGACTGTCAAGCTTCGATCTGCTGCCGCCGACGCAGCTGCTGCTGCTGCTGCTTCTGATTGGACGTTATGATCCCGAGTGTCCTTTCTTTTTTTTGCGCAACCGCTCGCTCAGATGCGGACAAAGCAGTCGCAGACAATGACTGGCGTTGCGCGGTTTCATAGCGCAGTCGCTCGCTCGGTTCCAGCTCGGACTAGAATCGCCGAGGGCGCTATTCCGGCGGGCGAAAGTCGATGTGCCAATTGTTTCGCACGCGCAAGTTACATACGATCGTCGATTGTTTCACGCGATTCATACCACGTTGACTTACCACGGGTCACTCGAGGCTCGTGACCGGAACGGACGGACAATAGGAATTGAGACGTGACAGACGTGCGTACAACCTGCAACTCTCCCCATTGTTTAGACGGAAATGCAGACGAGGCAGACAAGACGGAGTAGACTAAAGTACAAAGTAAAACAGAAACAAAGGGGGGAGTGACAATTCTTCGAATCATCGAGGAACTAGACAACCTCGACTCTCCCATTGGTGAGACCCTTTTCAGGGGAGGGGGGGGGTGAGGGGAGGAGGGGGGGGTCATCCCGCCCCCCGTCGGACCCCCAAATCGATCCCCCTCGGGACCCAGGATTTCCTCCGCAAAATTTCCCGAAGTCCGCTCTCTGTAACGCGTTTGACGCGCGGTGTGTGCTGGGGGTTCCTTCCCCAAACAGGAACCCCGAGTCCCCTCCCCACGAACATTCCCCCTAACCCCCCTTCACCCCCCCCCCCCACCGCTGTCGTCTTGACCCCACACACCCCCTAACCAACCCCCACTTCTACCATTCGCGTTTCCTCCCTCCACACCCCATCTCCCCCTCCCCCCCCCAGATTTCTGCCACCCCCTACGCTGCCGGTGCATCCTGCTCAGTCCAAGGTCGATCCCCCCTCCCCTGGTGCCCCCCCCCCCCCCCACTAGACCCCCCCCCCACCCCCTTGCCCCCCGCCGTTCTGAGTATTGCACCTGTTGGAAGCCGGCGTCAGAGTTCTCTCCGTTGTACCCTTCCGCTCGCTCAGCCCGCGCCACGCGGCACGCGGACGTGTGAGCCCTGCCGGTGGCATCACTCGCCCACTGTTTCGCCCACTCACTCGCTCGCTCGCCCGCTCAATCACTCACTCGCCCACTCGCTCACTCACTCGCTGGCTCGCTCGCCCGCTCGCTCGCTCACTCGCTCGCTCGATCGCTCGCTCACTCTCTCGCCCACTCGCTCGCTCACTCGCTCATTCATCGGTAACAGTCTTGAACAGACAGACAATCCGAGACGTACACGGTGACCCGCCAAGCTGGTGCGTGCATCGTGTGCACGTCTTTGGCACTCTACGCAGCCGGCCGTGCTGGTCGGAGGTGCGACTGACACCTACAGGATTCCCTCTGCAGAGCCAAAAAGGTCGTCGCATTTCTACACCGCCGTGCGTCCGTGTATTGATGCTCACCCACCCCGCCGCTCTCAGGGCAAGGGCGACACGCAGCAGCTTCCTTGGCCAAGCTGCGGGTGGCAAGTGCCGTGAACGAGCAGCATCTGTGGAGGTCGGACGGCGATCCGCGCGAGGGAGCGGTTTCCTGGCCATGACCCAGCCCGGCCGCCTTTGTATCCCCAAGTTCAGATGCTCTACGCACCGCACCAGCTAATTATTTGAGACCGAGTCAACCTATGGGAGGCCCAGGACCGTGAGTGGAAATCGAACTTGGATTCGTGGCGCAGTGCGCTAACAACCACTGCGCTGCCGCTCAACAAAGACAAAGATCCCCCGTGTAGCCTTAACAGACTGTTGGGGCAAGTGATGTTAGCGAGCACCCTATGAAGGGCGGAACGGCACACGAGGGGGTGGGTGCCCAACACCACGCCCGGCCGCCTTTGTCTCCCTAGTGGCGATGTTTTGTTTACACACCGCACCGGGTACCCATTTGAAGCTGAGTCAACCTCAGGACCGGTTACAGAGAATCGTCACTGGCGTTGCTGGCCGTGAGCGCAAATCGAACTCGGGTCGCCGGGTTCGTAGCGCAGCGCGCTAACCGCTGCACTCCACTCACCTCACCCCCCCACCCTACCCCCTACACTCGCTCACTCTCATCACTCACCAACCCTCACTCACCCTGCCCGAGCGCGGGGACGCGACCGGGTCGCGCTGACGATCTCGTTCGTCGGCCGCACGCGCGCTTTGTGACCTGTAATTATGTCTTGGTGTGGTCTGGGATTGTTGTTGATGTTGTTGTTGTTTATGCCTTCCCCATGCTTGCATTTGATCTTGACACCTGTATGAATGCATGTACTCGTGACATATATACTTTAAAGCTTTATAAAAAAAAATGTTGTGACTTGTTGGACTTTTCTCTCTCTCTATCTCCATTGTATCCTATGTTGTATTTTTTTGTCCATGTAACTTGCTAACCCGCCCCTACTCGGGCATCTATGAAAAAGAGCTTCCTAGCTCATCGGATTCCTCCAGTCGAAACGAAGATTTCGAAACAAAGATTTCGATTGGAGGTGCGGAGGAAGGACGGCAAAACTAAACACAAAACGAAGTTTCCAGTCTAGACTTTTTTTATAAGTTGCACGGCAACACTCGCTTCCTAACATCGGGAGGAAGAGCGTTCCAGACGGCCGCAAGCCGCGCATCTGAAAGCGCCTCTGTTCGACGGCCACCCACGTGACACTGTGCCTCGTATTGTGACACGCCGCTTGATGTGCAACGTGGGACGTTGGCCCGACGTTGATGATGCTGTTTTTTCCTCTGTGTGACTATGTACGTCTCTCTCTCTCTCTCTCTATGTATCCCTGTGATATCTGTCTCTACGTATATGTCTGTCTATATGTCTCTGCTTCTGTGTTTTATCTCTCTCTCTCTCAAATTTAGCATTCTCAGGAAGAACGTAATCAACCAGGTAGGGTGTTGACTGTTATGTTATCCGACTCTCTCTGTTGTATTACATTACATTTCTAAGTTTACTAGATGTGTGTTTCTATTTCATTTATACCTGATGATGATTGCTTGTGTTGCAATCGCAACGTCGTATGCTAGTATTTTATTATTTATTTTCTCTTTATACGTCACTTTACCGAAAGAACCAAAGAGTAATGCTGCTTACTTGGAGCAAGGAGCGACGGGAATGGGCCTTGTCGAACGCCGCCCACGTCTTTGACAGTCGGCGGCACAAATCCGATTCGGCGTCCCTGCAATATGTCCCCTTGCCCAGCCCAGTGGCATGGACGAGTTTCAGCCGTCACGAAAAGAAAAATTGTAAGTGGCGTTAATAATTTAACGCTGCTTGAGTCTAAAGCGATGCGGCCGCTTGATGTCTGTGTTATTTATTTATCGTTGGCACTCTTACATAACCGAGCTCAAGCTCTTTAAATTAGTGCATAAGACATGGTTGTTTCTATTTTTTATCTTACGTACGAGTTCGATGGTCTCCCGTGTAGCCTGTACACGCTGTGTCGGGGTAAGTGCTGTTAGCGAGCATCTGTTAAGGTGCCACGACACAAGGAGGGGGGGGGGTGGTGTGGACCCGTACCATGCCCGGTCACCTTTGTCTCCCACCCCCCCCCCTCCAAATTACGAAGCTCGCACACTGCAACAAGTACTCATTTGAGGCTGAGTCGACTTAGGGGAAGCCCATGGACCCGTTGGGATACCACGGCGTGCTACTTCGAACTGCATTTTGTGTTTAGTTTCTTGTGCCCACCGCTCGCGCGGGCACCTCCGATTAGCGCGATTGGCTACGTACGGTGCGAAAGAAGTTCAACTTACACACGACCCCAGTTAGATTCCTGTTCACGGGCAAACGCCAGCAGCGATTATCCGCAACCGGTCCCTGGGGGGCTCCCCTCGGGGCGACTTGGCTCAGCCCCGAGTGAGCGGTCGCTGCCGCGTTGTTCCAAATGCGACGCGTCCTTGGACTGCAGCTTGCACGTTGTCACCGGTATTTGAACTCAGCTCGCAGACTCACCGAGGGCCCCCCACTCAGGAATTGAATTCTCTGAAAGTGACCGACCCCCACCCACTCCTTCCCCACCCCCTCCCCCCCACCATCGATGACAACCACCTCCAACCTCCCTGTGCCATGAATACAATCATTATTACTCGGCTGCAGCAGCAGCGGCGTCACCTGAACGCCACTTCCTCTGCTCGGGACCTCGGCTCCTCCTGTCGCTCTCATTCACAGCTCAGTGCCCGGGAGGAGGAGCAGTAGCAGCAGTAGCGGTAGCAGCAGGATGAGCAGCAGCAGTAGCGTTAGCAGCAGCGGGAGCAGGAGCAGCAGCAGCAGCGGCAGCAGCAGCAGTAGCGGTAGCAGCAGCAGCGGTAGCAGCAGCAGGAGCAGCAGCAGTAGCGGCAGCAGCAGCAGCGGTAGCAGCAGGAGCAGCAGCAGTAGCGGCAGCAAGAGCAGCAGCAGCAGTAGCGGCAGCAGCGGTAGCGGCAGCAGCGGTAGCAGAAGCAGTAGCGGCAGCAGCAGCAGCGGTAGCAGCAGCAGTAGCGGCAGCAGCGGTAGCGGCAGCAGTAGCGGTAGCAGCAGCAGTAGCAGCAGCAGCAGCATTAGCGGTAGCAACAGCAGCGGTAGCAGGAGCAGCAGTAGCGGCAGCAGCAGAAGCATGAGTAGCAGCAGGAGGAGCAGAAGCCGCAGTAGCGGCAGCAGCAGTAGTGGCAGCCGTCGGTACGAGGGGATTGGTGGGGATGGGTTTTTTTATCCGGCCGCTCGGATGTTTACAGGGCGACTTGAATCAGAATTTATTTTGTTGCATTTATCCGAGCGGAATCCGATGAGCTGTGAAGCTCTTTTACACAGATGTGCAGTAGGGACGGGTCAGCAAGTTACAACAACAAACAAGGGCACACACACAACAATCGATAGGAGTGCAAAGTCGAGGAAAGGTAAGCAGGTCACTATCGATAATGAAATATAAATAGCGGACATACGCACAAACTGGCGCAGAACTAGGGCAGCATGGAGAAGGTTGGAAAGGACAGCGGACCCCACACGAGTGGGACGAATGCGTGGAAGAATAAGAAGAAGAAGACATGAGTGCAAATTGCATGAGTACAATGGGTTCCTGTCGATTTTTTTCAACACTAAATGCAAACCCGGGCAAGGCAGCATAACAACAGCAGTCCCAGACCACGCCGAGATAACGCGCAGTATCTGAATAAAATAGCACACCATCGATGCAACGTTACCAAAATCATATTAGCAAATGTGGTTGCATCCGGATCCTATTGATGCAACCCAGGCGAAGTCGCGTTTTGTGAATTGCAAAATTGTCCTCGGTCAATGATCGTTGTAGACCAGCGGTTCTTAACCTGGGGTGCGAGATGCCCTTTCTGGGACTGCGAGACATGGCCAGATTTTTTTTTTTGAAGATAAATAATCGAAACACAAATTAAGCAGTACTTACTAACCATAAGAAAAACATAGGATTGAGAACCAAAGGGGTGCAAGGCTGCAGTAAAGTTCTAGATTTGAAGCTTTCGTGACTGCAAGGATTCATACTCTTAGGTTTTATCGGTAAAGTCACATGTAGTGACTTCACCGAAAAAGTAGTAAAGGTTAAAGAAGCACTGCCGCAGAGTAATACAAACTCTACTCACACGTTATATTGTGCCCGTAACGTAACCGACACGTCTCCTTGCGTAGTGGCAGCTGGTCCCCACGTCTCGACGGCAACGGGTGAGTGGGTGGTAGGGCCGGTGAGCCGATCTGTGTCGGGAAATTGCAAATGTTATCAGAGTAAGAAATATATCTTTAAAAATATTTCTATATATTTTTTTTATCAAAATATTTTATTACCTCTAATGTGTACGCTTCATTGCAACCCCAGAGATGCTTTCCTCGCCGGCCCATTTGTTTTGTTTTGGGTTTTTTGGACAAACCCAAATGGGCCAATGAGATCGCACGGCAAAAAATGCGCGCAAATAAGTCGTCACATCGCAGATCTAGCTGTTCGGCGGCACCGAATTTGGGCCGGTGTGCTTCCAAATGCCTGGGCCGATTGTTTTATCGTCCCAGTCGGTCACTGGCCGTGCGGGTCTCGATTCGATCCCGGTTTTTAGCCACAGCCTGTGATTCAAATCGGGCAGAAACAGCCACGGAGACCCACAGACTCGCACCGAGACCCCGAGACTTACCCATGTTGAGTTGTGATTCAATCGCCGCTTCTCAAGTGCAGCGAGTTGTTGATCTCAACCTGGTCACTTAACGACTGCACTAAAGGAACCATTGCGTTATAAATTAGATTTTTCCTTTTCTTTCTGCTTAAGTCTCAGCTCTGAGTATTCAACGTATCTGGTTTGACTCTCGTGCAATGAACTGTCCTCTGTAGCAGGTGCGCGTGCGATCACGCGACGTCCACTGCTAGCGTTTAGATGAGAGGTAACTTGAAGGGATCTCAGAAGTAGTTGTGTCATACCCACTTCCACGGGCCGTTTTCTAACACGAGGAGGCGGGGTTTGCACTGCTCTCAAAGCGATGGAAAGATAGCTCGGAATGGGTTTTTTTGTCTCGTGACGTGACAACGATTGTTGATAATCGGGCATAAGATTCGTGGAAATGAGTGGCTTAGATACGCAATTGGTGAAGTGGATACACAACGAGTGGTGTAGATGCACAATCAGAAACGCGTCTCTTTTATCTGCAGCCCGAGCGGGGGAAGAGCTTGGGCATAACCAGTGCCGGATTATCCAAGTGGCAAAAGTAGCTCCACATGTAGCTACGGGCCCCGCACGTTCAAGGGCTAAATGCTTTCAAGCTATCAATTCCGGTTCAGTGATTCTGCACTTGCTCTATTACTACAGTACTATAATGCCTTCAACTTTTACGAACGACTGGGTGTTTAGGGTTAGCGATTTGTCGTATTATCTGGCTGTGTAGCAAGTGAAATAATACAATGACTTTACTATGCAAGTTCAAAATGTGTGTGTTTAATATTTACGTGTTTTTTGTTGTATCTAGGGCCCCTCTATAACATATGCTACAGGCCCCGCACTAGCTTAATCCGGCACTGGACATAGCGTGGCACCTCTAACTGCTTTCAGAAGTGCCTCTTTGATATCCCCTTCCACGCTCCGTGGGGGGGGGGGGGGGGGGGGAGGTGATGCGCACTGCGTTTGCTCCGCGGCACTCGGAACTGGACGTCCAATGGACTCATCGGAATTGCACGCGCGCCCTTTTGTGACATCTCGTCGCTTAGCACTGTCGGGAAAAAAAAGTGAAGTGGTGAACCTGTGCGAGACAAGTCGCGGTGGTTGAGAATAATAACGGGGGAAAGGGGGGGCAGACAGCCAAACAGGGACGGAACGCGTCCGAGAGGGGGCCCGGCTCGTACGCCGCGGAGATGGAGCGATTGCATGAGTTCGCGCGCCAGGTGCTGGGCGCATTTTGTTGCGTCGGCACGATCGCGAGAATTGGTGGTGGCAGAGGCCTCGGGAGGCCTCCATCTAAGCGCCGCGGTGATGAGATGTTAACTCCCTCGCCTGGTATGCAGGAGGTCTTAGCGCCTGCTGTATATTTGGAGTTTGCGTGTGTTTGTTTCTCTCTCTATCCCCATGGTCGCGCGTGGATTTTAATCCGGGTCCTCCCGTTGTTCCCCCTCCACGTTTAGAATAAGCGCGCGTTTCGAGTATTTGGCTGCTATAAATTTCCACGTGGTAAGGCACCTCGTTGAGCGATCGTTTGTGATAGCCAGGTCGGTTCTGACAAACAAAACAGCTATTTAGCTCAGTGGGCCTTACATGATACAGCAAAAAAATGCTTTTCTTTAGCAGTGGATTAAACATGGATGATGATGATGATGATGATAATGAAATGCGGAATAGACGTGACGTTTGTTTCTCTCGTTTCGGCGCCAGCTCGTGCAGCTCTTTCTGTCTCTCACTGCGGGGTGCATCTGAGTGGCGGCCAAGGCAATGTTATTCCACTTGTCAGCTCATTGCCACCGGCTGCACACACACACACACGAGACAAAGATCCCCCGTATAGCCTTTAACATACTGTAGGGGCAAGTGCTGTTAGCGAGCACCTATGAAGGCCGGAACGATACACGAGGGGGTGGGTGGCCAGTACCTGGTGCGATGTTTACACACCGCACCAGGTACTCATTTGAGGCTGAGTCGACCTAGGGGAGGCCTAGGACCGGTTTAGATAATTGTCACTGGTGTTGGCCGTGAGCTGTTAGTGAGCACCTACCAAGACCGGCATGGCACATAACGCCCGCCCGGCCGCTTTTGTCTCCCCACCGGTGCTGATGTTTGCACACCGCACCAAGACCGGTTCAGATAATCGTCACCGGTGCCGACCTTGAGCGGGAATAGAACGCGGGTCGCCGGGTTCGTAGCTCAGCGCGCTAACCACCGCGCCACCGCTCCTCCACGTACAAAGGCACAGACACCTACGCAGAAACACACATACACATTCAGTATAACACACACAGGAGTATATATATACACACATAGACCAAGACCCCCCCCCCCCCTCCCCTATAGGCTACACAGGCTGTTAGCGAACACCTATGAAAGCCAGAACGGCACACAAAGATGATAGTGTGCCCAGAAACACAATAATACATCATTACACTCAGCCAACAGAATGATATTCGCAAACTAATTACCTCGGTAAAGCCAGACTGAGTCCAGAGACTCACTTGTCGAATGCGTCTTTAGCTATGGGAGGAGAACCGGAGGACCTGGAGAGGAACCCATGCGGAACCCTCACCCGAAGCGTGCAGAACAGGGGAGGAAGGAGGTGGGGAGGGGAGAGTGGGAGAGAGAAAACGCACACAGACTCCACACAGAAAGGCCTCCCCAGTCGGGAACCGAACCCAGGTTCTTCTCTCTGTGTGGGGTCCCAGTGTTGCCTCTGTGCCACCTGCCGAGATGAAGTGGACGTTGGGGTGGTGGGGCGAGCGGGGGGAAGAGAGCCGAGACTCCGCACCACCACACACAGAGAGAGAAAGAGAGAAGCTTTAGACCAGGGGCTGGCAACCAAAATGACAATCCGAGCCAATTTATTTGTTCGAATTCCCTAACAAAACAAAACAGAACTCGACATCGCAAGAGCCGCAATCCAACGCGAGTGCACGGTCACGAAGCGGTCCTCTAGAGAGGCGAATGCGGCTGCGGAGCCGCAGATTGCTGATTCCTCCCCCTTTACTTGCGACGGACAAAAAAATCCGTGACCCCCCCCCCCCCCCCCACCGTCTGTGGCGTCTCTTGCCGCCAGAGAGGCGGCGGCGGCGGCGAGCAGCGATACCCCCTGGGCACAGTCGACTACTACCACGGGGAGAGGGAGTGGTGTTGGTGGGGGGGGAGGGGGTGGTGGTGGTGGGGGGGGGGAGGGGGTGGTGGTGGTGGGGGGGGGGAGAGGGGAAGGGGCAGAGAGTTGGGAGAGAGACAGAGAGATATAGAGTGGGCGAGAACGAGCGGGGAGAGAATGTGGGCTAGAGAGGGATGAATTATAGTGAGTGAGTGAGAATAATAGACTTTGACTTTCAAACAACTTTCATTGCCGCCAGCAGCAACGGCACTGGAGGTGATTCCGATACGAAATACACAAAGTCACCAGCAAATAAACAAACGCTACACATCCACGCGCTGTGGCGCTAAATGCTCCGCGCACGACACGAAAGAAAAGTCACGTGGTGGTGATGGTGTTCATCGCGCACGCCACGGCGACGAGCGAGCGCTTCAGAAGGTGAACACGAGGGTGCCGTCCACGCTGGTACAGAGGGGGGGGGGCTTTTCCGGCTCCCCAGCGTTCAAAGAAGACGTGCACATCACCGACATGTGTGTGGCATGCGTGCTCCAGCCGGAGCCGTGCCTTAAGCAGGCCCCTGAACACAGAGCAACCGTCAGTGTCACCTTCCAGCATCTTTTTCCTCGTTCTGTACACCGCCATCTTCGCCTGAGCACAGGCGAAGTTGGCGAAGTCATGGCGCTTGTTAGCCAGGTAAGGCACCCCATATACGAAGCTGCTGTTGTAGAAGGGCATCCCCAGTTTCCTGAAGATGTCCCCCAAAAGGCGGAACATTGGGTTGAGCCGCTGGTAGTGTGAGTACCGGTGGGGCAGATCCTCCCTGACACCGCAGGAAATGCACAAGTCTGTTACCCCCGGCAAGAGATTCGGCTGAGCCACACGGCCGGTGGCAACGTGCGGTGTGCCAACCTCCACTGGAGGTCACCGCAGCGTTTGGCTACAGGGGGAGACTTGTACGTTTGTTTCCACTGAGGGGCGGCCGCAACGAGGGGAGAGAAATGGTATCCGGTAGGTCGGCCAGGTCCCGGGAATGCAGCGCCTTTACGCAGCACGTGCAGAGCGCTGTGTTTGGGGGTCTCTTGAGGGGAACAATAGAGAGGCGGGTGACATTCGTAAGGGAGGGGAGGAGAGAAGGCGCGGGGAGTTGAAGAGAGGGAAACACAGGGAAAGACGATGGGGGCGGGGGGGGGGGGCACTCATAGAGCGAGAGAGAAAGAGAGTCATGGAGAGTGGGAGAGAGAGCGCGAGTGGGAGACGGAGAGATTAATTGCGCACCCACTACAATCCGCCCGACGCCAATTAATTGCGCTCTTAATTAAGGCTCATTATGGGCACCCCACCCGAGCACCCGCAGCCCCTCCGGCTACTCGACATGGGTCCATAGCTACCCCCCCACCACCACCACCCCCCCCCACCACCACCCCCCACACTCCATTGCCCCCTCCGTGCCCCCATACTCTGCTCATTCCCCCTCCCCGTACCCCCGTTCTCCTCCCAGTGCCCCCCTCCTCCTCCGCTCGCCCCCCTCCCCAAAGGCAAAGATCCCCCGTATAGCCTCAACGTACTGTTGGGGCAAGTGCTATTAGCCAGCACGGAAGGGCGCCACCCCACCTCGTGTGACATTCCGGCCTTTTGTCTCAGCACCACGCCCGACCGCCTTTGTCTCCCCCAGGGGCGATGTTCGCACATCGCACTAAGTGCTCACTTGAGGCCGAGTCAACCTAGAGGGAGGCCCATGACCGGTTCCAGAAAATCGTCACTGGGTGTTGGCCGTGAGCGGGATTCGAACCCGGGTCGCCGGGTTCATGGCGCAGCGTAGCGCTAACCGCAACACCACCGCTCCCCCCAACCCTCCCCGTCCTTCACCCCCATCGCCTCCCCCCACCACCGACCTCCCAACAACTCCGACTCCATCCATCCCGCCTGCCTGGGGGTAGAGCGAGACGACGGGCGGACGAACAGGAGAGTGGGCAGGGAGCAGATGGGAGGAAGGCAGAGAGACGGAGAGAGACACGAAGCACCCCCTCGTGTGGTCACGCAGAATTGGCGGGGCAAGTGCTGTTAGTGAGTAGCAGCTTTGAAGGCCGGCACTGTGCCACACGACGGGGCGGGTGACCAACACCACGCCCGGCCGCCTTTGTCTCACACACCGCACTAGGTACTATTTTGAGGCTTAGTCGACATAGGAGAGGCCCAGGATCGGTTCGGATAATTACTCATCACACGTGCACGCACACACACACGCGCACACACACATAAGGCACACACACGTGCACACACACATAAGTGCACACAGCTGCACACACGTGCACACGTTGCACACACGCACACACGTGCACACACACGTGCACACACACATAAGTGCACACACGTGCACACACACGCACACCTTGCACACATCGTGCACACACGTGCACACACGTGGCACCAGGCACACAGACACGTGCCCACACCACACACGGCACACACACGTGCACACACACATAATGCACACACGTGCACACACGTGCACACACGTGCACACAGACACGTGCCACACACGTCACACACGTGCACACCCACGTGCACACTCAGGCACATAGTTGCACACACGTGCACACACGTGCACACACACGTGCACACACGTGCACACACGTGCACACACGTGCACACAGACACACCGTGCACACACACGCACACACGTGCACACACGTGCACACACGTGCACACACGTGCACACACGTGCACACAGACACGTGCACACACGTGCACACACGTGCACACACGTGCACACACGTGCACACACGTGCACACGTGCACACAGACACGTGCACACACACGCACACACGTGCACACACACGTGCACACACACATAAGTGCACACACGTGCACACACGTGCACACACGTGCACACACGTGCACACACGTGCACACACGTGCACACACGTGCACACACGTGCACACAGACACGTGCAAAACTCACTGGAAAAGGAGAGAGGGCATCACAGACGACAGAGCGACTGCGCGAGCACGGATCGGGGAGGAGAATGTTGCAGGAGGAGGTGGTGATGGTGGCGGGGGTGGCGACTGGAGGGAAAAGAGTGGCGAGGAGACGGGAAGAGAGAAAACGAAAGAGAGAGTAAAAGAGAGAGAGAGCCAGAGAGAGAGAACGGAAGGGAGAGTAAATATTCACGAGAACAACGCATCGGATGGGAGGCGGGAGAGATGGCGCAGCTTTGAAAACATTTCCCTTTGCCCGCGGATAGAATTTACAAACCTCCCCGAGCTGCAGTTATCTGTCGAGCAGAAGAAGCCCCCCCCCCCACAACCTCCCCTGGGCAATACGTTTCAAAGACGTCGTCGAAGTAAGTCAGCCCACTCTGAAATGAAGGCATCCGCTGCCGATGCTGCTGCACAACGGTGGAGGCTTCTTAATTGACCCCTCCGCCCGCCTCCACCGGACAGATTGCGCGTGGTGGGGTTAAGAATGGGTCACTCTCGCCTCGTCTAAGGCGTCTGGCCTAGCGTGGAAGAGTAGGTCAACAGGCCGCCTCGAGAGAGGGGAAACCTCCGCCAGCGGTGGCGTGAGCAAGCAAGTGCAGGGCTGCGCCGTTAGCTCACCATAGCTGCCATTGGCTATCATCTGCCACGTGTCGCTTGCTTAATAGTGGCTTCGTAATCATAACTCTTGTCTGTGATCGGATGGTGGTGGTGGTGATGGTGGTGATGGTGGTGATAATGATGGCTATGGCATCGATGGTGGTGGTGGTGGTGATGATAATGATGGCTATGGCATGGATGGTGATGGAAGTGATGATGGCTATGGAATCGATGGTGGTGGTGATGATGATGTTGGCTATGGCATGAATGGTGGTGATGGTGATGATGATGGTTGTGTGCATCACAGGCAGGAGTCGAACACGTGCCACCTTGTTTGCAGCTCGGCGCGCTAACCACAGCGCCACCGCTCCTTCAAGGCTGAGCCCACTCTTCAGAAACGCCCCCCCCCCCCTCTTAAAACAACAGCGAACAGCCTCACAACCCCACAACTCATTTGACTATTTTCCTGTTTGGATTTCATTCCATAATGGAAACCCCAGCTGTTAATTTTCCTGTAAAGTTTTGACCTAATTCTGAAACGCTGTGGGGAATATTTTATAGACCCCCTCCCTCCCACCCACAAAAAAAAACACATTTGATATATGCGCGCACATTTCCTGCCTTCCATTCACCAGGAACTCCCCCCCCCCATTCCAGCTTCCACCCTCCCTCCAAACCCCCACCCCCCCTCCAAACCCCCACCCCCCCTCCAAACCCCCACCCCCCCTCCAAACCCCCACCCCCTCTCCAAACCCCCACCCCCCCTCCAAACCCCCACCCCCTCTCCAAACCCCCACCCCCTCTCCAAACCCCCACCCCCCTCCAAACCCCCACCCCCTCTCCAAACCCCCACCCCCTCTCCAAACCCCCACCCCCCCTCCAAACCCCCACCCCCCCCTCCAAACCCCCACCCCCCCTCCAAACCCCCACCCCCCCTCCAAACCCCCACCCCCCTCCAAACCCCCACCCCCCTCCAAACCCCCACCCCCTCTCCAAACCCCCACCCCCTCTCCAAACCCCCACCCCCCCTCCAAACCCCCACCACCCCTCTCCCCACCCCCCCCCCTCTCCCACCCCACCCCCCCTCCCCCCCCCCCCCTCTCCAAAACCCCCACCCCCCCTCCACCCCCCACCCCCCCCTCCACACCCCCCCCCCTCAACCCCCCCCCCCCTCCCCCCCCCCCCCCCCCTCCACCTCCCCACCCCCCTCCAAACCCCCCACCCCTCTCCAAACCCCCACCCCCTCAAACCCCACCCCCTCCAAACCCCCACCCCCCCTCCAACACCCCACCCCCCCCCTCCAAACCCCCACCCCACCTCCAAACCCCAACCCCCTCTCTCCAAACCCCCACCCCCCCTCCAAACCCCCACTCCCCCTCTCCAAACCCCCACCCCCCTCCAAACCCCCACCCCCCTCCAAAACCCCACCCCCCCTCCAAACCCACACCCCCCCTCCAAACCCCCCCCCCCCTCTTCCAAACCCCCACCCCCCCTCCAACACCCCCACCCCCTCGTCCAAACCCCCACCCCCCTCCAAACCCCCACCCCCACTACCTCCCCCCCCCCCTCCTTATTTCTGCATCGGATGCCAAACCAAATAGAGTACAGTGCGCTTAAGGAAGCTGGGATGGATCGCTAAAGGAGAAATAGCTGGCACGGGGAGTCGCTGGAACTATACCGGACGACATCTGTAAGTTCTAGATTTGAAGCTTTCGTGACTGCAAGGATTCATACTCTTAGGTTTTTTCGGTAAAGTCACGTGGGTGAAAAATAAAATTGAAAATTACTAAAAGTAATAATAGAAATAAAATAAAATAATAAATCAGTAATAATAATTATTAAGTGATACACTTGATACAGCAAATCTGGCTGTGACGGTCCCACCTGATGACGGAGACTTGTGTTGCCTCTGAAACGTCGTGATTTATTATTTTATTTCTATTATTACGTTTAGTAATTTTTTTATTGTATTTATTACCTACGTGACTTTACCGAAAAAACCTAAGAGTATGACATCTTTAAGTTGAACTCAAACAAAAAATCTGCACAGCTCATCGGATTCCCCTAGTGAGAAATACCCAGAGAGAAATACACAGTGAGAAATACCCAGTGAGAAATACACAGTGAGAAATACACGTGTGAGAAATACACAGTGAGAAATACACAGTGAGAAATACACGTGTGAGAAATACACAGTGATAAATACCCAGTGAGAAATACACGTGTGAGAAATACACAGTGAGAGATACACAGTGAGAAATACACGTGTGAGAAATACACAGTGAGAAATACACAGTGAGAAATACCCAGTGAGAAATACACAGTGAGAAATACACAGTGAGAAATACCCAGTGAGAAATACACAGTGAGAAATGCACAGTGAGAAATACACAGTGAGAAATACCCAGTGAGAAATATCCAGTGAGATATATACCGTGAGAAATACACAGTGAGAAATACCCAGTGAGAAATATACACAGTGAGAAATACCCAGTGAGAAATATACACAGTGAGAAATACACAGTGAGAAATATTCCGTGAGAAATACACAGTGAGAAATACCCAGTGAGATATACACAGTGAGAAATACCCAGTGAGAAATATACCGTGAGAAATACCCAGTGAGAAATACCCAGTGAGAAATATACCGTGAGAAATACACAGTGAGAAATACCCAGTGAGAAATACACAGTGAGAGAAATATACCGTGAGAAATACACAGTGAGAAATATACCGTGAGAAATACACAGTGAGAAATACACAGTGAGAAACACCCAGTGAGATATGCACGTGTGAGAAATACCCAGTGAGAAATACACAGTGAGAAATAAACAGTGAGAAATACCCAGTGAGAAATACACAGTGAGAGAAATACACAGTGAGAAATACCCAGTGAGAAATACCCAGTGAGAAATATACCGTGAGAAATACACAGTGAGAAATACCTAGTGAGAAATACACAGTGAGAGAAATATACCGTGAGAAATACACGGTGAGAAATATACCGTGAGAAATACACAGTGAGAAATATACCGTGAGAAATACACAGTGAGAAATACACAGTGAGAAATACCCAGTGAGATATGCACGTGTGAGAAATACCCAGTGAGAAATACACAGTGAGAAATAAACAGTGAGAAATACCCAGTGAGAAATACACAGTGAGCGAAATACACAGTGAGAAATACACAGTGAGAAATACACGTGTGATTCTGACAGCTCAATTACAATGGGAGCAGCAGAACGTTGAGTTGGAGCTCAGAGGGCGGTGGCAGAGAGGGGTGGGGGGGTAACGGGAACGAGACGGCTCGTCAGGTGTAGCAGGCGACGCGATGAGCTGGGACAGACGTCGAGTGCGTGGGAAGTTTGAGGGAGTTCGGAGGGAACCGCGAGTTGCGTCCAGTGGACGCTCGGAGCGACGTGAAGGAGGCGAGCTGAGCGCTTCGCGTTGGGCGAACCAATGAATGCACCACCTGCGATTGCACTTCCCGCTTGCAAATGAGTCGAAACTCACTCGCTCGCTCAGCAGTGGGAAGTTCCACATTCCCAAGCCGGTGGGTCGCGCCTCGCGGTGCAACAAACCCGAGATGATTGCTCGCTGCGGGGGGGGGGGGGGGGTGACGGGGAGATGGCAGCGCAAGCGACGGAGGGGGGGGGGTCCACGGAGAGGTTTGCACCAAGAGTCGCTGGCTCGAGGCGTGGCCGCGAAATTAATCCATCCGCGCGGAACTTTTGAGTGTCACCCCCCACGTCAACCACCTCACCCCCACCACAACCCCCACCACCACAACAACCACCACCACCTACGCGCGTGGTCGGGGGGGGGGGGCTCTCCCCAGCTACTCCTCGTTTCTTCCCAAATGACGCTCAACTCTCATTGACGGAATTAGCCAAATGTCTCATTCCCCGCCGCGTGCGTGAAGGAGGTGGGTGGAGAGGAGGTGGGGAGGAAAGAGGAGTGTGGGGGGAGGGAGGGTGTGGGGGGGGGGGAGATCTGAGACGGTGGGGGGGAGGGGGTGGATGTGGCTGCTAGCCCTGCAGACCCATTGAGAGGGAGTTTCTTTTTTCGAATCGCCCAACACGAGTAACTGCTTCTGTCCCGAGTCCAGACGGCCCTCGCGGAATTTCTGTCGGACTCTGGAATCGCTTACACCTGAGGCACGCGACAAAGACTCCCCTGCCCCCACGTATAGCCTCAACACACTATTGGGGCAAGCATTGTTCGCGAGCACCTATTAAGGCCGGCACGGCACACGAGGGGGTGGCGGAGGGCAGCACGAGCAGGCCCGGCCGCCTTTGCATCCACAGTGGGGGTGTTTACACATCGGACCAGGCGCTCGTTTTAGGCTGAGTCGACCTAGGGGAGCTAACCACTGCGCCACCGCCACCCACACGCATACACGCTATGCATACACACGTGCGTGTGTGGGGAGCACCACGCCCAGACACCTTCGTCTCTCTCTCTCTCCACTGCTTAACATTTACGCAGCGTGCCAGGTGCAGTTCTTATTTAAGGCCGAGTCTACTTAGGGGGAGGCTCCGGGGCCTGTGTAGATTTCCCTCTCCCCTGTTGCTGCTGTCGGGTTGTGTCGTCGGGTTGCAGCAGCAGCAGCAGGAGCAGCAGCAGGAGCAGCAGCAGCAGCAGGAGCAGCAGCAGGAGCAGGAGCAGCAGCAGCAGGAGCAGCAGCAGGAGCAGGAGCAGCAGCAGCAGCAGGAGCAGGAGCAGCAGTAGCAGCAGGAGCAGCAGGAGCAGCAGCAGGAGCAGCAGCAGCAGGAGCAGCAGCAGGAGCAGCAGCAGCAGGAGCAGCAGCAGCAGGAGCAGCAGCAGCAGGAGCAGCAGCAGCAGGAGCAGCAGCAGCAGCAGCAGGAGCAGGAGCAGCAGGAGCAGCAGGAGCAGGAGCAGCAGGAGCAGGAGCAGCAGCAGCAGTAGCAGCAGGAGCAGGAGCAGCAGCAGCAGCAGGAGCAGCAGCAGCAGCAGGAGCAGCAGCAGCAGTAGCAGCAGGAGCAGGAGCAGCAGCAGCAGCAGGAGCAGCAGCAGCAGGAGCAGCAGCAGCAGGAGCAGCAGCAGCAGCAGGAGCAGCAGCAGGAGCAGCAGCAGCAGCAGCAGGAGCAGCAGCAGGAGCAGGAGCAGCAGCAGCAGCAGGAGCAGGAGCAGCAGCAGCAGCAGAGCAGCAGCAGCAGGAGCAGCAGCAGCATGAGCAGCAGCAGCAGCAGGAGCAGGAGCAGCAGGAGCAGCAGCAGGAGCAGCAGCAGCAGGAGCAGCAGCAGCAGCAGGAGCAGCAGCAGCAGGAGCAGCAGCAGCAGGAGCAGCAGCAGCAGGAGCGACTCGACGTTTCGTTCCCGCGTGCTGGAAATGACCGCGCGGGGAACATCGTTGGGACACAAAAAACAAGAAGAATCCGTGACCCGGTGTCGAACTCGGGTATCAGGGATCCGTGGCGCGTGCACGATGAGTGGGTCCGCGGTGCCAGAGCGCGATTCTGCTCAGCTCACTGATCTCTCGGGTTTATTTACCCAGAAACCTCGACCGCCCATCCATCATCATAACCATCGATGATGATGATTAAATGAAATGTATAATGGAATTAAATTCATAACGGGTATGAATAACTTTGCTTCAAGAGACACGCGCGCGTGGCGTAAAGCCGCACGTGTCTGCGCGCGCGTGTCAAATACGCGATAGGGCGCAACTCACGGAGAATTGTAAATGCTGCAATTAATCACGAGTGGTAGTGGTGGCCGCGCGTTAATCTGTAATCACCCAGACAAGACTCAGTGAGTCTCAAGAACTGGCAGGGGGTTTTATTCAGCAGGGGCCTCACTACAATGGGATGTTCGGCCATCCCAATGTACACACGCGCACACACACAGAGCCACACACACACAGAGCCACACACACACAGAGAGCCACACACACACAGAGAGACACACACACACAGAGCCACACACACAAAGAGCCACACACACACAGAGTTACACACACAGATACACACACACACACAGAGCCACACACACACAGAGACACACACGGAGCCACACACACACAGAGCCACACACACAGAGCCACACACACACACAGAACCACACACACACACAGAGTCACACACACAGAGCCACACACACACACACAGCGCCACACACACAGAGCCACACACACACACAGAGACACACACACACAAAGTCACACACACACAGAGCCACACACACACAGAGTCACACACACACACAGAGCCACACACACAGAGCCACACACGCACACACACACAGCAGTATGCAAAGACAAAACTCCCCCATACAGCCGGTAAAATACTTTCGGGGCAATCGCTGTTAGCCGAGCCCTCAATAAACGATGAACCCTGCGAACCGAGTTCGCTTTCCGTTGACAACCACACAAAGACAAAGAGCTCCCGTATAGCCGTAACAGACTGTAAGGGCAAGTGCTGTTAGCGAGCACCTATGAAAGCCGGAACGGTACACGGGGGGGGGGGGGGGTGGGTGGCCAGCACCACGCCCGATCGCCTTTGTCTCCCCAGTGACGATGTTTCACACATCGCACCAGGTATTCATTTGAGGCTGAGTCGACCTAGGGGATTCCCAGGCGGGAAGGCAACAGCAGAAAGATGGATGTACTCGGGCAATGCACGGGGCATGTCGAGCCACGTGGTCACGCGAAGCCGCCCGTCGATCCCCATGGGCGCGACGCAAATGCGTCGATACGGCTCGAGGGTGACACGGAGCCAGTCTGCAGAAAGTCTCGCGATGGTCGGCGATGGTCCGTGATGGGATGTGATGGGCTGTGATGGTCCGTGATGGGATGTGATGGGCTATGACGAGATGTGATGTCATGTGCTGTGGTGGCCCGTGATGGGCTGTGATGGGCAGTGATGTGATGTGATGGGCTCTGATGGTCCATGATGGCCCGTGGTGGGCTGTGATGGTAAGTTGCATCACCATCACCGTCACCACTATCCTCATCACCGCCACCACCAAGCGCCACTTACCAACATAGCACCATGTGTTGCACAGACCGGATTACTCTTCTCCTTATTATTATTATTCTGGCAAAATCGTTTTCGAGTCCCGAACCCGCGTCTCTCATAACGAGTCTTCGCCCCTCCCCCACCCGTCTGCCTGCCCCCCCTCCATCCCCACCACTCCCACACCACGCGAAGGGGTCCTCAAAGCATCGGGAGCAAGGCGATGTGGGGTGCATTAGCGAGACACGGGCCGCGAATACAGCCGCTGCCACCATATGGATCCGTGTTCTTTTCTGTAATTAATTCAATTCCACTACCCACATCAGCCCCGCCCTTCCCCCCCCCCACCGCTCTTCCATCCCATTCACCTCTCACACCCCCCCCCCCCAGCTAATCCTTTTGTCTCACTCCTACGCGCCCAAGACAAATAATTAGAGGCTGCTGGGAGTGACGCACAAGCACAAATGTATATTTTAGAAATAAATATATAGTATATATCTCACGTCCCCGCGTGATTTTGTCGTTTGCTCTGAAGACGGGGCGCTGCCTGGAACGTCGGCTCGTGAAGCGTGTTCATTCGTTGTTCAGCACAAGGGGTGAACCTTCTGAGCCACCGAATCCACCCCGAATGCTCTACCGCGTCAAGGGGAATGAGGCGCCACGGTCGCTCGGATATGTCACCGACCTGTTTGTTTGTTGTGGTGCGGAGTTGGACTGATGGCCTTAATCTAAGTTGTCTTGTGGTTGTCGTTGGTTGTTTGACTCGCATCCCACTGGGATGTTTGCACACAGCGTTGGTGTACGGTGATTTTTTTTCTGCAATATGTTGCTGTCTTTTCTTGGATTTTCTGTTTGCACTTAGTCACGTATTCACTTTAACATGTTTTTTTCATGTTTTTTTTTGTTGCACCCGATTCAAGAGCCGAATGGCTCACAGGGCTGCACCTAATACATGAATTTGAACTTGAACCTCGCCTGCCATGCCGGAGGCACGTGGGTTCGAGCCCAGACCCCCGACGCGTCAATATTTGGAGTTTGCGTGTCTCTCTCTCTCTCTTTCTCTCTCTTTCTCTCTCTCCGTGGTGGCGTGGATTTGTCTCCGGGTCCTCGAGTTTTTCCCAGCCCGCATTTAGAATCACGCGTTTGGATGATTTGGCTGCAATGCATTTCCCCGCGATAAGCCGCTTCATTGTGCTGCTATCATTTGTGGCCAGGTCGCTTCTGGGAAAAAAAGAAAAGAGCTATGCAGCTCCGTGGACCTAACCTGGTGAAATTAAAGTTTGTCTCGGCTTTGAGCTGCTCATTTCCAGCCCGACACACGCACGCACGTTCCTGCGTGTCGTGTCTTCTCATCAATTCTCCAAAGTGCTGAATTTTCATGAATATTGTTCCCTGTAGGCAAGTGCCATTGACGTGCAGTGACAAGCCCTGCGCATGCACGAGCACCAATCAGAGGCATCGCGTGGCCGTGCGTGTTATCGATGGCCCCCTTGCTCCGCCGATGAGTCTCGTGGAGGAGGAAACAGCGGCCTCATCACGTGTCTCCTTGCCGTCGCGATGGCCGCGTTATTCGTTGGTGGCCTGATTGTAAATGTTGTGGCTTGGCTCACCGGTGTGTTGGAGAGCCAAGCCACAACATTTGCCGTTGCTTGGCTCTCCATGTACAATCTGAGTACGACGTCTCGCCAATAATTGCAACTAGCTTCAGCAGGCGACAGACAGATTTGTGGCGTGGCTCTCCAACACATCGGCGGTGCTGTACTAGTGACGAATTGGCACGTTCTGTTTACGCGATAAACCTTACTAATTGGCTGTGTCAGGTGGTAGTGGTGGGATTTAACGACGCACATTTATATATTTACGCGATCTAACCCAAAATTATTCAGCCGCCACGTTCACCTCTCGGCTGATGTTGGTGGTCTGGACAAGGCTGTGCGAGATCTCGTCTTTTCCCGAAGGGATTTATATTAGCGCCTTCACCGAGGCGCTTTACACCTAATTAAAAGTGGTACGATGTGAATGTAACTGTGGAGATGAGATGAGGAATGAAATAGACGTGAGGAAGCAATGGTGGGGGCCGTGGGGGGGGGGCAAATCTCCTATGCGTGAATTCGGTGAAAGCGCAATTGATGAGAGTAAATGATGATGACTGGATGATGGATGTAATGATTTGGAGGACGAGTGATAGTCGTATAATGAGAATATGAAGAAGGAGCAGTAACGGTGGCGGCTGTGAGGTCACGTGACATGCGTGCAAGGCAATGATGACGACGACGACGATGCTGTTTGCGATCAAAATCTTTCCTCCCAACAGTCTGCCAAGGGCTATACGGGGGACCTTTGTCTGTGTGTGTGGCACAGGTGCGTTGCCTATGCTGTTGTGTGCCGTGCCGGCCTTGAGAGGTTGTCGCTAACAGCACGAGCACCCCAACATTCTGTTAAAGGCTCTCCGGGGGGGATCTTTGTCGTTGTGTGTTGCTAAAGTGCCGGGATTATCTCCCTCCCTCCCTCTCTCTCTCACGGAGGCTTGCGAACCACACCGAACCGGCGCTCGGATGCGGGCACGTGAGATCAATGGCGGAGCCAGAATTTTCAGGTAGGGGTGGCAACTCCTCCAGCAATTAAGAATTAAAGAGGAGTTGTTAGAAAGTACGGAGTTGTTAGTAAGTAAGGACGCGTTCCTTGCTTTTTCTCCGACGCGTGTGCGGCGATGGCGCAGCCATCGATCGAGGGTCGAATTCGAACCGCGTGGTGTGATCGGCATCGCTCTCGCTGAAGGTGTTGATGCCTTCAGGGAAGTCGTGGACTGGATACGCAACTGCGCACAATTCTGTGGGTCACTTATAACCGCTTGCCGTTACTAATTGCCAATTATGGACTCAGACTATTGTCCTATCATCTCATAGAGTCCCTGGCACGTAATAGTATGCTACACAGTGGCAGTGAGGGTCGCAAAATGCCGATTTATTACTAATAAACCTCAATGATCCGATCGAAATTAGGGATTTCGATCGGATCATTGGGGGGGGGGGGGGGGTGCACGTGCCACCCCCAAGGAGTCGCCGGACCGCGACTTGCGGTGAGGCCCAAACACCGTGAGACGCATCGCCGACGAGTGCGCTCCGCAACACCGCTTCATGGCCTGTAGACCGCCGCAACACCGCGGCGGTCCACGGCGACAATCCGTGCGGCGTCCACCGCCGCCGTGGTTCGGTTGGAGGGCCTCGGCGTTCACCCGCTCACAAAACTGTTGCTCGCACCGCCACGCGAAAGCAGGAGACAGAGAGACAGACAGAGAGACAGAGAGAGAGACAGACAGAGAGACAGAGAGAGAGAGACAGACAAAGAGACAGACAAAGAGACAGAGAGAGAGACAGACAGAGAGACAAAGAGACAGAGAGAGAGACAGACAGAGAGACAGACAGAGAGGCAGAGAGACAGACAGAGAGACAAAGAGACAGAGAGAGAGACAGACAGAGAGACAGACAACGAGACAAAGAGAGAGACAGACAGAGAGACAGACAAAGAGACAGAGAGAGAGACAGACAGAGAGACAAAGAGACAGAGAGAGAGACAGACAGAGAGACAGACAGACAGAGACAGAAAGCCAGCCGCTCGCTCGAGGGGTTACTTCGTGAATTATTATTATGAGGATGACAATTGGCACAGAAATTCATAAAATTATGATATCAATGGACGTTGTGTTTCTTTTTTAATATTTATTTATTTGCTTCACTATTTCCCGCTGCGTTGTCTGATGCGCGGGCGGGTTGGTTGGTTGGTTGCCTAGCGGAACGAGCGTCGGCGTGAGCCAATTAAAGTGGGGGGAGGGGGGATGGGGAGAGGGGGGGGCAGGAGGTAGGCGCGCGTCGCCATGGAAACCGCCGCGTCGCCATGGCAACCGCAGCTCGACCTCAGAAACCCGGGGGGGGGGGGGGCGAGAGAAGGGACCGAGCGAGAGAGGAGGGAGGGGGCGTCTCCAGCTCCCTGCAGATTGCGCGCGGCACGGAATGATGCGTCGTCTTGGTTTGTCCAACAACGTTGATGACATTTCACCGGCGAAGGCCTCAACGAGCCTTAACAGCGGCGGATGCAAGCGGCGGTGGGGGGTGGGGGATGGGGAGGAAGACATCGGGGCGACAACCCCCCCCCCCCCCCCCCCCTTTGATACGCCAAAGATTGTTATTTTATTGACATTTACCACGCGGAATGCATTGCACGTGTTTTGTATTGTTGTTGTTGTTAATGTCGGGGTGGTGGTGGTGGGGGGTGGAGCTCTTTGAGAAGCTTGGAATTTCGGGACCCCCCCACCCCTCCTTGGGAAGTTTTCAGATCCATCTCTGAGGCACGGATGGATTGATTGAATGTCCTGCTACGTTGGGATGTGTGGCTAAAACAACACACACACAAAGACGACGGTCACCCGTCATGGCCTGTAACAGACTATTGGGGCAAGTGCTGTGAGCGAGCACCTATGAAGGCCGGAACGGTACACGAGGGGGTGGGTGGCCAGCACCACGCCCGGCCGCCTTTGTCTCCTTCGTAGTGATGTTTTTTTACGCACCGCGCCAGGTACTCATTTGAGGCTGAGTCGACCTAGGGGAGGCACAGGACCGATTCAGATAGCCATCACTGGTGTTCGTGGCCGTGAGCGGGAATCGAACCCGTGTCGCCGGGGTTCGAAGCGCAGCGCGCTAACCGCTACACCACCGCTACAAAGACAAAGATCCCCCATATAGCCTTAACA
>NC_083804.1:8612310-8772310 GCF_015708825.2 Lethenteron reissneri
TGTCGTGTGTCCTGGGTTCTAGGATAAAACGACTCTTTCACCCGGGCTGGGACGGTTGGTGATGATGCAGCGACGTGCTTATGCACAACCATTGACGTATTCCATAAATAAGACATCTTCTTTTCTGACTTTCTAAAACAGATCAATCACCTTCACAATTACAACCCTGTATGCATTTCAATGTTGTGACGTCGCCTTATTCATAGAACTGCCAAATAATTGTGCAGTCAGTTTCGTGTACATGTGTCACACCACTGTCCGACGCGTTTGACGTGCATTCGTGCACTGCCAACGTGCAGCCCTTTCAATCCGCTGCGGACGAGGGACCTCCCTCCAGTTGCCACGTGGCTCGTAGAGGTTGCGAGAAGTTTAGATCCGAAACTCATCCCTCGTCATTCTAGATTTGAAGTCTTCGTGACTGCAAGGATCTTTGGTTCTTTCGGTAAAGTCACGTAGGTAAAGATTTTTTTAAAGTAAAAATGAATAGATTAAATCACGACGTTTCCATTGCAACACAGCAATACATTTACTGAAGTAAACCACAGCAATACATTTTACTTCAGTAAAATTTCTTGCTGTGGTTGTCACACCTGATGATGATTGCTTGTGTTGCAATCGAAACGTCGTAATTTAATTGATTTATTGTAACTTTTTTTTAATGTCTTTATCTACGTGACTTTACCGAAAGAACCAAAGAGTATCATCCCTCGTCGATCGGTACCAGGCTCTGAGCCAGTCATCTGCTCTCGGATCAATCCCCTTGCCTTGTGCGGGTTCTAGGGATGATTTGACCATTCTTCACCACGCAGGCCTGTAAGAGGTGGTTAAGGTGGGGGAGCCTCGATGTAGAATCATAGAATCACAGTTATAATACTGGTAGGAAATTCCTGGTTACACCAGCCCACAGGGGATTATTGTGCCCGTCCGTCGTGCAGGGAGGGGTTGGGTGGGGAGGGAGGGGCTGGGTGGGGAGGGGAGGGTGGGGAGGGGCTGGGTGGCGAGGGTGGGGCTGGGTGGGGAGGGGAGGGTGGGGAGGGGCTGGGTGGGGCTGGGTGGGACTGGGTGGGAGGGGTGGGGCTGGGTGGGGAGGGGCTGGTCACCCCGTGGTGCCCTAATAAAACTCAACGTTTAACCTACTCACGCCGGCTTGTGCCCGCCCTCACAGTCGGGCATATTTGCGGAATACACCACGCCGCCGTTGACCCTGGCCATTGACCGAGCAACCCAACGTTCCTACCAGCTCCCTCCGCAGCAGGAATGTGTTACTGTATTTTGCTTCGCTACCTGGACTCAATGACCAGTTCAAAGTCGCCTCACTTTATTGTGGTTTAGGTGCCCAGTTTCAAAGGTTAAATATGATGAAGATATGCCTCGTGAATTCCGCAGTCTACAACAGTATGAACAATGAATCCTTCTTTGCACAAAGTGGTACTAATTTTATCTACCCTGCAGAGATAACAGCCCCAGTCGATCTCTGACCACGATTGGAACTTATAACCCTCTGCTCGTGGGTCAAGTGCTCTGCTACACCGTCACAGTATCAGACCATTAGCCCGTTGTGTAACACACCTCAAGTGAAATATACCGCGATGGACAATGGCTTAAAAATAGGAGCTCGGGGTTGCACTTAGGTTGATTGTAAAGCTGACCCCAGGGCTTCATTTCAAGTGGGTCTGTCTGGATCAGGCACCGGCGAAATATTTTCCTGCGCCCGGCACACCGCACCCAGTATACCGCTCGTTATGGTTGTGCGGCTGCCTCGCATGTGGCCCCTGACCTGACATAATCCAGTCGACCAGCGACCCGGAAAATATTCGGCGAGGAAATTACGCCCTGAACCAGGCCTTACATGAAAAAATGTACAAAGTATATTTATTGCTTAGGCCTGTAAAACTTTGCCATCTAGTAAGCCTAATTCTGGTTTCACGCGTAATTAAATACTAAATATCTGCAGTGAGAAGTGCATTTATGCTGTAAACAGCTCATGCAGAATAACAATTTGTTAAGAGTTCAAGGTGCGGCCCGGCAATTGCTTTACTGCTGACGGAATGGCTTTTACGAGAGCAAACTCGAGAGGGAATTTCACCTACTCTCCCATGCTGATCAGACGTGTTGGAAGAAGCGGGTGTGTACCAGTGACGTGCGGTGAAGTTAATGGCTGGGGAGGCACTGGCTGGTATCAGAGCCAGATTCACACACTAAGGGGGGTGTGGCCTCACGGAGGGGGCGTGTTAGACACGTCCCCCTCAGTGAGGCAGATGTGATAGCTGCCTCCCCTGGTGCTTTTCAATGCAGTTTCATGACGAGACCAGCGAGCCTAAATATCTTTATACACATAAGTGAAATAAGTTATCTGGAGTATGGAAGGCGAGGACATGAAATGAAGTGGTCTACAAACATTACATTGGTGACATACTGAGATAGTAACAGGCGCTCCATCCAGTTACTGAGGGGTTGCGCAATCAGAGGGGAGGCTGAGCTCGTCGCTGCCTCACCTATCGTCTCTTCCTGTATTTTCAGCGGAGCTCCGCAAATTTGGCGATTTTGACTATAAAAATTATTGCAATCATACAGAAATGAAATTTATAACACAGATCAGTGGAAAAATCTTAATATTTATTTGATTTGATTATTCTTTTTTTTTACTTTTCATAACAGCTATTTTCATTGGAGTATGCCTCCCCTTCCTCCCCTGACCGCACGTCCCTGGTGTGTACCCACACTTTACCCCACCACACGTGACCTACCGATCGACTAATCAATTATACCTGCTGGGTCAGGTGGACAGAGACAGGGGATTGGGATTTGAGAAAATTTCACGCTTGCTGCAAGTTCCAGTGTGCTAACCATTACACCACCGTGCCCTGTACTGAAACTTGTTTTTTTTTTACCATGATGACGCAGCTCTGCAAGAATCTGATTCGTCTTCGACATGATGTCTTCCTTTTTTAAAGTTCGAATAACCATGCTCAATTGTTAGCAATCTATCAACTCTTATTTATTATACTCTTTGGTTCTTTCGGTAAAGTCACGTAGGTATAAAATAACATAAATCACGACGTTTCGGGCGCAACACAAGCGTCCATCATCAGGTTCCTTATTTATTACACCTTCACTGGTGCTATTTGTTGCTGGTCACTCAACGTTTATGGCCTTTAGGGCCTGTGCTCGACAACTGTCATTAAAAAAAAGAAAATCCCTTTGCTTTCATTTGAGTCAGTTTATAAATACCTTTCATTTCTCTCAGGGGTATGTTTAATCACCAATATCAACACATAGATACACTATACTGTATGTGATGTTTCTTTAAAATGTCGCAGTTTTCTCAGGGCCTCATATTGTTAAATTTAACCAACTACAAGTCAATCTCTCTCTGCCCTGAAAACAGGCCATTGTCTAAAACGTCGACCTGCTGTACATTTTCCCGTTTCAATGCATGCAGTGTTCATGACAAACGTGGCGTGTTTTTAGAGTCGGGCCTTGTAAGTCAACCGTCTAAACCTAGTGACTTGAGGTGCCGTGGTGGCAAGAAGTTAACTACCTCGCTTGTTATACAGGAGGCTCGTGAGTTTGATCCCGATCCCGACCCTGACGCCTGCTGTATATTTGGAGTTTGCATGTCTCTCCTCATGGTCGCATGGATTTTTCTCCGGGCCCTCCGGTTTTTCCCTCCACATTTAGAAACATGCATTCAGAGTATTTGGCTGCTATAAATTTCCACGCGATAAACCACTTCGTTGAGCTATCATTTGTGGCCAGGTCGCTTCTAAAAAAATGCTACATAGCTCAGTGGGCCTTTCCTGGTAAAATGTTTTATAGTGTTTCTTAAATGGGTGGCGTCTGCCTATACATCTGAAAACAGGATTAGTTTAACAGACTGCTGATGAGAACCAAAAAGGGTCGCACCCAGTCCATAGTTTGCCTGCCTAAACACATTCTGAAATCAAACATGAGTCTTCGAGGCTCATTGCCTGATGGACTAGAACTTTTGTTAATTTTACTCATAAGTTAAACACATTTTGGCTTAAACGGGCCACTTTTGGCGTGAAAACAAACCTAAGGGGAGCATTTTTTAGGAAAGACAGCGTCATTCAGACGCTTTCTTTCCGACAGACCTGTTCTTCACCTGAGGACGGCTGCTTGCGTTGTGGCCGAAACGTCGTGAGAATTGTATTTTATTATGTTTTATTTTTATTATTTTATTATTTCCCTTCTACGTGACTTTACCGAAAGAACCAAGAAGACTAAGGGGAGCAGTGGTGGCAGTAGTAAGCGCGCTTTTGTATGAACTCGGAAAACCAGAGTAACATAGATTCAAGATCCACGGCTAACATCAGTGGCCAGCAGCATCTACACCGCTCCTGGACACCTCCATTACAGCAACACACGCAATGACAGTTTAACACGTGGTAGGCTTTTGCGACCAATATCATCCATAATAGAGGTTTTTTGGGGTTAGAACGTGTAAATATATAAATGTGTCGTTAAAACCCGCGACCACCTGACACAGCCAACTAATAAGGGTTGTCACGTCAACAGAACGTGCCAATTCGTCACTAGCACAGCACGCCGGTGTGTTGGAGAGCCAAGCCAAAACATTTACAAACTGAGTACGACATTTCGCCAGTACATACAACCAGCGTCATCAGGCGACAGCCGGATTGTGGAGAAGTCTAACTGTTTCGTTCCTTATATAGAGGCGTAGATGTGGTGACAACGCTTCTGCGCTCTTGCGCCACGTGGAGGAGGAACACACACAATGACGACCAGCGTGGTGAAGTATGGTCAAACAACCGCCACGCCACCGCAACCAACACGGCATGGGGACGGGGGGCTTCATCCAGCGGTGGATCTACAACGAGCTGTTAATGTTTGTTTTAACGAACCCGAAGGTAGTAATCCGTCCGTAAAACATTCGTTCTTAGCGCTGGACCTCAGTCTTCATTGCGCAAAGTACAATCGGTGGACGCCCCTAAACCCGTCTTCAACTTTGCCCCCTGGGTGCGTGCGTTCGTGAGCTCGACTCGCAGCTTCCTGCTGATTGCGAGTGACTCAGGGCACAACGGTGTCCTTTGTATATCCAGAAGAGTACATTGCATCGCCGCGTCGATGAAAATCCAAATGTTACGCTCGCGTGTCGAGTTGGTCGCGCGCGCGCACGTGCGTGCGGATGAATTCATATTTTTTGTTGATTTTAATTGGCATTTTAATGTATCTTGATTTGAAGCTTTTGTGACCGCAGGAATCCATACTCTTTAGTTCTTTCGATAAAGTCACGTCGTTTCTAACTGTGTGACTTTAGTTCTTTCGGTAAAGTCACGTAGTTAGAAACGATGTGACTTTACCGAAAGAACAAAAGAGTATTTTAATGTATCTCACGTGTTTACGTGACCCTCGCAGCCCGCGAGAGGCGCTTTCAGTTCCATCGAATCGCAGGGACGCGAATCGAACCGCGCGGCACTTTTACCGCAGCATTTTCTCAGGGCAGAAACAAAAAGTTGCGCTGACAAATATCAGGATCTTACCCCCCCCCCCCCCCCCCACTGCTCTCGTGGGTACAGATCATGGGAATTTCCTCTTTCAGATCACACAAAAAAACAGGCGCGTTGACATTAACTACCCTAGCCACGCGGTTCACTGCCGCGCCCGGTTACCATAGTTCGCTCAGAGATAACGTGTCGTCGCCATGACGACCGGCCGTCACGGTTGCCATAGTTCGCTCAGAGATAACGTGTCGTCGCCATGACGACCGGCAGTCACGGTTGTTATGGTTCGCTCAGAGATAACGTATCGTCGCCATGACGACCGGCAGTCACGGTTGCCATAGTTTGCTCAGAGATAACGTGTCGTCGCCATGACGACCGGCAGTCACGGTTGCCATGGTTTGCTCAGAGATAACGTGTCGTCGCCATGACGACCGGCAGTCACGGTTGCCAAAGTTCGCTCAGAGATAACGTGTCGTCGCCATGACGACCGGCAGTCACGGTTGCCATAGTTTGCTCAGAGATAACATGTCATCGCCATGACGACCGGCCGTCACGGTTGCCATAAAATGACCTCCAAGCCCTCCCCCCCACCCCGTGTTTGTAGAGATGTTGCAATAATTGACGATTTCCGTAATTTCCGAGATGAAGACGCACCCCGAACATTTTGCCCGGCGTCAATAAAACGTGACACGCAACATTACAGCCTCTTGAGCACACCCAGGGACACATGGACAATATTTTAAGACTTGAACCCACCCCCCACCCCACATCTCTCTCACAACTTCTCCGCTAACACACAGGAGTGGCGTAGGGGAGAGGGGGGGGAATACGTCGGATAATGTGAAGAATGTGGTCCATAATGCCGTTTTACGATTGCAGTCCACATCGAGGTTGTGTCCATGAAGGGGCCATCCATTCAGTACGTACGCATGGAGGGGTTAGAGGGGGGGGGGGTAACCCAAACGCGTACGCTTGCGTATGGGGGGGGGGGGTCTACTGACACTGTACGTACGCATAGGAAACGGGGGGGGGGGCGGTTGAAGCGTCGATAATCATTTGTCTACATTGGCCTTCAAATTAGTTAGATAGTCCGGCGTTGTGGACGATCTGTTTGCTTAAACACGTGAATATTATGAATCCTTGATCGTTTCTGCGTGGATTAAATATCGGCCGTTCTATAGGATTCGGGGGGGGGGGGGGGGAGAGTGCGTCAGTACGCAGGTGGGGGGGTCAAAAGTCCGCGTGCGCACAGGGAGGGGAGGAGTTGTCAAGTCTTGACAGATTTTTGCGGACCTACTCAATGGGTAGCCCCTAAGGCAGTTTTGTGCGTGGATAACACTGGTCAACACACTTTTTCTGGCATAAGATGCTGATTCCAAATCTGGCATCAGTTTTTGTCTATCACATCAGGTTTTTGAGATATCAAATATTGCATTTTTCAAAAAAAACTGCAGAAGAAAAATATTAAATGAATGTGGATATCTACATAAAATGATATTATAAACACACTATCCTAAAAAGTACAGCACCATATTTTAACACTAAAGCAGTCACTGACTCGCAACAACTTGCAATCATAAGTGACAGAGTTAATTTCGGGTAAAATCAATTAAAATGGGGTATGCCGATAGCATAAAAATGATGTGATAGAGCAAATCTGAGATCAGATTTGGAATCAGCACCCTGAAATTAGTCTAAAACAGCTGCAAAAGTCCAGGCCAGAAAAAAAAATGTTTTTTTTGTTGACCAGTGTAATGTAGCCACTTTTCAGTTTACCACGCTCTTGAGTTTTGTTTGGGAGGGGGAAGGGGTTCTGTAACTTTTAAGACTTCTGAGTTTGTGTTTCTGTTTGTATTCACGTGCATTTATTGACACAAATTCTTGAGATGATGTTTCCATTTCGATGCTATATAAGCTAAAAGCAAACTCTGTTTACGTTCTTTTTTTTTGCTCGTTTCTCCAACTTATATTCCAATTAAATCATGGACACAATGTCATGAAATGGAGGATTTACCATTTTGAACTCTGCAGCGAGCGGAGCATCACGCTGTGTTCTAACGTCGCCGCGGAGAATGGCATCATAGAACCACATCGCAAGCGACTTCAACGAACATCTCCTATCCACGGTACAGGGTGCATACCTTTGCATACATGATGTAAGTAGTGGCACGTATACATCCAACAGACAATTAAGTCTCAGATTTTAAATAATCCAAATTAAGTCAAATGTAGTCGTGCAGTCGTTTGGTGACGGGGCTGGTTAATTCGCGAGCAGCTGAAATCCAGAAACAAGCCCAAGTCGCAGCAAATGCGGACTAAGTGTTTCTTGACCTACTAAGACACCCAACCAACTAGAATTATATTATTATTGTAAACCGGTCATATAAATGCCACAATTTGAATTGTAACAGGCTGGTTTTTCCATACAATAAGTACTGTTAATGTTACAGAAAGTGGTGTTCATGATCTGGCTTCACGAGCTTTTTACTGTATGGGCTGTTTTAATAACGCAAGCTGGCACAGAGGGGGAACTCCCCGCTCCGATTGTGATGATAGGCGAGTGGGGGGGGGGATACTTTAACACAGTGTGATGCACTGCTAGCTGAATCCGACTGTTTTCTAATCGCAAGCCGTGTGCTCTCAGAATTGCACAATGTGGATACAATTCAACAGTGACTACAGTTTGGCATTTTGGGTTGATGTTGTGAGTCATTGAAACAAAAATCAAGTTGCTCCCGAAAGCGTTTTCATGGCGAGTGGTTTATGTACTGCATTGTAGTCTTTCATCCCCGGCCAAGTTTCATTCCTGGCCATGGTGTCATGGCATATGACGTCATCCACATGGGAGAAAGGTTTGTTAATCTATCGAAAACTATGTCGGTATAAACCCTGATGTGTTTTCCTTGTCGCCGGAGGACGTACCAAGCAGCATAACAACTCTGCACCAACAAACCCTCCTTCGTTTACATTAAACGAATTACATTAAACGAATTACATTAAACGAATTACATTAAACGAATTACATTAAACGAACTGGCAGTGGTACACAAACATACATTACCAAAAACTGAACACGTTCGTCAGTAACACTGTGGCCTTAAAGGGAAATATGTAATAAGTAACGTTTCGGGAAATGGCCCTTCTTAACAGCACATGCAAATAATTACATGAGATAATCTTCATTTACATTGTAGATAATCTTTAACACGTTAACATTACCGTCTTTAAAAAAAAGGTTATAGTCTCCCCTGCATCCCCCAAGACACATAGACCAGGGGTGGGGAACGTCCGCCCCGCGGGCCGTACAAGGCCCGCGAAATCATTTGGTCTGGACCTGCCAAGGCAACCGCAGGCGGGACTCGAAATTCAATACATCTAAGAGCAAACCTGGAAAAGCAGTTGCGAGTAGCAGAAAACATCATCAATACCAGCAGCTAACATCACCCCACGCCTCGCCAAAGAGAAACAGTTCCAGCCATCGCATTAGGGGTGAGTTAATTAAATGTTTGACCAAATATAACAGGCTCATTTTTAAGTTGATCATTTTGTATGTCCCGCGAATGATGTTATAAATATTCAAATGGCCCTTGGCAGAAAAAAGGTTCCCCACCCCTGACATAGACGGACAGGCAGGAAGAGGCAAATGCAAGGGTTGATTAATCACGCGGCGCTTTTTGCGAAACTGCCAACCCGTCTCCGGCGGTCGGCGAAGCGAGATGGGCCAGGCGATTTCCCCTTTCGCGTTCACACGAGAGGAGGGCATCAGCAAAGCCGTACTACAAACCGCGATGGGGACCCACGGTAGACACAGCCCCCACCCCCCACCCACCAACACCACCCCAGGGACCTCTTAACTCATCTCGGTCATTCATGTGCAATTGGGACAGAGACAAAGATTCCCCCGTGTAGCCTGAACAGACGTTTGTGGAAAGTGCTGTTGGCGGGTATCAATGAAGGCCGGCACGGCACACGATGGGGCGGGTATCCAGCACCACGCCCGGCCGCCTTTGTCTCCCTAGTGGCGATGTTTTACGCACCGCACCAGCTACTCATTTGAGGCTGAGTCGACCTACGGGAGGCCCAGGACCGGTTCAGACAATCGTCGCTGGTGTTGGCCGTAAACGGGAATCGAACTTGTGTCGCCGGGTTTGCAGCGCAGCGCGATAACCGCTGCGTAACAGAGACGCTCACACAGACACGAAGACACCCAGAGACAAAGATCCCCCGTACAGACTTAACAGACTGTTGGGGCAAGTGCTGTTGGCGAGAATCACCTTTGAAGGCCGGCACGATACACGAGGGCGTGGGTGGCCAAGCACCACGACCGCAGAGACACGCAGACACACACACAGACACGCAGACAGACACACACACACATACGCAGACACACACACACAGATACGCAGACACACACAGGCACGGAGATACGCACATAGACATACACGTGTATATAGTGTGTGTGTGTGCCCGCATCTCCGATTTAGCACGGTTGGATACGTACGGTGCGAAAGAAGTTCAATATACGCACACACATACATGCAGTACCGTACGTAGCGCCGTGGAATAAAACAAAGGTTGAGAAGCACCGGTAACTATAGCGCATTGCGAGAATAATAGCAATAACTTTATAGTAGTCCAAGAATAATAACAATTACATAATTGGCCAAAAATATCCAGATGTGCCCAGACACGCCCGAAAACGATTACTGAGATTCAATGAGGCTTTCCTGGACATACGTAAACAGCATCACAATATTCAGCATCTCCATCACGATCACGTACTTATTCGAACAGGAATTGGTCGCACAAAGTAAGGACCATGCTGACCAAGTATTGAGACTTTCTTGGGATAAATAATCAAAATAATAATAATAATAAAAAAAACTGTGAATATCTGTCGATCCACGGTAGGTTTAAAGCCTCCCCCACGCCGTCTCGGTCGTGGGTGTTGATGTTTTTTAACCATACTTCACCAGTGAACGTGACAATTATACCGGCAAAGGGTTTGTGTACCTGTATGAGCAGAACGGCCATTAGGATCAGGTACTTCACCAACGCCGGCCACGCCGATCCCATCTTCGTCGTATCTGTGCGGCTTCTCATCTGTTCACCAAGCCAAATTCAACACGAATTCCAGAGTCATCTACGATCTCGGCTGATAACTGCAACTCGAAGAGAGATATGTATAAGATAGATGTAATTTCTGGGAACTATTATCCCAGTTGGCGAGGCTGTCAAACGGCGGTTGTGTAGAGAGCAGTGGAGTGGAAAGCTCCACAAACAGTGAGAGGACTTTACTCGCGGCTGCCGCTCTTCCTTATGTGATACTTCCTTATACTCGACCAATTGCAGCTTCCACCAGCGTAGAATTAGTGACTAATTAATGAACACGTAACGAGTCACCTATCCCTCCCACCTCCAACCCCACCCCCCACCGCCCCGGCTCAAGTCATGGTCGCGAATCGATTAAAGAGACCGATGATGATTTTTGTTTGTTTGTTTCAAGTTCGTGGTGACCGTAGCGGCCTCTTGTGGCTGGGGTACTCGCCACGTGAACGTATTGCGTGTACGACTGAGACAATATCGATTCGCTTCCCCCCCCCCCCACACTCGCGTTTCGATGAATGTTTCGTTAAGTTTTGATATTAATCGATTAAGGTCCCGTCCATAAATGACGTCACGCACCTGGGGGGGGGGGGGGTCAGACATTTGTGATGATGTGTCACGAGGGGGGGGGGGGGGTGAGAAATGTGACGACACATCAAAACGCGCAACTTTAAATATAGACAACACGTTCTACTTAATTAAATCGACTTTTTAAATAAATGTATTCTTCTACAACATCAGAGTGCAGTGCCACATTAAATAGGCACTACAATGACAATAGTTTAAAGCGATTTGAAGCATTTGGGGGGGGGGGGGCAGAGCTTTGTGACGTCATATTTGACGGGGGGGGTCTGACTTTTTGTGACGCCGTGTGATGACGGGGAGGGAGTCAAAAATCGTCCAAAATCGCGTGACGTCATTTATGGACGGCCCCAGATATACTGCAGATCCACCGTTCCACCGGGTTAATTCATGATGGACAATTTGAGCTTAACTGCAAGCCGCACGCGTTTACAGAGTCATTTCAAACCCGCTCACGTTCATACAAAGCCACAACAATAACAACAACAACCACCGTTCGCCACTATAAGTGGCGGGGACATCACCACGGTGCTTTGTGCCAGTCTAGGTGCACCTTGCGGTCGGGTGGGGTGGGGAAGGCTCGCTGACAGGAGGTCACGGGACAGATCCAGGTGCCATGGGTTACCTGACTGAGATGACTGAATATGCACCACCTCATCACTGTGCCAACGTGATGCGTTTTAGCCGCCCGGCGCTCCGCTCGTTTGTTGTGAACGTCGTTCCTTTTGCTCTCCGTTGTTGCTGGAGGGCGACTGTCTCCAACAGCCCAGTAGCAGCGTCCTTCACGAGCCTCCTACAAAGAGGTCGATCTTGACACCGCTTGTACGAGACGCACGCTCGCGCATACAAAGACAATGTATAATAGTCTACATAGACGGATGGGGCAATTGCTATCAGCGAGTACTTATTAAGGCATGATGTGGGGTGGGGGAACACCACGCCCGGCCACATTTGTCTCCCCAGTGTTGATGTTCACCACATACGCATGTTAAAGTCCGAGGCTCAGAATCGGAGGCTTAGAAGGATCGGTGCAAATATCCCTCGCCACTGACGCCGGCAGTGGTCTGGAATCTAAACAAATAAATTCGTTCTCTGTGGCTCGGACGACCACTGCTCCTCCAACAACAAAGACAAAGCTCTCCCGTATAGCCTTAACAGACTGCTAGGGGAGGGGGGGCAAGTGCTGTTAGCGAGCAAGCACGCACATTCAAAGACCCTAACATATACAGACACACGGACACTTCCCTTTTCATAAAATCTGTCAATGACGACAAAACCCCATCATAGCGGAACTGCGGGTTAGGGTGGAAAGTTTAACACAACACAACAGACACGCGTAACAATATTCCCCTTCTGCCCTTAAGTCTGTATGTTGAACTTCTTTCGCACCGTACGTAGCCAGCCGTGCTAATTGGAGGCGCACACGGACTCACGGTCGGATGTTAGTGCTGTTAGTGAGCACCGATTTAGCTCGACGACAAACTACCGCCAAGTCCTGCCGCTGCTGTCTCATCACTGCTGATGTTGCTCTCATTCAGACGCTGTCGCCTCGACAGACCTGGTTTCACCTGAGGACGGCTGCTTGCGTTGTGGCCGAAACGTCGTGAGAATTATTTTATTTTTATTATTTTATTACTTCCCTTCTACGTGACTTTACCGAAAGAACCAAGAAGATGAATCCCTGCAGTCACGAAAGCTTTAAATCGAAACAGGTACGGTATTTATTATCTTGTTTTCGTCGAAGCCGATCTAGGAGGAGGCACAGGTCAAGTCAACATTTTTTACTTTCCACGTTACCTGATTTATCGACCCTAGAGGAACGATGGGCTGAGTCGACTCGACCCCCCCCCCGCCCCCAATTGGGATTTTAACTTGCAGAGCAATTTTTCGATTTAAAGCTTTCGTGACTGCAGGGAGTCATCTTCTTGGTTCTTACCGAAAGAACCAAGAAGATGCACACCAATTGTTGTTGACCGTGAACTATGCCGGAGCACGTAAGACAATGAAGAGTCCGTTGACTTTCTGCCAGATTTATGTATCCCAGTAACGTTTAAGCAAGGTAACTTTGGACCGGTTTCAATTTCGCTGTGTCTCATCAGCAAGCCGTGGCCTCCATAAACCAATGCCACTGGGCGATCGTTACGTTATGGGCACAAACAGACACAATTGTACACACACATGACCTATTTTCACGGTGTTTATGGTACTTTGCGCTTTTACCCAGGTCTCTCGTGATGATTAGACACAATTAATTCTCACATGGTGATAAATCGAGTTCACAAATCAATAAATGAGTGAATGAAAAGATGGTTCGTCTCAGTGCGTTCTCACTTGGGTTATAGTAGATATGTGAATTAAGGCGTGAACTCGATGGGCTCCCGCATGGTTACGAATAAAGTTCACGAATGGATGAGTTAAAGAGGCAAACTCAATGGGCTCTCACCTGGCTCTAGCGAAAGTGAATGAATGAGTTAAAGAGCTGGTTAGCGGTGGCCAACTGGCGTCTCCAGAGCCGCATGCGGTTTTTTAATCCACCACGTGCGACTCTAACGAAGAACGTACATCATGGGACCTCCTTAAAGGAGATGAAAGGGGAAAACCCCTATTAGTATATTTTGGTACTGGCAAAGGAGGCTCCTTTGCCAGTACCAAAATATACTAATAGGGGTTTTCCCCTTTTATCTGGCAACAAAACTGACACCTTTTGCAAGGAATCATGCTTACATTAACCACAATACTTGCAGTCAAATGCAAACAAAAAACAATACTCTGATAATTATGCATCAGTTTCAAAGACAATGCATAAATTATCAGAGTATTGTTTTTTGTTTGCATTTGACTGCAAGTATTGCGGTTAATGTAAGCATGATTCCTTGCAAAAGGTGTCAGTTTTGTTGCCAGAAAAAAGGGGAAAAACCCTATTAGTAGAACATACTGTCACAGTATCGAATGTCTTCCGCGCTGTCAAAAAAACTGTCTACATATACACAAATATACACTGGGCTCTTTGAAGAACTCTCGGGTACTTTTTGGCCCTTGGTTGGCCCACCCCTGGCTCGGCTGAGGCGTAGGTTCATGATTAGTGCACACGCAGGATGTCAAGCTTGCGGTGAAGAAGAGGCACACACGTGGTCCACTAGCTCGTCTAGACTCTTCAGACTAGCGGAGGCCCTTCGACCAGCAGTGGCGTGAGCTCAGCTAATTGGAGGGCCCCGCCTGTACAAACTCTACGTGCATACTTATACTGCCCTGCCAAAGGTATGCACTGCACAGACACCGCTCCCATAGGAGGCCAACTGACGATCGTTGAGAGGACAAGGCGATAACGAGTCCAGTCACATCGCTGGCGATAAGAAGCCCGACACGCAGTGCCGGCTGCGCAGTCTTTAAGGAAATAATTCACAATTTGTGAAGTGTGCGTGCAAGCCAAGAGAGAGCTGGGTGACTCGGGAGACGAATGCTGTGTCCGTGCCACTGAGACGGCATCGCTGGGACCCTCGGTTACAATTCGGGTTTCGAGCCACCGACGATTAAACGGCATTGTCAAAAAGTAGTGAGATGGATGGTTTTTCAGCCATGCCACCCATGAATGCACTTAAGCTGTATGTTGTTTACATTGGTTGTTACTTGATTCGGCTCATTTGGGCTATTGGGACTGAAAATGATCAGGGCGATTGGCAGGGCACGCCGCTAGAAGGAATGAAGGTCGGTGGGCGAGATTAGCGAGAGGAGGGAACGCACCTTAGAGAGCTTTCGATTAAGCGATGAGATACGCGCGTGTGCAGGTGCTGGGTGGATTGTTATACATCCTGGGACCATGATGCGGGATGGCGACAGCTTTGGGAGGACTATGTTTCCAGCAGTGGATTGATCACGGTTGGGGCACGATGTGGGATAGGCATGCGACAAACAGCGTGTGAGAATGAGCACCGTTCTGCGTGATGTAATCCTCCAGAGGCCGTTCTCTAACACGCGGTGATGTAATAACAATATTCACTGCAAGAATTAATTATCTCATGACCACAACTGTATGGACGGAATATTGAGAGAGGAAAGAAAAATCTTTAAAATATTAAAGTCTGCACCCTCACACTACATTGGCACTACTCTTTGGTACTTTCGGTAAAGTCACGTCGGTGAAAAAAGGAATAAAATAAAAATAAATAAATCTAGTTATTTTTATTTCTTATTTTTATGTATTATTTATTTTATATTTTATTCTTCTATTTTATAACTTTTTTCAACTACGTGACTTTACCCAAAGAACCAAAGAGTATGGATCCTTGCAGTCACGAAAACTTAAAATCTACATTGTCATTAATACGAATTTGTATGCTCTTTGTCAATCCACGGCTAGATGAAGGGAACAACCCCATGTTCGTGTCAGCCATGGAGGTTTTTAAAGAACACTTCACCACACTGGTCAGTGCGGCTTGTTGAGAGCAAGGGGCCAGGGACCGTGCAAGAAATATGTAGTCACGAAGGTCCTTAACATTAATATTATATATCCCTCATTAGTATATATATTTTCGACCTCAGCAAATGCATCCAGAAATAGAATCGACACACGTCGACCACAATGCACTGCTCCTGTCATTGACGTCATTGTGGATGAGAGCACATTGAGATACTCCTTTATGCAACAGACATCGAACAAAGAAGTAACCAACGTGCAGCTAGTAGTATTATTATTGTGGTTATTACTGAGTTTAGTTGTGGGTACATTTTTAGCAATTCGAACTGGGCTATGACATCAAGTAACACGCAATGGACAACACAGTTGTAACGTTCGAGTTGATGTGCGATGGTAAACAGATAAAAAGCTACAAAGCTGTTTGGCTACAAAGCTGTTTACTCTTTCTTAAACCTGCGTCTCCTCGTCCTCAATAATTAACAAGTGAGCCATCAGAATCCTAATCGTGCATTACATTTGGCTGTACGAGATGCGGACATGAACACCAAACCCCTGAATGAACCCCAACAATGGCCATGACCAGTGGGTTTGTACATGAACACCGAGCACTGAGAATCCCAAGTTGATGCCTTAGTCTGGCTCCTAAAGAGCATTTTGGAATTAACATCTCGCAACATAATTATGCCTTAATCTCGCTCTGAACCTCAAGACATTAACAATGAACCATAACGTGATATCAGAAACCGATGAGCTTCGTAGATGATCAGATTCCTCAAATATGAATGAAGATTCTGAATTCTGTGCATTTAAGACCCTCTAGGAGCCTCATCTGTTCACAACAAACCCAACGGATGCACAAGTCCGTGGTGTTTGTACATCCGGGTGTCTTCCTGTGTTCTGCTCAGGCATTATCAGTCCAATGTGCATGTTTCTTGCTTTCGCAACAACCCACGCGGATATGTTGTTTTCAATGTTAAACTTTTAAAACCATGAAAGTGAACTGCCGATAAAATATTTGAGGAAGACCAGTTGTGAAGAAGGAACTTGTACTGTACTTTGTTGACTAATTCAGCAAAATAGTATACTAAACAAAAATGCATATTTCATGGAAGGGCACAATGCTGATGGTTGATGGCACCTTCTGGGCCGTCTTGCTACCGCAAGTGCGTAGGCAGGAAAGCGGCAGTGTGAACATCGGCTCAAGCGTGTGCGACCTACAGCTCAAGCAAAAAAAAAAACACAGATCCTACGTGTACCCTGAACAGACTGTTGGGGCAATGCTGTTAGCGAGCACCTATGAAGGTCGGCACAGAACACAAGGAGGTTGTCGGCAAGCACCACGCCCGGCCGCCTTTGTCTCCCTAGTGGCGATGATTACACACCGCACCAAGTACTTATTTGAGGCTGAGTCGACCTAGGGGAGGCCGAGGACCGGTTCAGATAATCGTCAATGGTGGTGGCTGTGAGCGGGAATCGAACCCGGGTCACCGGGTCACCGGGTTCGTAGCGCAGTGCACTAAAATTACATCCCCTGGTCCCCACGCGAAACGACACGCATCTTTCAATAAATGTGAAAGGTGGTATTATAGTAAATAACTAATTTACAGCGACTTGTCATTCCACTGCTAGAAGAAGGCCGTGCCAGTGTAGGTTATATCCATGTACTCTTGTTTCTTCCGACATACAAAAATGCTCAAGGAATTGGATAAATATTCTAATGCAGGACTCTCCATAAAAATTGACAATTTAGACTAAGTCAGACTCAGATGGAACACGTTCCTTAGGAGTGGGCAGGTAGGAACTTGGTTGGACAGCGCATTCGTGCGATCCGTGTCACGCGGCGCAAGCTGCGTGACATGAAACAAAATTTTGTCGGTGGGCTTGGAGATTTGACACCAAGCTATGTGACCACAAATAAAAAAAAATCCAGTTTCCACCAGAGATAAAGCCAAGTGTAAAGAGTGGGCAGCGCTTTTTGTGTTTGGTTTGTTGTTCTTCCTCCGCACCCCCGATTAAAACAGTTGGCTAATTACAGTGGGAAGGAAGTTTAACAGGGCAACCGTCAGTCACGGATGGAAGCGTCACACTCCTCATTGTCATCCGTGAATTTGTTGCAAGGTGACGATGCCAATCCAACATGTGAGCCCATCATCAACAAACTATGAGACAATACTAGACCAGAAACTTTAACTGCAACGTGGAAACTGGCCAGCTTTCAGGCACTGTACTTAACAGCAGTCTCAGTGGATTCGTATGGAGCAAAAGAAAAACGCTTTCAGGTGTAATCTTTTTATGAGTGACGTTGTTGAATGTAGGTGTGGGTCACTCATTATAATTGCAATCTCAAGGTCGGGAGTTCAATTTCTAATGGGATTGGAGGGAGCCGAGTGCATCACCTCTCTGGTTGATCAAATGAATTCCACTTCGTGAGAAGTCAACATTAGTTGTCCTAAAAGAGACTTGCCCTAGCCACAGAAAGGTGGAATCTTCACTACTGGCATATAGCAAGTAATTTGGAATGAGCACTGCTCAATGCTCGCCGTGTGTGTATTGAACACCGCAGGCACCATTTGAAACCAAAAGCTATTAATACAAAATGAATTACACAAACCAGCGAGTATATTGATTAAAAGCGAGAGGTTTATTTGACCAAAGCGAAGTGTACCGTTGCAAGTTGCTAATGTTGCCTAGTCAAGCACTACGTATACGTCACTCTGATAAATATAGGATTCCAATAAGGGCTACATTATGAGCGTTATCTGTGGGCATTGTTTACCTCCGCAATATAACGAAGGCCAAGCTGGAAGACTTTGGCCTAGCTTTCGTTCTCTTGGAGCCTTTACTGCCACTACCCTGTAACGATGGACTCTTGCTCTGGTTCGTCTGTAAACAGATACCGTGAATATTTGCACAGAAACCGGTGTGTATTGCGTGCGGTTAATTAAAAGCGTGGCGCGATAAAATTAAGCTACGCAAGAACAGCACCCACCAAAAGCAATATGATTTCGGTCAATATTATCCGAACCTTATTAGTGTTTGCGGGACGAAACGTAAAACTACGCGAAACAGTGCGTCAATGCTCGCTTTAATTTGTAAATTTGCATCGCAGTTATGAGCGACATTTCCAAAATACGAAGCGCTGTTCTGTTGAAACACGTGGTACTTATGTCCCCTTATGTCAAAAGGAAATCTCAGTCTCAGTACTCATCAGGAGGGTGATGGGGTAAGACTCAAAACGTCATGAGTTGATGAACCCACTCGCTGCATTGGCGTCTTCCTGGCCACCTAGTAGCTCAAACGATCCAGTAGAATCAAAGCATATAATAATTTCTGAATAATCCACCATCACCTGGATTTTAAAGGCAGAATTACATGTGTATGCCCATAATCCATATGCTGCAATAGAATATTTTTCTTTAGGAAGCTGATATAAAATCAAACGAGTCTCAAAAACAAATTCACGTACATTTCTCATGAGTGATGTTTATTCCGGGAATGGACATTTAATTTTCCATTTACTATGATGAAACGTTTCCATAAATCGGAGACACCAAGGCTAAACGACGTTGGAAAAACAAACAGAAAAGCTAATTATAATCCAAACACTCAAAAACAAAGCCAATGAAATGCAATGTTTCTTTGCACAATCTTAATCACTATCCGAGCCCTCTTTGGCACGAATGTTGGCAATCTTCCTCTTTTTGCTCGTGAGGAACGCAGATGGTGCCAACCCGCTTCCCGTTCCACTTGCTTTTTTGGGTTTCTTTCCACTGTCCTCTGCATCTTCCTCTTCTGCCATGTGGCTTTCCATATCGCCCAAATGCTGCAGAGTAATTCCTCTCCCTGGAAACTCGTCCACGCCCAGCGATCCCGCACTGTGCCCCTTTGGCTCCCACGTGCCTCCTCCATCCCCTGCATTGGCTGCTTCAATTGAGCCCTTCTGATGCTCCGCTGGCTCCTGCTCCCTCATTGGCTTAGAGAACCTGATCCTCTTGGAAGCATCACCTGTGAGCGGTTGATTAAACGCGATCTCTCCATCACCGTCGTCGGTCATTCCTGACCCTGACCCGTGACCCCTTGCTGTGCGCGTTTCTCCCGTGCATCTCGCTCAGAAAAGCGTGCGCTACCGAGGCGTTGGACACGTTGGTGCCGTCGTCCTCCACATCCTCTAGCGAGTAGCGCGTCCAGCGTGATGGGTTGACCTGGAAGTCCGGCGTGGCACCAGGCGCTGGTGGAGGGAGGCTGTTGAAGCTGTCGAGCGGCGTGCGTGGCTCGCGGCCCGCGGTCTCGTTGGACGCCACCCAGCTCCGCTTGCCTCGACCACTCCTCGGTGGCCGAGCAGCCGGCGGTGGTCGCTTGAACTCGCCATCGAGCAGGTTGTCGTTGGACAGAGAGGGGAGAGAGGTTTTGGCCGCAGTCTCCAGACTGTCAAAAATTCCACGGGTGCGGGAGCTGAAGGCAAGCGAAGTGCCCATCAGCATAAACGGGACGTTGGGCTTTGATGGGATCTCGACCGGAGCATCCTCCACGTCACTGTCACTGCTAGATTCGGAGTCCAGTTGGGGAGGATTTGCAGCCATTTTAAAATGCGTACAAATCTACTCGTCCTCGTCGACAGGCAGCTGGAAGAGGGCTTTCCAGATGTGACCTGACGCTTTAGCCTGAAATGAAACCAACCATTTGTCTGTTATTCATCCAGGAAATCCTTACTCATGTTAATGACTCTTATTCATGAGGGCACTTTATAACCCACATGGTGTGGACAGGCCCGCATCGATCAATTGACAAATGTACTTCATTAGCATGTTTAACCAATTCCTTTATGCACTGAGTTTTTGCTCGTGCGAGGAAACAAGAGTACGCAGAACAATCCCATACGAGGGGATAACACAATGAAAGGTCTGCAGAGATGGGTATCAAGAATTACTTCTTGTACTGTCATCTGGCCACCCCACAGCATACAGTCTAAGTGTTCAAATCAACTTTTGCCTAAAAAACATTGGGATTACAGCTGTGAAACCACCCCAGGTTCCACAAATAAATGAAAAACCCTCCTTCTTACCTAAATGAAATATATATCGATGACTTTTTATTTTTTACTTACAAATGCCACTACTTATATGTTGGTTGTTCAGGGGTGTGCATTTATTAATGCATATGTGACAGAAAATATATGCAGGCTCGCGTTGGGTTGTGGCAGGCAATATAAGATGCTGTGAAAATGAACTTGGTTCCTTTGAATCTTTGCAATACCACAAATGAACACCACAAACGGAAGCCTAAACGCTGCACTTTCAGATACCATCATTGAACCTCTGGTCAATAATGTTAGATACTGGTGAAATTATACTGTGGTTAGATAGCTAGAGCCCCATTTCAGAATGTTGCACGTTCAATTCCTGTTTGAGACTGGCTTAGGCCCAGCTATAAGAATGTGGAATTTCCACAGTTGGTTCAGGGCCAACAGGGGTGATGAGGAGCACAAGTGAATGTTCATCCGAGGCATGGAGAAAACGTGTTATAATTCCTGTCAATGCACACAAGTGGGGAGGCCCTCATCCAGTATCAGATAATTCTCGGTTGGTGACGATGAAATCCAACCGCACCTCCATACCCCAGAAGAGTATTTTTTGTGGTGCAGAGAATAAAGTGCACAATACACGAGGCAACAGGGAAAAGGGACAATGTATAGGTGTGAATAAAGAGAACTGGAAGGCCTTTAGCCTTGACTTAGGGTGTTAGCAGCTTGGATGGGCAGTGGAAGAGAATTCAAGATAGCAGAGGAGTGTCCTCACATCAAGTGGATGTTAGTGGAGAGTTTTGGAAGCCCTTTTTTAAAATAACCAATCTTCTTTTACATTCCTGCAGTTTTCAATCGCGTAGTGCCCTCTATGGGTGATCACGCAATGCCTCAACAGAGGAGGTAAGCTGGGCTTTTATAACTCCATTGGTTTTGATCGACCATGGTAGTGTTTGCCAATGTCCCTCTGTTAAAATACAAATTAAGTCATTACATGTCCCTGATGCGACGAAAGAAAAACGTCAAAGGCCATTGGAATGTTGTTGTAGACCATAATGTAACTTTATTTTCACAGTGTTGCACCCTATGTTAGACAGAGAAGCCGGTCAACAACAACTGTTGTTATCAACAGGACAGCTTTATGCGTCAACTCCTGGGTACAAACGGTGAGGTGTCGCTCACCTGTCCAAGGGTCTTTACGAACTCTCCATCCGGGTTCGTGAAGGCGACCAGCGTCTCTAACTCCGACACCCTGCCAAGCGTAAGGGGAGAGAATTATAATCAGTTATACTGCAAGGAAACCAATGTCACGTGTTGGCAAAGTAATGTGACAAAATGTGTACGTACATATGCAAGTACAGCCTTTTATTTTTAATTCACAGCGAGATGTGGGGCCTTTCCACGGTGTGTAAGACATCTGACCACACTGGTCAGTGCTGATTGAAGGTGGGAGCGCATACACCACATGGGAGCATGGAAGTACGGTATAACAACACCAATGTATGTTTCTGCACCCACAACGTAGCTCCGCATGTTGATCGTGGGACGTACGACTCGGGCATACCATGAAGTAGCCCAGGAAACATTACAAATATAGGTAGGCGGTGTGTGCGAATCAGGTGGCTCATTCATTGTGTCATTAATAAAAATCCGTACAATACACACTTGTAATGTACGGAGGCATCTTAACGCAGCTTTAACAACCCCACGTGGCCTTAGCGGTTTAATCCCCCACGAATATCTAGAGCAGTGGTTGAGCTATCAGTGTCATTATGAAACTTAAATCTTGCACATCAGTCCGGTCTATTAAAACAAGGGGCTCTTAGGGAGCTGGAATAATGAATGTTTATAGTTTAAGGGTTCTGAAAGGCAGATTCCAAGAACACAGGATGAGATGTTACTATCCTTTGTGCAAGCACTTCCAAGAGTTCATGAACAGTGAGCCTGGTGAAATTTGGGGAGCGCATCGTCATTAGTGTACCTTTGGTTCTTAGGGTGTTTCGGCCTTTCATACTATACACCCTCCCCAAAGGCAGAATAAGTTACATTTATGTTTCTCAGGGTTGTTTTAACAATTGAGGATCGCATAACCAGGCCAAGGAACCCTGACGATTCTTATGTTAAAGCCCACGGCTCGGAGACAGATTAAATAACTTTTATTCTTCCACACCCTTAAAATTACTACTTTTTGTAGAACCAAACAAACTCAGTTTTATAATTCCCAAGCTAAATCGCAAATAACCAAATTTATTCGCGCCAGAATGGGATAACCATTTGGTTATCACTCTTCCCGTGTTAATTCACACAGCTCAGTGGGTATATGTAAGACTTCTTAGCGGCGGGGAAGGGGTGGGATCAGCGTTAATTCCCAATTCGAGACTTGAAACATTTTTGTTTCTCTAAATTAAATCTTCAGCGAGTCGCCGTCGACGTTGGAGCCACGTGCTCAGGCGATGCGCCTCGTCGAAAACAAACCAAACGCAACCACCACCACCCCCCTCCCGGTTTCTTTCTCCGAGTGATCATTGCAAGCGAAGAGAAACCCCCCCCCCCCCCAGCACACAACAACCACAACAACAGCAACAACAACACCACAGCGCTGGAGGCCCGCGGTGGCACTCACAGCGCCTTGGACGCGTCCAGGACGCGACCGAGTTCGGCGAGCGCGGCGGCGGCGGCGGGGCCTGGGCGGCTGCTACCGGGCGGGGAGGGAGAGCCGCGTGTCGGCGCAGAGGAGCCCGCAGAGTCAGGCGCCGTGGTGGTCGACTCCTCCACGGCCGCCTCCATCGCCGCCCGGAGATTGTTGGAGGTGAGAATGGTGAGCGCCGTGGGTGGGTGGGTGGTTGGGTGGGTGGTTGGGCCCCGCGCGCGCGCGCGTCCGCTGTGGGAAATGTGAATGCGAGTTGGGGGGTGGTGGGTGGGGGGGGGTCGATAAAGCGCGGGAAGAGAGAGAGGGAGAGAGGCGAGCGTGGTGAAGGTGTCGCCATCTTGGTAAGGGGGGACAAGATGGGGGGAGGTAGGGGGGTGGGAATTGAGGGTGGGGGGGGAATTGGAGGGTGGGGGGGGGAATTGGAGGGGGGGGGGGATTGGACTATTGGAGGGATTGGAAGGGTGGGGATTGGGGTATGAGGGATTGGGGAGGGGATTGGAGGTGGGGGGGGATTGGAGGGTGGGGGGGGGGGATTGGAGGGTGGGGGGGGGTGGGGATTGGAGGGTGGGGGGGGGGGGATGGAGGGTGGGGGGGGGGGGGAATGGAGGGTGGGTGGGGGGGGATTGGAGGGTGGGGAGGGGGGGATTGGAGGGTGGGGAGTGATTGGAGGGGTGGGGGGGGATTGGAGGTGTGGGGGGGGGATTGGAGGGTGGGGGGGGGGGATTGGAGGGTGGGGGGATTGGAGGGTGGGGGGGGATTGGAGGGTGGGGGGGGGGGATTGGAGGGTGGGGGGGGGGGGGGATGGAGGGTGGGGGGGGGGGGGGATTGGAGGGTGGGGGGGGGGGGGATTGGAGGGTGGGGGGGGGGGATTGGAGGGTGGGGGGGGGGGGGATGGAGGGTGGGGGGGGGGGATTGGAGGGTGGGGGGGGGGGGGATGGGAGGGTGGGGGGGGGGGGATTGGAGGGTGGGGGGGGGGATTGGAGGGTGGGGGGGGGATTGGAGGGTGGGGGGGGGGGGATGGAGGGTGGGGGGGGGGGATTGGAGGGTGGGGGGGGGGGGGATGGAGGGTGGGGGGGTTGGAGGGTGGGGGGATTGGAGGGTGGGGGGGGGGGATTGGAGGGTGGGGGGGGGGGATTGGAGGGTGGGGGGGGGGAGGGATTGGGGGTGGGGGGGGGGGGGGGGGGAATTGGAGGGTGGGGGGGGGGGGATTGGAGGGTGGGGGGGGGGGGATTGGAGGGTGGGGGGGGGGATTGGAGGGTGGGGGGGGATTGGAGGGTGGGGGGGGGGATTGGAGGTGGGGGGGGGGGATTGGAGGGTGGGGGGGGGATTGGAGGGTGGGGGGGGGATGGAGGGTGGGGGGGGGGATTGGAGGGTGGGTGGGGGGGGGATTGGAGGGTGGGGGGGGGGGGATTGGAGGGTGGGGGGGGGGGATTGGAGGGGGTGGGATTGGACTATTGGAGGGATTGGAAGGGGGGGGGGGGGGTGGCTTGGGGATTGGAGGGTTGGGGGGGGGGGATTGGAGGGGGTGGGGGGGGATTGGAGGGTGGGGGGGGGGGGGATTGGAGGGGTGGGGGGGGGGATGGAGGGTGGGGGGGGGGATTGGAGGGTGGGGGGGGGGATTGGAGGGTGGGGGGGGGGGATTGGAGGGTGGGGGGGGGGATGGATTGGGAGGTGGGGGGGGGGGGGGTGGGGGGGGGGGGGATTGGAGGGTGGGGGGGGGGATTGGAGGGGGGGGGATTGGAGGGTGGGGGGGGGATTGGAGGGTGGGGGGGGGGGATTGGAGGGTGGGGGGGGGGGATTGGAGGGTTGGGGGGGTGGGGTGGGGGGGATTGGAGGGGGGGGATTGACTATTGAGGATTGGAAGGGGGGGGGGATTGGGGGGATTGGAGGGTGGGGGGGGATGGAGGGTGGGGGGGGATTGGAGGGTGGGGGGGGGATTGGAGGGTGGGGGGGGATTGGAGGGTGGGGGGGGGATTGGAGGGTGGGGGGGGGATGGAGGGTGGGGGGGGGATTGGAGGGTGGGGGGGGGTTGGTGGGGGGGGGTTGGAAGGGTGGGGGGGGGGGGTTGGAGGGTGGGGGGTTGGAGGGTGGGGGGGGGGGGGGTTGGAGGGTGGGGGGGGGTTGGAGGGTGGGGGGGGTTGGAGGGTGGGGGGGAGGTTGGAGGGTGAGGGGGGATATTAAAGGGGGGGGGATTAAAGGGGGGGGATTGGAGGGGGGGGAAATTGGAGGGGTGGGGGGGGATTGGAGGGGTGGGGATTGGAGGCGTGGGGGGGGATTGGAGGGGTGGGGGGGGGTGATTGGGTGATTGGTGGGGTGGGGATTGGAGGGGTGGGGGGATTGGAGGGGTTGGGGGGGGTGATTGGGTGATTGGAGGGGTGGGGGGGGGATTGGAGGGGTGGGGGTGGATTGGAGGGGTGGGGGGGAAATTAGTGGGGAAATCCGTCACGTGTTCTTGGTGACGTCACAACGCATCACAATACGCACGCCTCCCCTACGTAAGATGGCCGTTAAATGTCGATTGCTTTGCGACGTCGTGACGACCACGCGTCTGTTATAGTCACTAACATGGACAGTCCTGTGGAGTCTAGTGAAGAGCTTAGCCAGTCTGATTGAAAAGGAAGCCTTCGTTAAAGGGTGCGGGTAAAGATGTGTTTGTGTGTTTTTATTTCGTTGTGTGTTTGTTGTTAAAAAGGCCGCAGTCGATGTGTCCACGATTTCCGGCGTGTAAAGCCCCCACGGGTCACTAAACCCCTTTGCTTATCTTAGCGCTGTTAGAATGTCTATGAATTCTACCGTACGCACGTAAATCGACGCTATTATTGCCTTCTTTTAATTGTGCATCTCTTGTCAATCCACTGCTGTGTCGATTGTTACAACTTTAGTAGTTTAAACCCATACAGCGCCGAATACAAACGCCTGTATATTCATTAAAAATGTTTTAAGTTTACCGTTCATAATGTATTTAATATCCCTCGAGAACATTGATTCATCATTGCCGTATGAGAGCCGTGACTTTATAACGCGGTGGTGGCGGGGAGTGTGGTAACGCTTTAATTAATAATTTCAAAATAATTGATTAAAAAAACCCTTATCATCATCTTATTCCCGGTACAGTATTGACAACAGGATGAATCTGCCACTTCAGAGATACTTTTACCAACGAAAACGCGGATTTTGAATTGTTTACGCTTCCAGGAGACACCGGCTAATTTCGAGGGTAAATGTGGGGTAATGATGGTAATGATTGGCATTTCCCGCCACTTATAGAGATCACTTCTGTGATCTGCAAAACACGGATCATTTAGGGAGACTTAGTTTACGGATAATGGGATTTCCCCGGAGCGAATGGGCTCCTGAGTAAAATCGGAGTCAAGGATGATAGGAGCACGTGCTGCTTGGGAGCTGATGGCTGTGATGGTATTTACCGTGTTCATCATGAGAGTTACTCATGAAATCGCACCTCTCTGTCATCCCGTGTTACACATATCGTGGTGCCAGAACAAAGCAGTATCGCAAAGGAGGTCTAATGATGTAGAAGATGCTCACCCCGAGCCCTCATTACTTTGATGGTGCATTGTCTTTGAGCTTTGGACGCCTTTTGGCGTCCTCTGGTAGATCACCAATCGGGTCGAGGCTCAAAAGAAAGCCGTCCCTTGGTGTGGACCAATCAGTTTCAAGGACAATGCATCTATTATCATAGTATGTTTTTGTTTGCATTTTGACTGCAAGTATTGTGGTTAATGCACACATGAATCCTTCTAAAAAGGTTTCAGTTTTGTTGCCAGAAAAAAGGGGGAACCCCCTATTATTAAAGCAGTACCATATTTGAGATGCAGGGTGTTTGCAAAAGATGGACCCGATTTAAAATCACTATCTCTGAAATTGGGTCCATCTTTTTGAAACACCCTGAAAAAATCACCTAGCAAGCAGCCGCGATTGCAGACCAAATACAATGTTCAAAAACAATACGGTATCGACAACATACACAGCAGACGAGTATTCAAAGATTTAAGAGAGGAAAAAAAAAACCATAACGTGTGCTTAATGATCTCTTGATTTCTTTTATGGCAGGAGAGTGTGGCTAAAAGTAAGGGCACTCCAAAGTGTTGGCCACCCACAGGACAATGGGGCGCTCTTCGAAGGACAAGCGAGACATCTATTACCGTCTAGCCAAGGAGGAGGGCTGGCGTGCTCGCAGTGCGTTCAAGCTCCTGCAGCTGGACGAGGAATTTAATCTGTTCCAAGGTGATGACAAAATACAAATAGGTTTGACCCCTTTCTGGCAATACAAGAGATGTCAAGATCTTGATTTGAAGCTTTCGTGACTGCAGCAATCCATACTCTTTGGTTCTTTCGGTGACGGTTCCACCTGAAGACGGAAGCTTGTGTTGCCTCCGAAACGTCGTGATTTTTATTTTTATTTTACTTTTATTAATTTTAATTTTTTACCTACGTGACTTTACCGAAAAAACCTAAGAATAAAAATAATATCAATCACGACGTTTCGGGCGCAACACAAGCGTCCGTCATCTGGTGGGAAAGCATGGTCTGCTGCCGAGGCAGACTGTTTTAAAACCTTTTTAATGTCAAGATGTTCAAACACCTAACGGGTACCTTTTACAAGGCATAAAGTCTGCATTAACCACACATACCTGTAGCAAAACATGCAAACAGACATACACTGATAATTTATGTGCGTTGCCCTTAAAACTGATTGACCTACGCCAGAGACAGCCTTCTTTATGGCCTTGTCTCACCATTGTTAGACCAGAGAACGCCAAAAGGCCAACAGTACAAAGACAATGGAAGTCCCAGGGGACGTTTGTTACATCGGCCATAACATGTTGAATATTGAAGCAAAAGTAGGTTGGTCTGTGTGTGTGATACCAGATTTGTGCTCGCTAACAGCACTTTCCCCAACAGTCTGTTAGGGCTATACCAGGGGATCTTTTTATTTGTCCAGATTTTAATAACTTTATTGACGCCAGGCACAAGTTAGGTGTACGTCTGACATTTAGGAGCATCTTATAATCACGAGAATGTGATAATTGATTTATGAATTACAATATTGTTTTGACCACAAACATCTATGATTTACTTACAAAAAAACAGCGTTAGAATAAGTTTATTGCGGAACATGGCCCTGATGTTTCTATGATTTTGAAAATAACTTATTCCCCACCCTGTGGTGCATATGCAAATTATATGGTAAAGAATATAGGGAATCATGGAACTATAAATGTAGGTATGTTAAACCTCTTTCGCACTGTACGTAGCCAACTGGAGTAATCTGGGTTGTACATGTACGGCGTGTATTCGTGTGTGCGCATCGGATCGCAGGAGTAAGCCACGCCGTGGATCTATGTGCAGCACCAGGAAGCTGGAGCCAGGTCTTGAGCCGGAAACTGCGGTCAGTACTAGTTTTAAGTATTTACAAAAACAATAACAGACAAACATCCTTTCATCATTATCACCCATCACCATCTTCAGCCAATGTATAACCAATGCTGATTGAAGGCTTCTACATGCTCTCACCAGGCAAGATGGTCCTGCAATGCCATTGCGCATTTTTACTCCTGCACATGAACTGACCTCATCGCTCTCATTCTGGAGGGTCCTGTTATTAGCATGACCTCTCATTGAATGGCATGTAAGTCAAAGTGTTTCCCTGTTCAAACGAGCAAGCTGGGTAGGACTAATTTTTATCAGCGACCCTGAATTAGTGATAGAAATTACATATTCCCTTAGGTGGGAGACAGTCTATCCATGTGTAATGCGGGCGTGGGCGACCTCCCGGATGTGACGTCACGGAGAGGTGGAGTTAGGTGACGTGGGAGCAAGGTTAAGGTTCTTAAGGGATGAGACCGGAAGAGGAGGGGAGAGAGTGAGAGACAGGACAAGAGTAAGGCCACGTTGGGCGAAGCCAGGAAGAGTGGCACCGGCGGCCAGCGGTGGCCCGCTAAGGGAGCAGCCAGCGGAGCTGCGAGAGAAGACAGCAGAGTGGCTGCTGGAGAGAGGGTGGTTGAGGAGCTGCGGTGAACACAGCCGGCGAGGCTGTGTGTGAGAGGCTACGAGAGCGACGAGAAGAGAAACAGCAGCGAGTGCAGCCAGTGGGGGCTGCGTGAGGGTGACAGCCGGCGAGGCTGCTGGAAGGTTACGAGAACAACGGGAAACAGGAAGAGGAGCTGTTGGCGTGACGGGGTTAACAGCAGTATCTGTATCGGTGCAGAAGGCTTATAGAAGGACAGCCGTGTGGGTTGCGAGGAAGAACCGAATAAAGGACACCAAGCCAGACTTCGTGGTCGAGTCCTTTATTACACATGGATCCTGCCGGGGTGGTGGAGGAGAGCCCTGCTGAAACGAGTGCGGGGACTGGGGTTGAAGATGTAGCCGTAGTGTCGGGGCCGCCGACAACATCAGACGCTGATCCGCGATGGCTGCAGGTGGCGGAGCAACTGGAGATTCTCAGGGACGTCCTGGGCCAATTGTGTCATCTTGTCACCCCAAGGACGGCGACGGAGAGGGCGGAGAGTGCTCCACAGGCCGCCACGGTATCTTCGCTCCCGGCGCCATTGGCCACGCTGCAGGAGGCCGCCATCTTGCGCGTTCCGCGGCGGGAAACCGCCATCTTGACCACGCCGCGGTTCGACGCCATTTTGAATTTGCCACCGGAGGAGCCATCGGCGGAGGGCGGAGTAAAGAGAAGTCGGAGTCGCCATCTCACCACGGTCAAAGAGTTCGCCATTGGGGGCGACTGGAGCGCTTTCACCTGCAGATTTTTGGCGGCGGTCCGTTCTGCGAGATGGACCGATGCTGAGGCCTTAGAAGTGTTGCCGACTCTTCTGGACGACGAATCTGTTCGATTTTTTCGTTCCATTAAGGCCGAAAAGAAGAAGACATTATATGGAGTTTTTCAAGAAATGGCCGACGCCTACGAGCCACCTGACGACGCGCATCGGCGATTTGCTCAACGACAACGAGCGCCCGAGGAATCGCCCGTGGCATACAGGGGTGCGGTGCTTGATTTGGCTATGGCCGCGTATCCAGAAACAACACCTGACCTGCTCGAGCCTCTCATCTTGGGCAAGATGCTCGAGCTGTCGCGGGATCTTGGGATTCCCATGCCGGTGTGTGGGCATGAGAAGCTCACTTCCCGGGCAGCGGCAAAATGTCTGGATGCACAATTCAACCTCCGACGGTGGAAACAAGTCGCGGCGTGGACAGGGGGGCCCGTCGCAGAGGGTGGCGCTCTGGGTTGGGACCCTACGAAGGCGGTATACGTGCCGGATGGGGAGGGCCCTCAGGAGCTGACGGCCGCCTCTGGGCCATGGTCAGGCCGCGGTGGGCCGGCCTCTCGCGCTGCACCACTGGTACGGGGCCGGCGGGATGCAAGGCCTGCGCTTCGGCGCAACGACGCCGATTGTTTCCGCTGTGGACGGAGGGGCCACTACGCGAAGGACTGCTGGGCCCGCATCCCGGGTCCGCCGCAACAGGAGGCCTCATCAACGGCCAAGCCGACCAAGGAACCACCGAACCAGGCCGGCCTTGACACCAGAGGGGACGAGGCGCCCTGCTCGGAGGGTGCCTGCCAGATCTGCGGGAACTTCGAGCCCTGCAGCCCTTCCGACCCCGCTGCAGACACATCCGCGGGACACGCCCGAGACTGATCCTTCAGGGACACGGGACGTTGGTGGACTTCCAACAGCGACAGGGGGATTTCACCCTGTCACTCCTCAAACTCCATCACGTTCCCGTTCCGCGGATGGGCCGCCGACCGTCCGGGGCGGGCCGGCGACCCGCACACGTTCTAAATCCCTTGTGTTTCGTTGATTGTTACGTTGCGTTATTGCTCTTACTGTGTATTTATTGCCTGCTTCTGCTACGTTACTTGATTGTTGAGTTGTGTTGATTGTTCTTACTGTTATATTGCATGCTTGGTGTCCTTTGGTGTGTTAGGGTCGGTTTCGCCCGCATTACTGTTGGTGTTGTTCAGCCGAGGTCGGCTGGGTTTTTCTCCACGGGGGAGGGTGGTGTAATGCGGGCGCGGGCGACCTCCCGGATGTGACGTCACGGAGAGGTGGAGTTAGGTGACGTGGGAGCAAGGTTAAGGTTCTTAAGGGATGAGTCCGGAAGAGGAGGGGAGAGAGTGAGAGACAGGACAAGAGTAAGGCCACGTTGGGCGAAGCCAGGAAGAGTGGCACCGGCGGCCAGCGGTGGCCCGCTAAGGGAGCAGCCAGCGGAGCTGCGAGAGAAGACAGCAGAGTGGCTGCTGGAGAGAGGGTGGTTGAGGAGCTGCGGTGAACACAGCCGGCGAGGCTGTGTGTGAGAGGCTACGAGAGCGACGAGAAGAGAAACAGCAGCGAGTGCAGCCAGTGGGGGCTGCGTGAGGGTGACAGCCGGCGAGGCTGCTGGAAGGTTACGAGAACAACGGGAAACAGGAAGAGGAGCTGTTGGCGTGACGGGGTTAACAGCAGTATCTGTATCGGTGCAGAAGGCTTATAGAAGGACAGCCGTGTGGGTTGCGAGGAAGAACCGAATAAAGGACACCAAGCCAGACTTCGTGGTCGAGTCCTTTATTACACATGTAATAAAAACATCTCAACATCTACAACACTGCCTTATAAGGAACAGGATATAAAAGGTGATGTTTCGGGCAATGGCCCCTCATAGAACGTGATCAAATAATGTATCCATGGATTGACCACTTCATATTCCACATGACTATTCATTTTATCAACACTCCAGCTGAGCCAATGCCCAACAGAGGTCTGAAATAATCTTTGCTCTGCAGTGGAATAACCACTGTGGGTAACCACGCCTGGATGTGATTAATAGCCTGCAAAGATGGGTTCGTGAACTAAATTGCTGCACTGCCATCTTCTGGCCACCTGCCAGCTTTGTGAGTTTAGGAGTTTCACCAACCCTCACCTCGAAAGCTCTCCATTACAGGTGAATGCCACCACACCCAGCAAATGATGGAAAACATAAATTATGCATGCCTAAGTTGTCATTCTTGATTTCACAGTGGGGAAGATGGGAAGAAGTCCGATGCCAAAATAGTCGCTGTGGATCTGCAGGCCATGGCACCCCTGCCTGGTGTCATTCAACTGCAGGGAGACATAACTAAGGTGAGCAGACAGCCAGGTTAAGTGAATGGTATGTGTAAAAATTAATATTTCACTTTAAGTGGAAATTCATGGAAATGTTTGCATCATGACCAAATGACACAGTTTAGCCGAAAACATAGCAACGTAAAAATGGAAAGGTACAAAAGACACAGTCCCTACAGTACAAATTAGATCGTACAAATGAGTAACAGTAAAACATGAAATGGTAAAAGTGTCTCCTTAAATTTCGATTTAAAGCTTTCGTGACGGCAGGGATTCATCTTCTTGGTTCTTTCGGTAAAGTCACGTAGAATGGAAATATTAAAATAATAAAAAGTAAACATAATAAAAATAATTCTCACGACGTTTCGGCCACAACGCAAGCAGCCGTCCTCAGGTGAAGAACAGGTCTGTCGAGAAGACAGAGTCTGAATGACACACCCCAAGCTTGGAGCGTCTATTTAAACTGGGTTGGAGGGGGGGGGAGTGCCTTGACAAAATAATTTGCAAGGCGCCTTGACAAAAGAATTTGCAAGGCGCTCTCCCCCCCACCAACCCAGCTTAAATAGACGCTCCAAGCCTGGGGTGTGTCATTCAGACACTGTCTTCTCGACAGACCTGTTCTTCACCTGAGGACGGCTGCTTGCGTTGTGGCCGAAACGTCGTGAGAATTATTTTATAATGTTTTAATTTTATTATTTCCATTCTACGTGACTTTACCGAAAGAACCAAGAAGTGTCTCCTTACTCAAATTATAATGTGAATGGGCTCATCTCTGCTGGCAGCTGAGCCAGCGTTGGAAATGCCATATTCATACGTCAGAGGCAGGTTTAATCACGCCAAAACTACTTGACACAAATCAATACACATTTAACCACTGGCTTTGTAGGTGGGCTAGAGAGACCATGTCTATAATGACTGTGTGCATGTTTCATTCGTTCTAGGTTATTTTATCGTCTGTGACCAAAATGTATTTTGTTGATAGGTCTCCACAGCTCAGGAGATCATCAAGCACTTTGAAGGACAGCCAGCAGATTTGGTGGTCTGCGACGGAGCTCCAGATGGTACGCTTGAGTGCTTGAGTGAGAAATGCAGCACGTTGAAAAGAAACTGATAGATCACAGATGAGCCATAGTGTGTTACAGCACTGAGCCAGCTACCTCTAAGCCGGCCGTGATGAAACTGGTTTCACATGTGTAGGGAGTTGATGGTCCCAGCATGGTCACCAATGATTGCACACAAAAAACCTGTCATTAAATAATTTTTCACGTAATTTGGCTTAATCCACTTCTGATAATTAACACTGCTCAATTTAATTGACATACCAGAAACGTTCCTTAGATGCCAAATCTAAGGTGTGTCGCCAGTGTCTTGTTGGGATAATTCTGCTATTAAAGTGGCTTGGATGTAGTTTTGTAACGTCATATTCCAGGATTGTTTTCTGCGACAGTTCCGAATGGAAAGTTCTCCCAACTCATGATATGGCACCGCTGGTGCACTTGTGAAAAATTTGGATGAACAAGAATCTGTTGTCGTCATGATCGTGTATATTTGGCTATTTACTGTGCATCTTATGTTTCAGTCACAGGACTTCATGATATCGACGAGTACATTCAAGCACAGCTGCTTCTGGCGGTGAGTTCATATTGAATACAATCCTCACAATTATCACAAGTGGTTAGTTCACAAGTAAGCAGAATAATCAATATTAATAAATGTATTGGATGCATCATTACACACCTATCATTGCTTCTCTAAGCAAATGGTGCTATTTATAGATTTGAGAAACCAATTTAATAATTGTGGGCAGGATCCCGGATCTAAACCCAGTATATCAGTAGTAACATGCCTCTGCCCTGGCAAAGTAACAACCTCCTCCTACCCCTCAAACCCCTTGATCCACACTTCCGGTTTCAGCTTTTCCATTTTGGCCGCTGTGTTACTGCAGGCCCTGAATATCACCAGCCATGTGCTGAAGCGGGGAGGCACGTTCGTGGCGAAGATTTTCCGTGGCAAGGACGTGACGCTGCTCTTCTCACAGCTCAAGGTCTTCTTCCCGCTCGTGACGTGTGCCAAGCCCCGCAGCAGCCGCCACTCCAGCATAGGTGCGAGCGTCTACAGCAGCAACAACAGCATCTAGGGCAACGGCTTGAGCAACAGCCACAGCAGCATTCAGAGCAACAGCGACAGTAGCACCTAGGGCAGCAGTACGCACAAAAACTACAACATGTACAACACTTTTGACAATCCACTGCTGGATGAAGGCCTCCCAATGCATTGCGGGTCATAGGGATTATTTGATCTTACTTCACCATGCTGGTCAGTGGCTCAAACCTACTGTTTTTCTGAGATTTTATGAGATTCGGCACATTCTGGGTGATTTGGCCATAGGCAACGAACACAACAGTAAAAAAATCTGCCAGTCTAGTCCATTCGGGGAACCTCTGTTTTGTTAGAAAATTCTCAGGCTGTTAAGAACATAAAAATGCACATCTCTGTACACAGATACGTTGCACACACTAAAATACCGGTGTGTGACAATGGAAGAATGGCGTCCTCTGGCGATTCTAAGAGCTTGCACGTTTGGGTGGAAGACGTCTTCCACAGTCTCTCTTAGGCACAAAGTAGTTATACCCATACGTTGGCACATGGACGAACACCCACGTGCTTATATTGTAACGCATGCGTGATGATGTGGGGAGGCCTTCATTACAGCAGTGAAAAGAGCAAGGTTGATGGTGATATGAAATAAAAAATATTTAATAAAAATACGGAACTTCTTGAGGCAATTAATCGAAAAGAGACAAACATTGCTTGATTCTTGAATGGAATCCTGACCCCGAAGCATGAAAATTCATAGAATATAGGGGGAATGGAGTGAATTTTCACATGCATACTTCCACGCAATGACAAGTACCGGGGGCGGCTGTTGACATTTTTTTGCATTTGCCTGTTGTCCCAGAGGCGTTTGTGGTATGCCAGAACTACGATCCTCCCGAAGGTTACATCCCCAACATGTGCAACCCCTTACTCGACCATGAATACGGTAGGAGCCCACTCGGCAATCTTTCTGCCGCACTCATCAGTACAGTCTGGCTCTGCCGCACAACTTGACATGATTGTTCCTGCAGCTGTTATTTTATTTAGGTGATGAAGTACGTTACTTTGCCTGTTATATATTGCTTTATACTGGTTTCGGTAGTGCCTTGGGTATCATTGTGACCGCGTGCATAGGAAAGCTTCCGTGTACTCATCCTTGTTTTATTTCTGATTCTCAAGTTACGGACAAACATTTTTCCATACATCAACAGTAAGATGAATTTGAAACAAACATTTTCCAGTAAATTAACAGTCAGGTGATGATGTTTAAAATACTCGAAAGCAGCTAAGGTAACTTCCTATAATGTTTTTGGGAATATCCATCAGCTGGAAAGAAAGTTACAGACTGAAATAAAAACATAAATAGATCCATGTGATGAAAGAGAAAGAAAAGTCTCATAGCATCATGGAGACAACCCAGAATACTTTTCAACTGTATTTTGTGAATTTAAGAAAGTAACAAGACTGACATAGGTATTGAAAACCCAAAACTTTGTTCACTAATGTTTAAATCTGTATAATACATATGGGTTTGTCATGTTACGCTCTTCAGAATCAGAATCTTATTTAGACAGGAGGAATCCGATGAGCTATGAAGCTCTTTCTCACAGATGCTCAGTAGGGGCGGGTCTAAAAGTTCCAACAACAAAACAAAAACCGAGAGGACTGTAAAGTATAGGAAAGGTAAAGAATTCAATAAATTGTAAAAGTATATCAATTCCTGCCGATGTTTCAACAATAAATGTAAGCTCTACCAAGGAATACTTTATCAAGGACATAAGACCATAGGCTGCACCTCCGATCTGTACGGATGGTTACGTACGGTGCGAAAGAAGTTCAACATACATAGTCTAATGTGTGATAATAAGCCTTTTGGATTGTCACTTGAAGTACGTTACATCAGCTTGCAGCGACCGTGCACTGCTGTCTGCGAGAGCTCGGTTTGTAAATTTCTTCATCTCCTGACGTGACAGCTTTACCTCATTTGCAATGCAGCATGATTGAGATTTTTTTTTTTATTCTTCAAAAATATTTTTATATATAAAAAAAATGCTCCCCTGTGCATCTCTCTGCAGATGTGGACTTTAACCAACTGGAAGGACCCAACCGAATCATCGTGCCGTTCCTAGCATGTGGGGATCTCAGCGCCTATGACTCCGATCGCACCTACCCACTTCAGGTACGGTAACTATCCCACAGAAGCCCCGCTGTGCCTTTGTTATAGAGCATCTTGATTGATAAGCACCTGCCTGCTTATTAAAGAAAGGACACAGTCCAAAAAACAAACAGCTCTTACCTCTTGGTTCCACACCCAGGCTATGTGGACGTACATTGCAAACATGTTAAAGGGGAAGGATGATGTATTCGGTTTTGTGTATTTGTCAAACCGTTGACCTATTCCAAATGAGGCAAAACGGCAGAATGGAACGGCACCACAAATGATGCTGGGCCCCAGTTGCTTCAGTTGATGTGTTTGCTCTAAGTTGCGATATACATTCCAAATATTATAAATTCAATCAAAAAACCAATTCTAAAAATTAATTCGCGACCTTGTATCTTGACACTTGATTGAATCGCGCCAAGGGCGAATCGTAACACATTTAGCGAGGTGCGGTGACATCGGGCCTTGATGATCTGTCGATGTAACTGTTAATGCTCACCCACCTTGACGTGCGCACAGCTCGAGGATGGCAAGCAGTACGTGTACACGCCGCCAACGCAGCCACCCATCAACCCACCCTACCGTGAGGCCTGCAGCCTTCGCAAGAACAACCTGCTCGCCAGGGAAGAGCAGACGACGACGGGCTCGACCGCGAATGACCTGAGCCCGTTGCGAGGGCAGGGCGATGGCGCCCGCCGTGCAGGCAACGCGAGCATTCGGCCGGATGGAGGCACGACCGACGAAGTTGTGCAAGGCCCATCGTTGGAAGCTGAAGCTGAACTGGCCGAGGTGGCAGAGGGCGGAGGGCAGGCGTGCGGCGGTTTGGTTGAAATGATGGAAAACGTGCGAAATATATCTTTGTGAAGGACATTGCCGTATTTGTTCTGCCTTTAACTGCGTATTAAGTGTTTTCGAATGTAGCCGAGGGGTGGGTAATTACGGACATATTGGAAAAAGACGACAACAATGAGTTCCTGGGTAAGGCTGGAGCAGGCTGCACAGAGGAGAGACGTTAATTCGGTTTCAGCACGTCGCAGCCCACTTACTGTGACACTTCGTGTCTTTGGAATGCATTTTGTGCACTTAGATCTTTGTTCTGGTTATACTGATGTGTCGCTTTAGGTGCTGGGAGCTGAAGACAACTGCAACAACCCACGGAGTACTGTGCCACACGCAACTTTTGCGCTGGAGTATGTTAGTTGAACTTATTTCGCACCGTACATAGTCAACTGTGCTCATTGTAGGGGCGAGGCATTGCTTCCTCCTCCTGCTTGGGACCCTGAATTCAACAAGGGTCATACAGTGTCTTGCAACATCGTTTTTATTCTAATATTTTTTAAATAATATTGAGTACAGTGTGTAAGCAAAATGTTGGATACATTTGTGTGAAAGAAATAAGTAATTTTATTGCGAGTGTAAGGGTTATTAAATCTATGAATACATGGCACGACTACAGTATTACCTTTTTGTTTTTAGTTTTTATGACCATACCATTTTGGCAGTTTTACACATGCACAACCTTAATTTTGCAATGACTTGCGTGTCCTGAACAGATGCAATGCTGCACAAGTGTGAGGCTCCCAGTAGAGGGCAGTGCAGCAAAGTGTGTTGTACCCAACGTCTCCGCTCCCTGTTTTCACAAACCAGCGATACAATTACCCAGCATGGTGAAGTATTGATAAGTCGCCCTCATGAACCACACGGCAGCCCAGTAAACATGCAACGTTTGACAAGGTTGGCATGTGATTGGCCCAACGTTAAATGTTAATTGGGATGGGTAGACCCTCATCCAGCAGTCAATGGAGCTGTACAGTACATGCACTAATAAGATGAGTTCAAGTCAGGATTAAATACCGTAGATTAGAGGCCGACCGAAATTCGGTTTCGGCGCCGAAAGTTGGCAAATGGCCACTTTCGGAATACTTTCGGTTTCGGCCGAAATTCAGTTTCGGTCGGCCTCTGCCGTAGATTGAACGATCCCACCTTTTGAGTTGAATACACCTCCAAACGTCAAAGCGGAAATTAAAAGACCCTCAAGTGGAAGCACAACTTTTTTTTAAAAGCAAGCTGTATAGTGGTTGCTTTTTAATTTTTAACAATTATCAAGTTGTTTTTATCCCCTATCTCTGTCCACTAAGTAGCACCTCGGTCCGCTACTCCTTACGCAATTATCTGGGTCAACCGCTGGAATGTAAGATTGTAGAGTTCTACATCAACATCAGTCAATGGGGGACGTATAAAGATGGGTGCACCGCAGTCTATCGGCAGGTGGCGTGTCGCGGGGGTCAATTGAGGATACTCTCCATCTTAAATCGTTACGTATTGCCAGTGTGGAAGAGTTGACTAAATACATAACCCTTCAACAGCGCTGTGATGAAGAAATTACAGGGCTGTACTTTTACCACTCGACGAAATGTGTGATTTTATTTAGCTCATTGGGCCCTAAGATATGTAAATATATAGAACGTACTCTGTAAACCACGGTACGCCGGGCCAACGTTGATCCAACGCTTCCAACCACATGCCAACGTTAACCCAACCTCATGCCAGCGTTGACCCAACCTCGTGCCAACATTGACCCAACAGGGTGCCAGCGTTGACCCAACCTCATGCCAACGTTGACCCAACAGCGTGCCAACGTTGACCCAACCTCGTGCCAACATTGACCCAACAGCGTGCCAGCATTGACCCAACCTTATGCCAGCGTTGACCCAACAGGGTGCCAACGTTAACCCAACCTCATGCCAGCGTTGACCCAACCTCGTGCCAACGTTGACCCAACCTCGTGCCAACGTTGACCGAACCTCGTGCCAACGTTGACTCAACCGCGTGTCAATGTTGACCCAACCGCGTGCCAGCGTTGACCCAACAGTGTGCCAACGTTAACCCAACCTCATGCCAGCGTTGACCCAACCTCGTGCCAACGTTAACCCAACCTCGTGCCAACGTTAACCCAACCTCATGCCAGCGTTGACCCAACCTCGTGCCAACGTTGACCCAACCTCGTGCCAACGTTGACCCAACCTCATGCCAACGTTGACCCAACCGCGTGTCAATGTTGACCCAACAGCGTACCAGCGTTGATCCAACCTCGTGCCAACGTTGACCCAACCTCATGCCAACGTTGACCCAACCGCGTGCCAGCGTTGACCCAACAGCGTACCAGCGTTGATCCAACCTCGTGCCAACGTTGACCCAACAGCGTGCCAACATTGACCCATCGCGTGCCAGCGTTGACCCAACAGGGTGCCAACGTTGACCCAACCGCGTGCCAGCATTGACCCAACAGCATGCCAACGTTGACCCAACCTGATGCCAGCGTTGACCCAACAGCGTGCCAACGTTGACCCAACCTCATGCCAGCGTTGACCCAACAGCGTGCCAACGTTGACCCAACCTGATGCCAACGTTGACCCAACAGCGTGCCAACGTTGACCCAACCTCATGCCAGCGTTGACCCAACAGCGTGCCAACGTTGACGCAACCTCATGCCAACGTTGACCCAACAGCGTGCCAACGTTGACCCAACCGCGTGCCAACGTTGACCCAACCTCGTGCCAACATTGACCCAACAGGGTGCCATCGTTGACCCAACCTCATGCCAACATTGACCCAACAGCGTGCCAACGTTGACCCAACCTCATGCCAACGTTGACCCAACAGCGTGCCAACGTTGACCCAACCGCGTGCCAACGTTGACCCAACCTCGTGCCAACATTGACCCAACAGGGTGCCAGCGTTGACCCAACCTCATGCCAACATTGACCCAACAGCGTGCCAACGTTGACCCAACCTCGTGCCAACATTGACCCAACAGCGTGCCAGCATTGACCCAACAGGGTGCCAACGTTAACCCAACCTCATGCCAGCATTGACCCAACCTCGTGCCAGCATTGACCCAACCTCATGCCAGCGTTGACCCAACAGGGTGCCAACGTTAACCCAACCTCATGCCAGCGTTGACCCAACCTCGTGCCAACGTTGACCCAACCTCGTGCCAACGTTGACCCAACCTCATGCCAACGTTGACCCAACCGCGTGTCAATGTTGACCCAACCGCGTGCCAGCGTTGACCCAACAGCGTACCAGCGTTGATCCAACCTCGTGCCAACGTTGACCCAACAGCGTGCCAACGTTGACCCACCGTGTGCCAGCGTTGACCCAACAGGGTGCCAACGTTGAGCCAACCGCGTGCCAGCATTGACCCAACAGCGTACCAGCGTTGATCTAACCTCATGCCAACGTTGACCCAACCGCGTGTCAATGTTGACCCAACCGCGTGCCAGCGTTGACTCAACAGCGTACCAGCGTTGATCCAACCTCGTGCCAACGTTGACCCAACAGCGTGCCAACGTTGACCCACCACGTGCCAGCGTTGACCCAACAGGGTGCCAACGTTGACCCAACCGCGTGCCAACGTTGACCCAACCGCGTGCCAGCGTTGACCCAACCGCGTGTCAATGTTGACCCAACCGCGTGCCAGCGTTGACCCAACAGCGTGCCAACGTTGACCCACCACGTGCCAGCGTTGACCCAAAAGGGTGCCAACGTTGACCCACCGCGTGCCAGCGTTGACCCAACAGGGTGCCAACGTTGACCCAACCGCGTGCCAGCATTGACCCAACAGCGTGCCAGCATTGACCCAACAGCGTGCCAACGTTGACCCAACCTCATGCCAACGTTGACCCAACAGCGTGCCAACGTTGACCCAACCTCATGCCAGCGTTGACCCAACAGCGTGCCAACGTTGACCCAACCTCATGCCAACGTTGACCCAACAGCGTGCCAACGTTGACCCAACCTCGTGCCAACATTGACCCAACAGCGTGCCAGCGTTGACCCAACCTCATGCCAGCGTTGACCCAACAGCGTGCCAACATTGACCCAACAGCATGTCAGCATTGACCCAACAGCGTGCCAACGTTGACCCAACCGCGTGCCAACGTTGACCCAACCGCGTGCCAGCGTTGACCCAACAGCGTGCCAGCGTTGACCCAACCTCGTGCCAACGTTGACCCAACGGTGCCAGCGTTGACCCAACCCCGTGCCAGCAATGACCCACCCGCGTGCCAGCGTTGACCCAACCGCGTGCCAGCGTTCACCCAATCGCGTGCCAGCGTTGACCCAACCTCATGCCAACGTTGACCCAACCTCATGCCAACGTTGACCCAACAGGGTGCCAACGTTGACCCAACAGCGTGCCAACGTTGACCCAACCGCGTGCCAACGTTGACCCAACCTCGTGCCAACATTGACCCAACAGGGTGCCAGCGTTGACCCAACCTCATGCCAACATTGACCCAACAGCGTGCCAACGTTGACCCAACCTCATGCCAACGTTGACCCAACAGCGTGCCAACGTTGACCCAACCGCGTGCCAACGTTGACCCATCCTCGTGCCAACATTGACCCAACAGGGTGCCAGCGTTGACCCAACCTCATGCCAACATTGACCCAACAGCGTGCCAACGTTGACCCAACCTCGTGCCAACATTGACCCAACAGCGTGCCAGCATTGACCCAACAGGGTGCCAACGTTAACCCAACCTCATGCCAGCATTGACCCAACCTCGTGCCAGCATTGACCCAACCTCATGCCAGCGTTGACCCAACAGGGTGCCAACGTTAACCCAACCTCATGCCAGCGTTGACCCAACCTCGTGCCAACGTTGACCCAACCTCGTGCCAACGTTGACCCAACCTCATGCCAACGTTGACCCAACCGCGTGTCAATGTTGACCCAACCGCGTGCCAGCGTTGACCCAACAGCGTACCAGCGTTGATCCAACCTCGTGCCAACGTTGACCCAACAGCGTGCCAACGTTGACCCACCGCGTGCCAGCGTTGACCCAACAGGGTGCCAACGTTGAGCCAACCGCGTGCCAGCATTGACCCAACAGCGTACCAGCGTTGATCTAACCTCATGCCAACGTTGACCCAACCGCGTGTCAATGTTGACCCAACCGCGTGCCAGCGTTGACTCAACAGCGTACCAGCGTTGATCCAACCTCGTGCCAACGTTGACCCAACAGCGTGCCAACGTTGACCCACCACGTGCCAGCGTTGACCCAACAGGGTGCCAACGTTGACCCAACCGCGTGCCAACGTTGACCCAACCGCGTGCCAGCGTTGACCCAACCGCCTGTCAATGTTGACCCAACCGCGTGCCAGCGTTGACCCAACAGCGTACCAGCGTTGATCCAACCTCGTGCCAACGTTGACCCAACAGCGTGCCAACGTTGACCCACCACGTGCCAGCGTTGACCCAAAAGGGTGCCAACGTTGACCCACCGCGTGCCAGCGTTGACCCAACAGGGTGCCAACGTTGACCCAACCGCGTGCCAGCATTGACCCAACAGCGTGCCAACGTTGACCCAACCTCATGCCAACGTTGACCCAACAGCGTGCCAACGTTGACCCAACCTCATGCCAGCGTTGACCCAACAGCGTGCCAACGTTGACCCAACCTCATGCCAACATTGACCCAACAGCGTGCCAACGTTGACCCAACCTCGTGCCAACATTGACCCAACAGCGTGCCAGCGTTGACCTAACCTCATGCCAGCGTTGACCCAACAGCGTGCCAACATTGACCCAACAGCATGTCAGCATTGACCCAACAGCGTGCCAACGTTGACCCAACCGCGTGCCAACGTTGACCCAACCGCGTGCCAGCGTTGACCCAACAGCGTGCAAGCGTTGACCCAACCTCGTGCCAACGTTGACCCAACGGTGCCAGCGTTGACCCAACCCCGTGCCAGCAATGACCCACCCGCGTGCCAGCGTTGACCCAACCGCGTGCCAGCGTTGACCCAATCGCGTGCCAGCGTTGACCCAACCTCATGCCAACGTTGACCCAACCTCATGCCAACGTTGACCCAACAGGGTGCCAACGTTGACCCAACAGCGTGCCAACGTTGACCCACCCGCGTGCCAGCGTTGATCCAACCGCGTGCCAGCGTTGACCCAACCGCGTGCCAGCGTTGACCCAACCGCGTGCCAACGTTGACCCAACCGCGTGCCAGCGTTGACCCAACAGCGTGCCAGCGTTGACCCAACCTCGTGCCAACGTTGACCCAACGGTGCCAGCGTTGACCCAACCCCGTGCCAGCAATGACCCACCCGCGTGCCAGCGTTGACCCAACCGCGTGCCAGCGTTGACCCAATCGCGTGCCAGCGTTGACCCAACCTCATGCCAACGTTGACCCAACCTCATGCCAACGTTGACCCAACAGGGTGCCAACGTTGACCCAACAGCGTGCCAACGTTGACCCACCCGCGTGCCAGCGTTGACCCAACCTCATGCCAACGTTTACCCAACCGCGTGCCAACGTTGACCCAACAGCGTGCCAACGTTGACCCAACCTCGTGCCAACGTTGACCCAACCTCGTGCCAACGTTGACCCAACCTCGTGCCAACGTTGACCCAACAGGGTGCCAGCGTTGACCCAACCTCATGCCAACGTTGACCCAACCTCGTGCCAACGTTGACCCAACAGCGTGCCAGCGTTGACCCAACCTCATGCCAGCGTTGACCCAACCTCATGCCAGCGTTGACCCAACCTCGTGCCAACATTGACCCAACCGTGTGCCAGCGTTGACCCAACCTCATGCCAGCGTTGACCCAACCTCGTGACAACGTTGACCTAACCTCGTGCCAACGTTGACCCAACAGGATGCCAGCGTTGGGCGAACGTCACGTTGACTGGGTTCATTGGGAGTTGGACTTGAAGCAGTCGGCATTTTGTGAGGCATGTCCAGGCATGCCCGCCAGGGCACTGTCTGCAATTGGGACGCACTTTGGACGGCGATTAGGGCACGCTTCTCTCGGGAGAAAGAGTTTTGATTTCATCGCGGTGATATTATCGGGATATAACCACTTTGGAGATCTGTGAGAAGTCTTCGTGAGGCGTACGTATGCATACCTGTCGACCCATACGTTTTATCCGCATTCTTGTAGAGGGAAATTGAGTGTTCAGGTCAACACGGTGTACAGCCGTCGTCAATACGGGTAATATTTGTTTTGTATATTTTGTTTGTGTTTCTCCCTTGTGGTGGGACTGTGTGGGATGAACATTGAGATTTATAAGGGCACGGGGTGAGCAATAAGGTCTGCATTGGTCTGTACTAAGGTAGGGCACTGATAAGGGGTTGACATGTATGACGTGTGTATGTGTTTTAGTCATTATCTTAAGCATTACGGTACGAGAAACGCCCATACACTGTTATCATCAGCCATGATCAATCCGCTGCTGGACGACGGCTAAAGTGTTGTACTTAAGAACACAAACATATTGAGGGTGTGTTGCAACTGGGAACCGGTTATGGCTATATTTTTGTCATTTGTCGCTGCTTGGTTCCACACTCCAGACCGCATTATTGTCGCCGTTATTGTTGTTAACATTAACCCCCAACGTAATTAGGCCACACTACCTGCTTTACGCACCCCTCTGATATCTGCGAAACAATTTCGCTTTCCAAAAATTGCCACTACGATGCCACGCTATGACGTCACGTCAAGACTCTCTCCCCCTCTCCCTCGCCATTCGCCACTAAGTGACGGTAACGTCACCACGTCGCCTGTGCCAGGCTAGGTGCACTTCGAGTCCAACACCATCGCCCCCCCCCCCCTTATTTTACTTCTCTAGCAGCGACACGACGTCGTGACCGGTGAACTCCATCGCGCTAAGTGACGTCATGTCACCGTTATTAAGACGATGCCCCGCCCCCCCCGCTGACCTCCCGGTGACGTCACGCGGAGTTGGCCCCGCCCTGTACACCCCCGCTGACCTCCCGGTGACGTCACGCGGAGTTGGCCCCGCCCTGTACACCCCCCACCCCCCCGGAAGTAGCTCGCGCGCGCGCGCGTGTGCGTGTGCGCGGCTCCGTAGTGCTTCGTGCTCAAGAACAACAACAACAACTTCTAAACTCCCTCAACTTGTTCCGTAGTCGCCGTCGTCGTCTTTCATCGTCGTAGTCGCCCTTGTCGCCGTCGTCGCCGGTGCAGTGAGGGGAGGCGAGAGGTTCTAAGACCGGCGCGCCATGTCCGAGGGAGCGTCGGGGGACGCGGCGCGGGTGACCGCCGAGGCCGGCGGCGGGTGCCGGGCGCTGGCGGCAGGCGGGGAGGACGCAGCCGGGAGAGCGGCGAGGAGAGGTGAGACGGCGGTCTGCAGAGACGTACAACACACACACACGGCTGTTTGGCTATCCACTGCTGGATTATGGTCTTCCACTCACTCACCCACTCACACACTCACTCACCCGCTCATTCACCCGCTCACTCACCCACTCACCCACTCACTCACCCATCCACTCACTCACTCACCCATCCACTCACTCACCCACTCATCCACTCACTCACCCACTCACTCACCCGCCCCCTCACTCACCCGCCCACACCCACTAACTCACTCACCCACCCACTCACTCACCCATCCACTCACTCATCCACTCACCCACTCATCCACTCATCCACTCACCCACTCATCCACTCACCCACTCATCCACTCATCCACTCACTCACCCACTCACCCGCCCACTCACTCACCCGCCCACCCACTAACTCACTCACCCACCCACTCACTCACCCATCCACTCACTCATCCACTCATCCACTCACCCACTCATCCACTCATCCACTCACCCACTCACCCACTCATCCACTCATCCACTCACCCACTCACCCAGGGATGGTGTTTGGAGCAAAGGTACCGTGGATTGTTGCTGCGCTGTCATGCGCTAAAAACGTAGCCTATAGCGCCTGGCTATGCACGGTGATCGGCCAGGCTTTGCTTCTTCCAAGGTGAGGCGCTTTGCAGGTGATGAGATGATCATTGACAAGACAGGGTACCAACTGAGACTGGGGGGGCTCGTCTGGCGCCGTGGTAGGAGTGGGGGGGGGTTGAAGTGTTTAGGTGAGAGTTCGTAAACACAGACGCGCATCGCTTTGTGTCAATCCACTGCTGGATGGAGGCCTCCCGCGGTGGTGAGATGTTAACTACATCGCCTGGCATACAGGAGGTCGTGGGTTCGATCCCGACCTCCCTGTGACACCGGTTGTAAATTTGTAGTTTGCGTGTCTGTCTTTCTTTCCCCGTGATCGCGTGTATTCTTCTCCGGATCCTCCGGTTTTCTATCCACATTTAGAAACGTACGTTTATCGTATTTGTCCGCTATGCATTTCCACACGATGAACCATTTCGTTGAGCTATTATTATTATTATCTGTGGCCAGGTCGCTTCTTCTAAAAAAAACAGCGACACAGCTCAAGTTGGCCTTTTACCTGTTAAACAAAAAACATTCCCAACTTATTCCGACCCTGCCATCATCATCTCTCTCCTTCGGTGGACAGCATCGCGGGCTCGTTCCCGTTCCTTGGCGTGCCGCGCTGCCGTGAACTGAAACCACCCGCCATCGATCATCATTCTAGCGACGTGCCCCCTGCCCGATCGCACTTTCGGTTCTTAGAGTAAAAAAAAAATCATGTCTTTAACTCGCGTATGTTGTGTAATCCACGTGTTCCTCTTCCTATCTCTCTGTGTAATTCCCCGCATGCATGTATCTCTGAAAACGAATTTCTGTAGAACTGCTTTTTGTATTTGGTTTGTGGTGCTTCTCCTGCACCTCTGATTAGCACGAAATAAGTTCAACATACATATCAATCGAGGATTCTTAGCATAATTATAGTGTATGTACTTTGACATCCGAACTATTAATCTCATACTATAGTGGTCATGAACAAATATACTCAACACACATGTCAACAAATACAAAATCAGCGACGTTTCGGGCAATGACCCTTCTTCATAGCACGTGTTGTATTTTGGAAACGCATGTAAGCCAGAATCAGATTTAAGAAATTATGCCTCTACCTACACCCAAGACTCTACCCATACTGACCTGCAGATGACAGCCTTTATAGCGCTTATCAGGAGATGGTACTTCGATTTATGACTCATGTGTCTGCCCAACTTTAACCAGACGAGTTTGCTCGTCACTGAACTTCCAGCTGGGCGACTCGGCATTAGAGCGAGATTCTCGTAACCAGGGGAGGGTTTGCCAGTTAAAATCCTGGTTAGGGGTTGACGCAGCCCATCATCCCTCCTAGATGGATGAAATAGGATCGAGTGTGGGTAAGCAATCATCAATATGTGTCTGATGATTGCACAAGCCTCCCACCATAAGAATGTGGAATTTCCACCACTGGCTCAGAACGTTGAACAGGAGAGGAAATTCATATTGATACTCATTTCAAAATAAATCACTTCTTGAGTTTTGATCACTGAAAAAATGTATCGGTCATTAACTAGCTGCCTTTGAGAATACACACGAAAGAATGTGTGTATTCATATTCGTTTTTATATTTGTATGATTATAAATGATGGCATATTTGGTAAACGTAGACATGCATTGAATGCACGTTTATATGTAAAGGGGAAAAAGCATGCAGGGCAGTTGTATATACTCCTATATGCTAAAAGACATTGACGACACACATGCACTACATACTATATGTTGTGTACATCCAGCAGTGGATTGGTCATGACTGATGAAGATGAACATACATTATTTTGCTGCAGTAAACTTGTACAAACAATAGCTGGTTGATTAAAATAACACATGTTTTAATGTTACCTAGAGGAAACGAAAATCTTGACGTTTTGTCCCACTGGCTTTTTTCAGGAAATACACCTAAATATTGTATGTATATTGAACTTATTTTGCAACGTACATAGCCAACTGTGCTAATCGGAGGTGCGGGTGAAGGACCACAAACTAAACACAAAAAGCAGCTCTCAAGAAATGAGTGTTCAATCGAGATGATGATTTAAAAGTGCATCGCTCCTAGTGGATTCCTAATATTGGAATGAAGAGCGTTCCAGATGGCCGCAGAAGCGTATCTGAAAGCGCGAGATGCAGTGACCATCTTTGTTCGATGATAATTGTAAATTTACAGGTTAAATAAAAAACTTTGTGAGTTTTCTGTGATTACTGTGAGGAATGGCAGATTGAGATATATTAGCAAACTGGCCTGCCTACGGGCTGGGAGGTTGCCACCAGATAACAACAGCCAGTTAGTGGGTTTGTGAACCCAATTTTTGCTAAACCTTGGAATGGTATCCCCTCTGGCTTGTGAGTTTCCTCCAGGCATTCCAGTTTCCTCCCACACGAATAGAACAAATGCAAAACTCTCTTAAAAATTAGTCTTGAGGCTCAGCGAGGTTCTTCTGAGTAAATACATTTATATTATTCTTACGATTTACAGACCCTTAAGCTGTCTGCCTGCCTTTGAGCCTCAGATGTTTACACCTAATTATAAACGTTCCCAATGTGCCTCAGTCTAGCTAATGAAGCCTGGGGCATGATTGCAGAAGCCTAGGGAACCTAAGTGTGTCTAAGGCATATACGTTCCTGTGTTTGTGTCACCCTCGCAGGCTCCGTGAGCGACCACATCAACGTTCAGGCCGGGCAGCTCCTCCGCAGGTATGGACTTGGGAACCTGTGTGAAGTACGTATGTAACGGTTGATCAAGCTACTTGCTGCCACCTCGCAGCACAGTGTTGTCCTTCCCCCACACTTCCGATTAGCACGGTTGGCTACGTACGGTGCAAAAGAAGTTCAACATACATACAGTGGGTTTCAGAGTCTCACAGACTTGCAGCGCGTGAACCACCTAGCCTTGCCTGTAAATCATAGGCGTGCAGTACCACCACACCCATGGCATGTAGCTGGAGATGCAGCATGTCAAATTTGGCCCATTGTTTGAACAGATGCTGCTGGGTACAACAACAATATATTTTTGGTTGTTGGATCACAAAGATGTTGTCAAACTCAATTTCCGTAGGGTGTCAACATGGCTTTGCCAGAAGACTGCACAGCAAATGTGGACTCCATATGTTCCACCTTTATGGGATAGAGTGTGGCCCCCTTTCACGTGGGGATTTTATCCTGATGTTCCGGTTTCCTCCCACATGTAAACACTCAATAATTGGCTAATAGTACCTTAATGTATAGAGGACCACAGAGCTTGGAGGGGGGAAATTGGCAATAACTCACCGCCTGGCTGCCTTTCCCGCTTGTCCGTTGTTCTTCTCACCTCTAAGTTCTTCTATTTATTTGAGACTGTGCGTCGCATTACAATTTGAAATTATTCTTCGATTTTTATTATATTTTATTATATTTTTCATGCACTCACAACATCTCAATTGTCTCAGAGCACAGGATATTGTTGGTACGGAAGACCCATAGGCTGATGGACTCAACATTTTATTTAATTAAGCGTGTAGACAGAAGGAAGTTATTTGATAGAATTACTACCTCCAGTGCTTGACAGCAGCACAAAATGTGCTTTTGTTTGGTATTTGTCTTAGTTTGGTTTTAACAGTGGAGTGGCATTCAAAGTAGGGAACACGGCTATTGTCGGTGGAGATGGAACGATTAAGTCAGCTCGTTTGTGTGAAGCTATGTGGATAGTTGCAAGGAAAGATGATGAAAGATGCTGGCGGTTTGGGGAAGTATTTTCAGCAGTAGATAGATCATGATTATGATCATGATGGTGAAGATTTAGAATCACATTACATCAGTGTGGTTGAAACATTACCCGGTCATACATGGATGGGCAATTTGAATTGATAGTGGTGTAAGTAGTTGATTGTGTACTCGCATGCGCAACAAATACAATAAAAAGTTAAATCGCCAAGTACAGGTGCAATAACTGTTAAATATGTACAAAATATTGGATAAGCTTGCATTGAAATATTTATCATTCGCTTGGTGTAAGTAGCCTGAAGGGTCTTGACTTTTCCTGTGGCGCGCGGTATTGCTGACCAGGGGAAGCTTTTAGCGAACAATTCTGTCCCTATCGAAGATGGGGGGGAAATACCCTCCCTTTATACTTGTGACGTCAAGTGTGAAGTCGCTTTGTCGTAAACATATTTATTGTGGATGTGGTGCAAGACATGTGTAGAAACCTCGTAACCTCCCCTAAGGCTGTTAATTCCTTGAAATTCACCCACCAAGCAGTAAAATATGGTGAGACAAAACATCAGCATGTACGGAGATGAAAAACCATTGAGTAAAAAGGCATCACATTTAAAGTATTAGGGAACGACCCTGCAATTGCTTGTTCACGTCAATGCTGTTGGAAGGCCATCTAAGAGAGAGAGCTCCCTCTAGAGGACACTACGCATATTGTCTGCCACACTGGCGTAATCATCTTGGTAGATGAGGGACTACCCAAAGTTTATCCCGAGGGAATTTAGAAACTTGTCCATTCTTTCAAATATTGCACTGAGGGATTGAACCGGTGATCTCTGGGTTCATAGAAAACCCCCCAGAAAAAAACCAAAGCATACTCGGGGATGAGACTCATCAGTCGGTGAAGACCATGAATTTAGCCGTGTGTGTACACACACAACTGGCACGGAACGTTGAGGGTTGGCACTCGCTGGGTGGATTATTGGAAAGATTAGGTCCCCAAGCATGTAGCTGCTTGTGTCTGTTAATTGTTGTTGACATTCCTTGGCAGCATGAATCTGCCAGTGGCCATCTGGGCATGCCGGACCACTACATACAAATGTTGGGAGCTGAGTGTTAAGTGGTGATGATGCAGACTCGTTTATTACTAGCAGTGAGATCGTTATTCTGCATTGTAAGGCTGTGGTTGACCACAGGTCTGCGGCTTCATTCGGATATGCCAACAATCATCGCCACCTTTATCACTGACTGTGCTTTATGACAGAAAAATGCAAATAGTTGCAGGCTGACATTTCAATAAATTATCCTTTGAACAGTACTTAAATAAAGGGTGAACTTTATGCTTGGACTCCACTGCCAACACAAAAATGTACGGGTGGAGTGGTGGCATGGTGGTGAGCGCATTGCGCTATGAACTCGGCGAACTGGGTTTGATCCCTGGCCTCAGAGCTGAGTTGCCCATGCGTGACTATATTATGGTGAACAAGAGTTGCGCAGATTTAGGGTAACCCTGTCGCCGTGAAAGCATTAATCAAACAGCAGGAGACTCACGACAGTCAAGACAGCCTGTCATTTGGGACGTTACCAGGGTCTGGCACGTGGAGCCACTCCTGGCCACGGCTAACATCGGTGGTGAGGCCTGGGCCCCCTTCAACCCGCACTGACCAGCGTGAAGTATGCTCAAACATCCCCAGTGACTGACCTGGCATGAGAAGGCCTTCACGTCGTAGTGGAATAACAAAGGGCTATAAATAATATTGTATAGGTTAATGCCACCTATGGATGTTATAGGTTTATACCATTGAACATTCTATAGTCACACAACTACAGATAAAAAAAAAAAAAAATTTGTAAATCGAACCGAGACCTTGAAACTTGACAATTTGTTGAAACAATGCAATATGAATATTCCAATCGAAATCCAGGAATGCACTTAAATAAAATAATTCAGCAATCAAGGTCGGCAATAATAGGAACCCTGCATTCATATCCCTGACTTCAGCCATCCGTGGTTAAACCGGGTGCTCAAGTGTCGTGAGTTGAAGGTCTCAGCCTGGTCACTAATGATTGAGAAATTTTATTTTATTTTTCCTTTAATTGCGCGTGAATGATTTAATCAAGCCATCCGCTCGTTCACCAGGGATTGTACCAAAGAGCCAATCATTTACATGTTTGTTTTTTCACTGAATGTTGATTGGTCAAGCCAAGTCAGTTTATTTTTGGTAAACATGTGGCACCTTTCTGGCATAAATCTGCCACCCAAAGGGCCATCTTATCCTTAAACGTAAAAATAAATAAAAATACGCAATTTTTCCAGTTTAAACATAATTAAAAGCAAGTTGTGATCTGGATTTGAAGCTTTCGTGACTGCAGGAATCCATAATCTTTGGTTCTTTTGGTAAAGTCACGTAGGTAGAAAAATAATAGATCACGACGTTTCGATCGCAACACAAGCAATCGTCATCAGGTGGCTGCCACTTTGTAATCATTCTTGACTGTTGTACATCGTCCCCTCTCGCCATCACGTGTCGTGCGAAAGCCCCCTTTTCTTCAGAGTTTTGACGATGTTATTAACCTACGTATGGTTTCAATCCATGTGTTCTTCTTTCTGTCAATGTTAAGCATGTACGATTCATGGAAGTTATATACCATAGTTTAATTTAGCCCAAATGACAAATGAGGCTGAACAAACGAAAAACAATATGAACATGTCAACAAATATGTAGGTTTAATCAAATTGTGATGCAGTGGGGGTGAATCGCTCCAAGTCCAATGCCGAGCTTACTGTAGGGGATGTGATGATTCCTCCCCTGGTGAAACGATAAATTGTCGTGATTCAAACCAAGCACACACTCTCTATAACCTTCGTGTGAACGCAGCATTCATTAGCGGATTCTGGCGTGACCTGAACCTGTTACGTACAACATTGCCATCTTTGTCAGCCATGATCTGTCCACAGGTCTCCCCAAGCCATTGCCATCCCTCCTGCTACTGCACAATCAGTTCGTATTACCTGCCTTGAAAAAAATAACACCGACAGAAAATGCATCAAAAAGTTGAACATTGTGCAAGAAAAGTGAGGGGAGAGGTGCATGCTGGGAATAATCAGAATCTTTATCCTTAAGCTTCTTTTTCACAGATGCCCAGTAGGGGCGGGTGAGAAACTTACAACAATACGAAGCGACACAGAGGCACAACATGTACGAATATAATAAAATCGCCACTTGCACGTATCGTGTACCTAAGATGCGATATTGCACGATGTGTCATTATACCGTGACCTTACTGTATACGTTATATTCCAGCCGTAGTGGACAGCTTATCTGTATTTAATGGGTGGCTAGGTTTGCACATGCGTTGCGGTGATTGATGCCCAGGTGTGTGAACTTTGAATGCCTTTCAGAGCCTGTGTTTGCACAAGTGTGTCAGTTGCCCGCCTGGTCTGACTCATAGGCAAGACTGCACTCTAACCAAAACAACATCACGAATTATTTCATAATTTTTTGCTATTTCCTTTTACGCGCAGCATAACCTTCGGATTGTGCACCGCCGATGTGACTCGGATGGTTGAAACCGTTTCAGAGTTTGCTTCCTTAAATAAGTGGTGCTGGTAAAATGAAGGGTAATCCATTTACAGATACCCTACGCGATTGTTCAACACACAAATGTATTGCATGAGACGAGGGTTATTAGTAATCGGTGGGGTGTCCGTAAATTGATCACTCGGGGCTTTTGGTTCCAAAAGCCCCATAAGCCGATAGAACACGACACATTGTATTTCATTGTTACTTTTAGGTATTTTGTCATGATCTGAAAACACTCTTTTAGTAATTAATCCTTTATAGCAGTAAAATGTTTCACTAATGTTATATATCTTAATACAATAGCCTTAGAATGTTCAGCGCAAAATAATATGTTGGATACCACTTTCATTTGTTTGAGTTCCTCCTCATGCCATACGGGTCGTGGAGGGTTATTTGACCATACTTCCCCATGCTGCTGTGCGGATTGGTGAAGGTGGGGAGCATAGCCAATGGTAGCATAGTACGGTACAATAATGAATTTTACTGCACTGAGCTCTGCTGACGAAATGTCAGCCCAACACTTGTATCACTTGTTCTGAATAATTAATTATATTTAAGGAGTTAAAAATATAAAATAAGCTAATGTTTAAGGCCAACGGGCCCTTTGTCCGGAGCTCATAGAGACAAAGTGCAATCGTAACTGACTCACTGTTGTGCCTTAAAATGCACTACGCTAATAGTTAAACATAATGCAGATTCAGCCTTGCAATTTTGGTTTAAAATGTAATCTGTGAAACATGTGCGTTGTCATTATTTAAAAATGTGTTACGGTAACATCTATCAATCGTGTAACCAATTCATAGCCCCCCAACAATTCTATGAATCTTCTTGTTTCTTTCGGTAAAGTCACGTAGAAGGGAAGTAATAAAATAATAAAAATAAAACATAACAAAACAATTCTCACGACGTTTCGGCTACAACGCAAGCAGCCGTCTTCAGGTGAAGAATGAGACACTACCAAACTAGGAGCTTATATATAAGCTGCATTGGGGGTTGAAGAGCGCCTTAACAAAAAGAATGTGCATGTGAAGAGGAGTTTAGCATATTCATGGAAAATGCGTAGGCGTTGGGCGGGGGGGTGTCAAAGTCATATTATGCCCATGCATTATGCAGGATCAGCAGCAACCAAGGGGGGTGCAAGGATTAGCAGTAACAAAGGAAAGGAATGTTAATGATATGTAGCTGCAGTTACTCAACAACCACGTAGAAAACTAAAGTATAAACTACATAAAAAACTAAAGTATAAAAAACTAAAGTATACTTTAGTTTTTTATGTAGTTTATACTTTAGTTTTCTACGTGGTTGTTGAGTAACTGCAGCTACATATCATTAACATTCCTTTCCTATTCTATGAATCACAACAATAAAATAATCGCACATTTTTTTCTTGTTTTTATCATCTCGTTTGTATTTTCTTTCTCTCGTTTGCACAGTTTTGTTCGCTCCCTTAGCCTAAAAGCAATAGTAGCACCTCCATTTACATTTTATTTGCTTTAATTGTAAATTAAACAAAAATGAGCACACGTATACTTTTAAACATGTTGGGTAGAGCAGTGGTGCACTGTAGTACGAAGCTTGTATTCGATTCCTGGCAACGGATAATATCAGTAGCAAGCGATATCTGAACCGATGCTCGGTCACAGCCTTTACCAACCCATACTGACCAGGTCAGCATGGTGAAGTATGGTCAAACAGGTCCCATGACTGATACGGCATGGAATGGCCTTCATCCAGCAGTGGATTGATAAAAGGCTGAAACAAAAGAAAGACAGGTGGCTGAGCGGGGAGCCTAGGAGTCTGTGCTTGCTGCCGAGACTGTTTGCACATCCGACAGTTCAATTTACCACACAGCCTGCAATTGAAGTGTGTGCTGCATCATCATGAACACGACCAAGGTTCTTCGCTCTTGTAAAGTGGATGTTAAAGCTGGACAAGTAACGACGTATCGATTTCCAATTCGATTACTACGCTCGCTAAGCAGGCATCAAATTGTGCGCGCGAGTATTTGTGCATTTATTTGACCAACATAAAGGACACACACATTTTCATCCTAGAAGGACATGTCCATTGTTATCTGTTCGATCGATTTTTACTGTCAACTTTTAGTCAACTAAAATGGCACGTCTTCAAATGAACGTATGAACTGGAAACCCGATTTTAAGTGTTCTTCTTTTCATTATAACCGCACCCTGAATCACTACTACAGATTCGCAGGGCTGCATGCGCTTGTGACCATTTGTTTCGAGATCCCCACTCGCTTTCATCACGTTTGAGCATGTTGTCGGCAGTAAGCGGTGGAGTGTCTTGAATCATCGGTTAAATATAAACTGAATGGTGAGAATAAGGTGCGTGCTGTAGTGATTTACATTATTTTCGCTCTTTCCCATCTTTGAGTTGAGTATTATTTGCGTCGTGTGTCGTTCAGTGTTTGTTCAGCCCTTTTACTGCAGGGCTTTCTCTTTGTAGTCGACAAAACCTGATGGATTGAGTTTATATATATATATTTTTTTACAATTTCATTATTTTCTTGTCTCCACTCAGGATATATTAGGGGTGTTGTAAAAGTCTGTGGTCTGACCCAGAGAACAATACGTGGAGTGACCTTGATGAAACTGGGTTATGTCTGTACATGGTCTCCTTGAAGTGCAGTCTACTTGGTCAGTCATCATCATCGCCGATCTCCAAAGTTCTCACCCAGAACTCCTTGTCTCGCTCGTCAAACCACTCGGTCCACGTTGCTTCATGTTCATGAGAAATTCGCCTTTCTTGGGAGCGATTCTTTAAATAAATGACCCTCGTTTTTAGCCCCTTTTGTCGATGCCCTGCTGGAGGATGGTGTCTTCTATACCGCGTAGATCATGGGGGCTGGTGAGGAGAGGAGGGGGCAGCAAGACCAGTTGAGACATCGCTCGCCACCGATGTTAGCTGTGGCCCTGAACCAAACGCTGAGTTCACCGAGCAGTGATATTATGTTTTCAATACCTTCCCTAATTTATGCATCCTGAGCTGTACGACACAGGTTTAAAGTCTTGTTTGCTATAATCCTGAAAGAAAGTCCTAGGACTCGGTGTGCATTCCTGCGTAAGTAATTGATATTATAATACTGTACGTTGAAAAACAATGGAAATGACTCAAAAGCACTCCAGATAGACATCAATGCAGGAATATATAAAATTAGCAAAAAGCGTGATGCTGCATTGACACTTGCACCACAGCCCTTAACCCCACCATCGCTGACGTCACTGTCATCGGTTACCCTACCGCCGCCACTTAGCGTCAACCCAACTCTCGTCGGTAATAAATTACTCGCTTCGCTGACGGCTTTGGCGCCGTCTAGCTACCATGAGCATAGCTGTAATCTATCCGCCTTGGTTGATCTATGAATCTTGAATGACCTGCAATCCCCATCCTGTCTCCTTGCCTTGTCCAAACACCCAACTGTTGCTGCTGCTCTGGTATTTGCCCAATGCAAATTGCTTTGCGACTTGCAGATGGTGGATGGCGGTGGACTCTGAGCTATTAATTTGGTCCCATAAAAGTGTTTGCCCACTCTCCATGCCAGGCCATGCCTGCTGCAAAAAAAAAAACTTGCAATTAATAAAGGGGATTTTGTCGTATTCATTTCAAAAGGGAACCCTGAGAGAATAACCCACTTGTGAAGTAGATTTTGCCACATTCGGGACAATCATTATGACATAATGCCGGTGCACTTCATGTTTGCTCTTTTCAAGAATCTTGTTGATGACAATGGGACAATGTCGTACTTTTTTTTAATTAATTGACCATGGTCTTTCACATCTACTGAACAACATCAACTTGATGCGCTCTGACAGCATGTCCCATTGTGAAAGAAGTGTCCTTGAACTGTGTGAAAGTTCATTGCCAATGCCTTACCTTTTTACGTCGGTTTTCTGAGTGAATACAGCTGTGTATAGACACTTATTAACACCTGGCGGTTTACTTACATGCTGATTTGAGCAATTGCATCACGCTTGTTTGGGTTGCAGTGTCATGTCGTCCGTAGCTTCTCCCCGGGTTTAACGGCGGGCGTAATAACCTCGAACTGCAATTACGTGTTTAGCTTTGGTTGGGATCAGGCCATCGGTCGGCCGTTTATGCATGGGCATATTGACTCAGAGGCAAGAATGCTGACTGCCAGGGTACACAGCTGCCTGAGATGTGGGGAAGGAGTGTCCCAGAAAAACTTGATGACCCGTAACATCTCATAATCCAAGGCAGTTGGATTTTTTGTGTTGGGAATTGGCAGCTTCAGAGGATGTAAATTGTCTATTATTAAATCAATTATTGAGTGTGGCCATCCGTGTGGAGGTGATGTAACGAGAGGTTGAATGTGAAGTGTAAGCATTTTCAAATTAAGCGAGCATGGGGCATCCTGAATTGATACAGTAGACTCGATTTTCCGCACAAATGACGGGGAAGACGGCCGGGGATAAATAAAATAATCCCAAAAAATTTAATTTCTGTGTATCTCGATGCCAAAAACCACAAATATAGGTTGAAATTATGTTTAGGTTAAGAAAATTTAATTTCTGATTTAAAGTTAAAACAACACTCTTCCGTTTCCTCTGCCATCGCACAGTTTAGTAAATTGAAACTCGCAAAATAAATGATCGGATAAGTCACTCAAAATGAAGCACAACTGATAATTTTGATAGTTCCTCTTTCGATTCAGAACAAATACTAACGATCACCGATCGCAGCTTGTGCCGTGTGATCATACTTTCCTGCTCCCGTGCATTAAGTGGACAGCAGAGCCACGCCAATCAAAATCAATCAATCACCCCTGCTGTTGTAAAGATATGCAACGACTGTACTGTAGCGGCGATCATGTGGATTTTCGATTAACCTGAGCACATCTTTGTTCAGGTTAAGCACAGTGACTTGTGGAAACATTTCCAAGAATAACAAAGTATAACTGTTTTTAGGTTATTAACCTGGGCTTAAGGGAAAATCCATCAGTTATTAATTAATGTCAAAATCTCAGGTACGCAGTTAATCCGCAAATCGGATCAACCACAACTCGGATAATCGAGTCAACTTTAAAAATGGTTGTTGTAAAAAAAAAATCAGAGGCCCCACATTTAACTACCACCTTGCCCATATACCTTGTAGTGAATGTGCAGCCTCTTTGGCTGCAGGGTTGATATTAACAATATTCATTAAGACCGACGCAATTTTATTATAAATGGTCACTTTACTTGCACACACGTGTCGTGTGTGAGAATCGATTCGAAGCCACGTGCCCATCTTTATCGGCAGGCATGAGGCAGTGGAAAAAACAAATATTTTGATCGGTTGAAACTCCTAATGTGCTACTACTGTCTCCATCATCACAGACGATGGGGAAAATCGGCAAGGCGATGTGTTTTGGCCATTTCGTCAAGGTGTAAAAGCTGTAATTAATTAAGTTACCACTTGTGTGTTGTAAATCTGGTTCATAGTTTTGGTCGTGTATGTTATCTGGCTTGGTTTTTGGAGTAAATTTCGGCCCATCAACCTCCTAATCTTTGTCATCATTAGCTATGAACATTCCACTGCTGGATAAATGCCTCTCCAAGCCATTGACTTACGTCATTGTCCTGCGATGTATAAAATCACGCCTCCCTGGGGTGCATAAAATAAGTACCGCTTGCAGCTGTTTTGCGAAGACGTGTGTGTGTCTATATATATCAGGGAGCGGTAGTGTAGCGGGCGGTTAGCGTGCTGCACTACGAAACCGGGGACTTGAGTTCGATTCCTATTTGTGGCCAAAACCATCGGAACTGGTTCTTGGCCTTCCCTAGGTTGATGCAACCTCAAAGGAACACGTGGTGTGGTGTGTAAACAGTGCCACTGGGAAAACAAAGGCGGCAGGGTGTGGTGCTATGCCGTGCCGACCTTCATAGGTGCTCGCTAACGGCACTTGCTCCGACAGTTTTAAGGCTATAGGGGGATCTATACCTTTGTCTTGTATATATCTCTTGCTGACCCTGGCTTGTCTCTGTCAGGTTTATTTTGGACCGCGCGGAGAGCGAGACGGAGACGGTGGGGCCCGCACCCACGCTGGAGGAGTTGGGGGGGTCGCCCGCCGAGCAGGAGGACAAGGGCGTAATCGAGGTGGCCAACTGCCTGCGCCTCATCGGAGACGAGCTCGACCGAGACCAGAAACTGCAGGAGTCAGTGTCCCCGCACACACGCACGCTTCGATGCACACGCTTGCTCGCTCACTCACAAGCGCTCGCTCGCACGCTTGTACAAGCGCGCTCGGCACGCATGCGTGCGACGTTCATGCTGGCGCGCACACCATGTAACGCACACATGTCCGTGCAATGCAACACTCAGACACAATGAAAATGATCGCGCACACACACATGCGTACACATGGAGGTCAGGCAAAAATGCGTATATCCTCGAATCTCTTGACAGACTGCTGCAGATCGTGTTATTAGTGAGCACATGTGAAGGATGGCACGGGGCACGAGAGGGTGGTGTGACAAGCACTCCATCCGACCACCTTTATCTCCCAAGTGCCGGTGTTTACACACCATACCAAGTACTGATTTGAAGTTCAGTCTACCAAGGGGGGAGGCCCCGGACTGGTTCAGATATTCGCCACAGATATAAGTTATGGCCACGAATCGTGGTTAGCATGCGGTTTGTCCATAGCACCGTTATGCTAACCACTAAGCCACCACTCCACTCGGTAAGACACACACACACTCGCTCACATTTTCTAAAATACCAAATCGCTTGGGTCTTCCCTGACGTGACCCTTCCATGGAAACACCACGGAGGATGCTGGTGGGTGAATGGGTGCCAGGACTGCGGTCTGGTTTTGTGGCAAGAGGAGGAAATGGGCCCACGGGCACGGTGCCCAGATGTCCGTGCGTCCAGGAAGCCGTGCCGAGCGAGGTGGCCAGGTAGCTCTGTGGGTTAATACCGTGTCAGGCGCATTGACAGCGAGTGACTGATGAGTGAGATATTGGATCCGAATCCGGGTTTCAGCCGCCCACAGATACACACCGGGTTCTGAAGTGGAGTGAATTGGTAGTCTCAGCATGACCATCACTTATTGTAGGTTTGGCTTCAGAACCCCCTCCCCCCCCCCCCCATTAAACTTACATTTGGAGTTTCACTTATTTCATGCTTCGTGGCATAGTAATTGTATGCCCCCTCATTAAGGGACTCGGAATGTAACAATTAAGTGTCATGATTTTAAGTATGAATTAAAGAGTCAATTGTTAAACATTCTGGTGAATGTAGCATTGGTAGATCCTTGGTGTGAACCCAGTACATGCAACATACACAAAAGAAATATGAATTCTGAGCGTGATCGAATGCACACATCCTGAGCGTTAGGATCGATTTTCATCGACGAATGAATGCGACGCTGCCTGCCTTTCTGTGACGTCATCTCCCGGGGCCATTCTCGTAACACATGGTGGTACACTGCTAGCTGCGTTGCTTGGGAAATGAGATGTATTTGTGTCGTAACAACAGAGCTCCGTTAGCACAATTGCTGTTCAGCCCTTAATCAATCTACTGCTGGATGAAGGCCTCGCCACGCCGTGTTGGTTATGGGAGGCTTGTCGGACCAAACTTCAACATCCTGTGGTCAGTCCAGCTTGGTGAAGGGAGGATAGGCCCATAACTGCGTCAGATTATCACTCGCCGCTGATATTTGCCGAGGCCCGTTCGTCAATAAAACTCGGCTTGCTGGTTTTACAGCACGAGGCACTACCTCCTGCGTAACCAGCCTCATTTGAATATAATTGTGGAGGGGGGGGGGGAACTTTTCGAAGTGCATTCAAGGGGAGGCTAAGGAGGGGTTTTGGAAGGCAGAGAGCAGGAGATTGTGTCTGGCACTGGTTTGTGGATGCCGGAGGCATCTCTCCGAGCTGGAGGGGGGGGAGCATGCGTTTCGATAGGACCAGAACCGGTTTGACCAGGTGCTGTGCCGTGTAATGGAATAGCTGTGTACAAAGACAAAGATCTCCCGATAGTTATACAAGCTGTCTGGGCAAGTGTTGCTGTTTGCAAACGCATTATTGATGGCTGGCACAACACACCATGGAGTAGTGTGGCGGCCAGAACTGCAATGGGCCGACTTTGTCTCACCAGCACTAATGGTTACATGCCACGCAAGGTACTCCGTTAAGGCTGGGTCTTCCTAGGCGAGGCGCGGAATCGGTTCAGGTAACCTCCACTGGTGTTAGCCATGGTCGGGGATCAAACTCGTGTTGCTAGGTTTGTAGTGCAGTGCCCTAACCACGACACTACCGATCCACTCACGTCTTAATCACACAAGACAAAGATTGAACACTCTTGGGACAAATGCTGTTAGCGACCATCGATGAAGGCCGGCACGGCACAGAAGTGGGGTGAGTCGCCAGCTCCACACACGGGCGCCTTTGCCTCTAGAGTTGTGATGTTTACACATTGAACAAGGTACTCCTTTAACGCGGAGTCAACCTAAGGGAGGCCTCCGGACCAATGTAGATATTCATCACCGAAGTTGGCTGCGAGCGGAAATTTAACTCCTGTCTCGGGGTTCGTAGCGCAGTGTGCCACTTGTTACGCTACCACTCCCGACTTGCACCCGCACATTCGTACACGTGTGCGCATGAGCCACCGAGGTGGAAAATATTACCGCTTGCAGTTACAAAACAAAATAATAATAAAGCGGCTGAAACAAACCCCGCGATGCCGTGTTGATGAAACTGAGCTGCTGCTGCTGCTGTGTAGGAACACGCGTGACTCATCTCTCTATTTTTGTTGTTGCTGAATTTATTTAACCCAATGAACTAAACATACAAAAAACTATTAAAACATTCAACTATTTTTATTCTACCAGATAAGGCCCACTGAGCTTTCTAGCTATTTTTCAGAAGCAACCTGGCCACAAATGATAGCTCAACGAAGTGGCTTATCACGTGGAAATTTATGGCAGCCAAGTACTCCAAATCCATGTTTCTAAATGCAGAGGGAAAACCTGGAGGATCTGCAAGAAGAATCCACGCCACCACGGGGAGAGAGACATGCAAACTCCATATATACAGGCGTCGGGGTCGGGATCAAACTCATGACCTCTTGTTTCCCAGGCTAGGTAGTTAACATCTCGCCACCACGGCGCCCTGACCTCAGGACACCCACTTTGGTGTTTGCATGTTCAGCCACTGTGCACAAATGAGGTATTCTAGGCAGCTGTTGGGCTATATTGTCCGCAAGGTGCATTGCGGCAAAATCTATTGTTGTACTGTACTTACCGACCCACCTCCAACCCACCCTGACCATCATGATGAAGCATGGTCAAATAACCCCGATGATGCCCACGGTGGAGTGAGGCCCCTCTGATGGCCTCATTTGAAGTGGTAAATAACTTTTCCATTAGGAACTCGTCGAGTGAGCAGTGGATCACCTTTTCAGAGGAGGGTCCCGTGGATGCCGATATCACAACTAATTTTCGAATGTCCATTTATCACTTCAATAGATCTGTTATCCACACTTTGCACACACCTTGTATACTCCCTGACAAGAGTGTTGGTCGCATTAAATTAAAGCAACATTTAACTATGAATATGATGCATTGAGTTAAGGTGTGACAGGGCATCCTTCCCCCCCACCCCCACCGCCGGCCTTGGCGATTTGATTATTTGTCGTGACGAGACTCAAGAATTTGCTGGAGGGGGGGAACGTAGCAGCCTCCAATGACCAGAGCGGGAGCCTCTTGAACCCCATTGCATGCAACATATATGAATTTAGAAACATTTATTCTGACACAAGTGATTGCTTAACGCATCGATATTCATTAACTCACCATTGCACCCCACTAATAAGGTGGCAAACCAAAGGTAATACGATGTTTTTTTTATGCAGTAATCAATATACTGGGACTGACACCGTACTCTTTGGTTCTTTCGGTAAAGTCACGTAGATAGAAAAATAATAGATCACGACGTTTCGATCGCAACACAAGCAATCGTCATCAGGTGACTAAGCGTATGGATTCCGGCAGTTACTGAAAGCTTCAAATCAAGATTGGGACTGACACCATCAAAAACTCTCTACGCTTGAGAGAGCCCTGTTTAGTCACAGGTGGCTGAACCTGGATTTGAACCCAGGCTCACCGTTGGTGTCGACTCAGTGTTTTGGCATGAAATCCTCCCCAGGGGCAATCCGGGACCTCAGCCGTGACTCATGCCAAGGAACACACACAGCGCGCACACACATCGCGCATAGCCATTTGCTGGCCGCATTTCAAAGCTCCCTCTTCTGCTTTGTGAAGAACTTGTGTTGTAAGTTCTGTGGTGTGTATGTGTGTGTTTTTTTTAAAGCTTATCTTCACCCACAATTGTTCGCAAATTCGTTTCTCATGACTGACTTTCACGAGGTCAAAAATAAACCATAAATCTTTGCAATCTTTGAAAAGATACAAACTAACCCGCACTGACCAGCGTGGTGAGGTCTGGTCAGACGGCCCCACGTGGACGGCACAGCGGGGAGGTCTTTGTGCAGCAGTGGTTTGAAACGGGGCTGTAATTGCAACAATTGTTACTCGTTTTATAAAGTGTCTACCTCATGGGGAAGGAGGTCCCATGATGTAGATGCTCACCCCGAGCTCTCATTATTCTGATAGTGCATTGCCTTTGGGCTGTTAGCATTTTGGCGTCCTCTGGTCTAACACCGTTTTGAGACTATTTTTTAAAGAAAGCTATCGCTGGTGTGGACCAATCAGTTTCAAAGACAATGCATATATTATCAGAGTACGCTTTTTTGTTTGCATTCCGACCACAGGTATTGTGGTTATTGCAGGCATGATTCCTTATAAAAGGTTTCAGTTTGGTGTTTTAACATCTTAATACCTACTCTTTGGTTCTTTTGGTGAAATCACGTAGAAAAAAAATAGATCACGACGTTTGGATCGCAACACAAGCAACCGTCAGGTGGGAACTGTATGTTAATGTAAGCTCGGAGAGAGACACAGAGAGAGAGAGACACAGGGAGAGAGAGACATACACAGAGAGAGACACAGAGAGACCCACAGAGAGAGATACACAGAGAAAGACAGAGAGAGAGAGAGACCCACAGATTGAGATAGAGACACAGAGAGAGAGAGAGACACAGAGAGAGAGAGAGACACATAGAGAGAGACACAGAGAGAGACACAGAGAGAGACAGAGAGAGACACAGAGAGAGACAGAGAGAGACACGCAGAGACACGCAGAGAGACACACAGAGAGAGAGAGAGACAGAGATAGACACAGAGAGAGACACATACGCAGAGAGAGACACACGCAGAGAGAGACAGAGACACACACAGACAGAAACAACGCCTCTGTGACGAGGTATTATATAGATCCCAGAGGGGGAGGGAGGGGGGGAGAAGGGGCTGCAGTAGCAGGAGAGATCGGCAGCATGGGGGAGAGTGAGGGGGGGGACAGAGAAATTAGCATGTCAATGAGAGACAAGGGGGGGATATTTTTTCTTTCTACGCGACTTTTACCGAAAGAACTAAAGAGTAATTCCTGCAGCCACGAAAGCTTCAATCAATCTTAACACCTGTTTGTTGCCAGATAAACTCCTTTAAAAAGTTTTTTTTTTAAACAACGGTTTTATTAGCAACGTCCTTTAACTCACGGTCGAGAAGTGCGTCAATGATGCGGTGCCTGCTCCAACATCAACGCTGACTTCAATTAATTGATTCCTTCCGTAACTCGTTCACACGGTTGTTCGAGGCGATTCGAGAGCTTAGGGACCGCGGCGTGTTTTACCTACACAAATATATATTAGTAATAAGGCGCCCATAAAAAATGTAAATTGCTTTAAAGTAGTGAATTAATTGATTAATTGATGGCGATTTTGATACAGGCATGCATTGTCATAGCAAACGGGGGGGGGGGGGTGAAGCCTCGATAATAACAATGCAGCCGGCGGTGGACTATCTGTTTGCTTAAACACGTTAATATGATTAATCATTGATCGTTTCTGCGTGGATTAGATATCGACCGTTTTATAGGATTCGGTGGGGGCGGGGGTGCGTCAATCGCACGCACGTACGCAGGTGGTGGGTGGGGGGGGGTGTAAAAAGTTCGTGTGTGTACAGGGAGGGGTCAAGTTTTGACAGATTTTTGCGTACCTACTAAATGGATGGCCCCTATACAGCTCTCTTTCAGAAGCGACCTGGCCACAAATGATAGCTCAACGAAGCTACTCATGACGTGAAATTGTATTATGGGCAAGTACTCTAAATGCGTGTTTCTCAATCCACACGACCACGGAGAGAACATACACAATTCCAAATAGACAGGCCTTACAGTCGGGATCGAACCGCCTTATGTGGCCGCACCATTGTATGAATGGAAGTTGTTGCAGGCCGTGTGAAATGAATGTAAGAGGGTTCCCCACCCCTGCCGTACAGGAACACGTCTTTGTCGCGTTGTGAATGCTGAAATTTCCTGGCTTTTTGCGCGTGAGTGAAAACTCCTCGCCTCACTCACGCCGGATTGTGTCTGTCTCCTCACGCTGCCGCTCACCCCTAAAGACTCTGCTGCTCACCCGCAGGTGAGGTCTCCTCCGCTACTCACACTTCCTTCCCACTCCCGTTTCTTCCTTTTGCTATTTCCCTTGGGCTGACGATCGCGGCCGACGAGTAAGAACGCTCGTTTAAAGTGAGACGAAGCCCAAAATAACCAAAAGGCACCGACCTTGTAGAGATGTCTGCACGTCCACGTCAGGTGTCCCTGGCTGTACGATGTGAATTTAAAGCTTCGTTAGTGAGAAAAGTCCCTTTTAAGTGACTTTCAGGTACATAGGGAGGACGTAACTAGCGGGTCTGCAATGCTTTTGGAATATGACTCTGTACTCGTTGCAGAGCATAGTGCAAGAAATAATTTTGTTCTACTGTACTTCTGTGCTCCCAGCCTTGATTAGCCTGTACGGACCAGCACGTTGAAGTATGGTCAAATAACCCCGAAGGGTTAAACGTCATGGGAAAGGGGACACCCTTTTCCGGCAGTGGATTGACCGGGCGCTGTGCATGTGCTCACTCATTGGGTCTTTGCGATGCCACGTACCTTTTGACGACTTCTCCCGCTTACATCTGCACAGTTTAACCGACTAAAGTTTAACGTTCGTAAAACCAATCGATCGATGTTGTATTTGTTACACGCAAAGTCACATTTAGCCAGTTACCCAGCCTGAGTTTGCAAGGGAGATCTGTGGTGCATCGGAACAGAACAAAAACGGCAACATCAAAGCGATACGATTCGACAATGGGCTTCCTTCGCTCGAGGTTTGCGGATTTGAGTGGATGTCGCGAGTGAATGTGTGCCGTTCATAGTGCAGCCACCTGTAGGGTTATTCTGCAATCAAAGAGTCCGATTGTATTTATGTTACAATGAGGCTAACGTGGTGGGGTATCTTTACAATATATATGTGCGGGGTTATCAACGTTTTTAGAGTATGCGCCTCAATTGTTGATAACACTGCCGTACAATGCACGACTGCAGAGGAGAGTTACTCCAGCTGCTTGATATGATTGCCAGTCTTGTCGATGATTCGATCGATTTTTTGTGATTGTGAGCCGTAATTGAAATCACAATATACCCTCGCGAACAACATCAAGAATAATGTTATTCTGAAAGCAAGATGAACCCTTGAAGATTTGCATTTCATCTACAAAGGAAGGGGGGTGGGTCCTGGCAAACGTATGCATGTTTCAAAGAATATTTGTATAGTACAGTCCACACAAGGCCGGGCTACGAGCTTGCGCTATTTATTGTTCCACTACAACCGACCAACAAAGAGTGTCTAATTTTTAAGTGCCAACTTCAGGAGAGTGCTCAATATAGTTGAACCCCTGCTCAACGTTAGTTGAGCACCGGTGTGCTTTCGGCTTGTACCGCATGCTGTAACCCCACGTTGTCCGCTCTGACACCCAACGTATCGCTTCACGCGCTGTTCGGTGCCTGGAGTAGCTCCCATCACGTGGAGCGAAACGTCGGACGTCGTGCCAAACGCCACGTGATCCGACCCGAAAACACACGAGAGAGCTGAATGTAGTCGATGTAGAGCTAAAGCTGCACGGACTAGAATTATTCCCTACGGAGATTAGAGTACTTTGAGCGGGGATTCTTCAAGTGTAATTCCTTGCGATATGCCGCACAGGTTCGGCCTTGTGGGTCCACGCAGATATGGATTGACGACGACGACGTGACGCACCACTACAGAGTGACTGTCACGATGTGGTACAGCAAGTTGGGGGTTCGTATCTCTGTTGTGACGTGTTAGAGTGCTGTGATCATCGCACGTGTGCGCTGGTTTCCTCCAGACACACCGTGGCTGTTGTCGCACGCAAAACAACAAAATCCCATTCGGGCCACTTGGTGAGAGGAGGGTACATTATAAAACGCGTACAGTGCTCTGGAGCGAACCGCACAGAAGCTGTGCTCATTTGTTAGCTAGAAGTGGGTGAGCTCAATGTTTTGCGAAGCCATTGGCGGCCCGCTCTGGCTCCCACGCACGCGCTCACGCTCATTGATCAGCCTTTGTTTCCCTCCTCCTCCCCCGCACCTTCATTTCTCCCTCCCGTTCATGTGAAGTCTCCCCCCCGCCCGCGGTAATTAGCACGGTTGGCTACGTACGGTGCGAAAGAAGTTCAACATGCGTACGCACGTGCTTATCAGTGTCGGATTAACTGCAAAATACGCCAATGCACGGGGAGTTTTAGTCCTTGAAGAAATAAGCTGACCGTAGCACTACAATTAAGACATTGTTCACATTCGGCGGCAGTGGCATCTCCAGAACACCATTTTTTCTTCTTTTGCTGTCGAAGCAGCTTAAATCCTAGGCAGTTGCAGAAGCTTAATTGTCATCCTCTAATTATAAACCAAGTAGTGTTGTGTATTCCTTCAGTCCGGCCTGGCATGAATGAGGTGCATTGGCAAAGTCCCGTAGTGCCATAGTGAATCGGATATTGGCCCAACCATTTTACACTATTTCCCAGATGGCATGGTTTAAATTGAATGCTAGACTCGGATCGAAATCAGAATCAGAAATCTTTATTTATCCTGGAGGAATCCGATGAGCCTATGAAGCAGTTTTTTTTACAGATGTGCAGATGCAATGTACCCCAGAGATATTCACACATCCGATTAGCAGGGTTGGCTCTGTACGGTGCAAAGCATGTTCAACATACATACAAACTTATTCCGTGTCATACTAAACCAATGGGTTCCGTCATACAAATATGGCGATCTTTTCTTTCAATTACATGTGCGCACACTGAGCTTAATTGGCCTGATTGGCTCAATGTGGTTGCCAACATGAATGCTATCTTGCCAACTCCCACAATGCACTGCGTATCTTGTTGTTGTCATCGTGCCGGGTCCCACAATGCACCACTTATGATCGTGTTCTATGAAATGCAGTCGCGCCGCAGTTTTGACAGCACTCCTAAGAGTCGCTTAACTTCCTTTGTGGGACATTCTGAGATGACACAGCCTCGGGGGATGCAGCTACAGAATAAGAGCTGCTTGGCTTTTGGGAGTTGTCTTCCTTTAATCAGTCATAACTTTAAAGTAAGAAGTGCAGTCCAAATGTGTTTTGCTTGGCAAACATTGTGTTGCGTTGAAAAAGCCCTTAGCATAGTTTAGGGCAGTGATTTTAAAGTATATATTTGTAGAGTGTTTACTTTGTAAGTAGAGGGGTGAAGCGATACACCGATTAATTTATTAAATTAACGCTTAGGTTTTCGCAGCCAATATTACGATTCGTAGTTATATTTTTTTGATTGAAGCCACGTCATGATCTGGCCAAATTTCTGTCCTGAGATGCTGCATCACCCAACATTAAAATAAAAATTCCACATCGTGTACAACAATTTCAACGTGCCAGTAATTTGAAGACGATGCACCAAATTTTGTATCTTAATTGCTACCACCAAAAATGTACTTACACCACATAAGGAATAAGTAACATTTAGGTGCATCGTTCGAAACACCTTCCAGGCCCATGTCTTCCAGCAGCATTTGTTTTTGCAGAAAAAACCCCCTGCCACTGAGTTTCGACTTTCGTGGCTTCACCAGCAGAGTACGGCCTATTTAAACAAATTCCGCCGGTGATACTCTTTGTACGTACGTTGAACTTTTGCACCATACGTAGCCAACTGCGCTATATCGGAGGTGCACGACGGTAACCCGTTTGTCTGTCACCGCCGTTGTGTTTTTCTCACGCAGGATGATCCGCAATATGCCCATCGAGTCTCCGCGGGAGCTCTTCATGAGGGTCGCCATACAGATCTTTGCCGACGGAACCTTCAACTGGGGCCGCGTCGTTGCCCTCTTCTACTTTGCCTATCGCCTTGTGATGAAGGTACGTCCCTGGGGGAACACACACGCACGCTACCAGACCCTTTGGCTCGATGGTAAACTACAATAATAAACATTCTTTTTTTTTTTACTAGGTAAAGGCCCGCTGAGTTATATATAGCTTTTTTTCAGAAGTGACCTGGCCACAAATTATAGCTCAATGAAGTGGCAGATGTGCAAATGTATAGCAGCAGCGAAATACTCTAAACACATACTCTTTGGTTCTTTCGGTAAAGTCACGTAGGTAGAAAAACAGTTTTTCTTTCCGTGGTTGTCCTACCTGATGACGATTGCTTGTGTTGCGATCGAAACGTCGTGATCTATTATTTTTCTACTTACGTGACTTAACCGAAAGAACCAAAGAGTATGGATTCCTGCGGTCACGAAAGCTTCAAATCAAGACTCTAAATACATGTTTCTACATGTGGAGGGAAAACTGAAGGAACCGGAGAAAAATCTACGCGATCATGGGGAGAACATGCAAACTCCAAATATACCAGCGTCAGGGTTTGGATCGAAGCCACGACCTACTGTATGCTAGGCAAGGTAGTGAACATCTTGTCACTTTAATGATGATAATCCACAGCCCTTTGTCCGTCTACGACTGGACAAAAGCCGTCTCTTGCAGTGTCGGTTGTAGCAGCTGTTTGACCGTACTTTACCGCGCTGGTCAGTGCAGGGGTGGCGAGGGGAAGGCTGAGATAGGGTCTCTCGTGGTCTCATCGTCGATACAACAATCCACCGAGCTCCCTACATGCAAGCTGATTTCATCGCTCCATCTCCACTGTGGGTGCTCTCTCGGGCAGGTTTCTGCTAGCATACAGTAGAAGCTGGATTTAAGCACAGCTGTCATATTAGCAACCACATGCTTAGATTACACTGGGCAACTTCTGCTACAAGCACATGGCTGTGGATGTCATCACAGCTGGCCTTGCTCCTAACGGGTATGCTTCTATCCGGCCTCTGCTATATATGATTAGGAACAAAATGTATTCTTGCGTGCATGACTTGTTTCATCATGAGTGTGAGAATTTATTGAAATCAAAGATGCATTGTGCCTAATAGAGAACCGTTTGTAATTCCAAATAACCATTTTCAGGCTCCAGTATTTATTCACGTTTGTCCTGTTTGCATTGTCTCCATTTCATTGTCTGTCTCCTTCGTTCTGGGTTGTTTATTCTGTCTGCATCGTTAGGTTAGCCTAAAGGTGACATTTGCATGCAATTTGCACTGGACCCGCCTATAGATTCAGTGCATCTACTGTGAGCATAATAGAGGACTTTAATCAATGCAACATTTCAACACGTTCCTTCGGAGTGGGCAGGTAGGAACTTGGTTGGACAGCGCATTCGTGCGATCCGTGTCACGCGGCGCAAGCTGCGTGGGGCGGCGCGTCACGTGGTGCTGATCCCGCCCGAAGCGCTCTATGAAATACAAATGGAGGGCGTGGCTATGCACGACAGACAGACAAATAATCCCTGGTGGGCAGTGTGGAACTGTTGTTCCCACCTGTATTATTTACATCGTCAGTCATAGACACCGTCAGTCATGGACACAAGGGGAGAGGGAGATCTTGGCTTTGACACGGCCCAGCGTCTGTGCGTTCGCCACTTGTAGCAGAGGTTCACTATTCGAATCCGGTGGCCGCCCTGGTCATATTTGCAGGTGTAGCACCCGTAATAATTCACGCCGTCTACCTCACAGCGGACGCTAAAGACCTCCTGACGTCATTTGCAAGAGTAGGCCATTGTTTTGCCAGCGTTAGGGATCGAATTTTCCAAATTCTAATATTTCCCACTAATTACTCAATTGGAATTATCCATAGCAATGATTGCTCCCTAATGGCAGACCAAATGCCCCAGGTCACAATTATACTATCCTGGTCTCCGTGGGTTCTCACCTGCTTTTAAACAAAATGAACTGCAAACTGACCAGGGGAATTATCTCAACAGTATTAATTTCCAGAGGTAAAGGAATTCCGGAAAAAGGTGGCAAACGGCAGAGAAAGAGTGATTTTTCCATCGGGCAAGGATTGAAGTGGGGATTTGACACGGGACCTCGATTGCTGCAGCACAGAGCTCCGTCGAAGGCTTGGTGCGAGATGAGAGGGGGGGAGAGAGGTAGGCAGAGATGAGCTCACGGAGAATCTTGACTTAAACGGGCGAGTGCATTCTTGAGGTTAATCCATGGCTGGCCTGGGACTCGGCGGAATAATCTAACTATTTGGGTGACTTGATCTCGTTTGCTGGTGAGGACTCTTGTGGAGTTCGTTGTGTGTGTGGGGGTGATCCGGGGAGGTCGTCGGGGGTCACGTGCGCGCACGTGTGCGTGCGTGCTTGCGAGCATGCGTCACACCTTCGTCACACCTTCGTCCTTTGTCTAATGCCTGCGCCTGTTGTTTGTTGATTTGTGCCCAGTTGCCGAGCTTCTTTGTGGCACAGGCCTTAAGAGAGCGAAGCACCGTGACACTGATTATTAGAGTGGATGAGGGAGGGGGGGGACCGCTGCTTGTGTTGAGTCAGCGGTGAATACATTTACAAACCGCAGCGGCGCGGCCAGAGCAACGCTTCACTTCCCGAAAAAAAGCAAAGGCTTTTGCAGGCAGGAGAATGTTTTCTTACATGCTTGTTTTATGAGCTTTCATTTTGCTCCGTGTTATCCCCCACCTGTGCTCGTTGTCACCTGATACTGCACAACGCAGGGCAGAGTCTGGGAGTCTCGCCTACCTCCACCTAACCCCGTCTACCCCTCCCCCCACCCACGCACCTACCCCAACTTTGCCGGGCATACATTGCAATTGTTTTGTTTCCAGCTTTGTGCAATCATGTTCCAGTACAACATTGGCCATGCACCTGCTTGTCTGGTTTTAAGTCAGCACTTTACGACGTGGCCTGGAAGTGCCCTGGGACTTGTTGGTACTGCCCTGGCTGCCCTGGCTGCCCTGGCTGTCTGTGGGGTTTGTCGTCATTATCACCATTGTCGTCGTTGTTGTTGTTGTTGTTGTGTCGCCAGCGTTGCTCCTTCTCCCCTCTCCCGTGTCTCCCCGCACTGAACACCTCCCGCCGCACCCCCTTTTGTTTTCTTAATTTTTAAGAAACGTCTTGAGGTGCAATTGTGACTCATGTAGTTGTTGTGACTCGTTGACAGGTATGTAATGATTCAATTTTGAGAAATAATTTGGTGAGACAGGCCGTTGGCAGTGGTCCATGGCCACAAATAGCCCAAAACAACAACCAAAACTCTACATTTACGTCAATAACACCGCCATACAAAAGAAAAGGTATATAATAGGTAATGTTACGGGCGATGGCCCTCCACAGCACAGAGAGAGAGAGAGGGGGCAGAGCGTTCGATGCAGGAGCGGAAGAGGCAGGTTTAGGAAGCTGACTGCAAGTCAGTTTTGATCGTTTTAGGTCTCATCAGCAGCAAGCGCAGTGCGTTTGCCACACGTTATTGGCAGGAACACTGCGTCTCTATAGTCTTGTCAGCACGACAAGTTGTAGCATATAAAAACTTCATTTTGCACTGCGTGACGTTCTACTGTATAACATAAGACTGGAAGACCCCTGGGCCGATGGACTGAATGTTTTATTTTATTTGTTTGTGTCTATTTTTAATTAAGTCGATTTCATTTGACGCAATTCTCTACAGTGGCATAATAATGATTTTTAATGCGACATTGGTCTGTGCTGACAAGGTCCGCATTGTTGAGATGCAGTGCTCTCGGCAATAACATCTGGCAACCCTGCAGCATTTTTTGTTCAGGCATGACTGTTGACGAGACCCAGGCGGTCATGCCCGGTCCAGAGTTTTACTTAGTTAAAATAATCAAACAAATGTTGCCCGATAATATTATTCTCACTGCTGCCCATGATGTTGATGAACTTTGTGGACAATTGACAAAGTCTGTTAATTTATTATAACAAAGATCCCACTTAGAGCCTTAACAGACATTGGGGCAAGTGCTGTTTGTGAGCACCTAATGAAGGCTGGCATGGGGAGGGTGGCCAGCACCACGCCCGGCCATATTTGTCTCCTTAGTGGCGATGTTTAAACACTGCACCAGGTACTCATTTGTGGCCAAGTCGACCTTGGGGAGACCAAGGACCTGTTCAGATAATCGTTCCTGGTGTTGGCCACGAACAGTAATTAAACTCGGGTCACGGGGTTCGTTTTCGAACCCGGCGACCCGAATGGAGCCGCGAGCTGCTGCTGCTGCTGTGTGAGTCATCCCCACCTCCGCTGTGTGAGTGATGCCACCGCTGTGGCCTTACACCACAACGGTTTAGAGGGATTGGCCTTGTACGATGAAATGTTCACACTGCCGAGCGTGTACCCTGTGCGCGTGTTTGCATAACTCTATCAACGTCTCTCAAACTGCGGTCTAATTCTTTCGTAATAAATAATACCGGGATGGTGGTCGCTTGCGGAGGCCTTTATCCAGCAGGGGATTGATCATGATCAGTGGTGCTTAACTTTGTTGAGACTTTGAAGTGTTTCATGTAAAATGTTTTCTCCCTCGCCTGGTAACCAGCAGGTCGTGGGTTTGATCCCGACCCCTGATGCTTGTTGTATATTTGGAGTTGGCATTTTTGAAGTTGGCGTATTCTTTCTCTCCGTGGTGGTCGCGTGGATTTTTCTCCGGGTCCTCTGGTTTTTCCCTCCACACGTAGAAAACATACGTTGAGATTATTAGACTATTACTTTAAATTCCCAAATATGGTGATAAGCCTCTTCGATGAACTGTTATGTGTGATCAGGTCACCCCTGAAAAAGAGCTAATAGCTCAGTGGGCTTTGCCAGGTTAAATAAAATAGTTTAGTTTTTAGTTTAAAGACCTGTGTCACATGTAGGCGCTGTATTAATCCCAACACTAACCATATTGTATCGTATAGCCCTTCCCTACTTCTACCCTCATCGCACTCTACTCCCCTCTGTGCACTCTCCGCTTCAGCGGCAGCAGCAGCCAAAGCTTCCTGTCGAAGCCTCTCGTCAACCCTCAATGGGAAGTCGCTTATTCTCTCTCTCTCTATTAAACAAGTATTCCCGCTGTAATGGCATTTTGAGATGGAGTCGCATTTCTACGCGGTATATAAATCCACATTGCACGCCAGCAAAGGTCACAGTGCGTGTGGGAGAGGCGTCCAAGCGTCTGCTGCGAGCGTTTACCCGCAGGTGTGAGTGGAGCCTTTGGCCCGCCGCTGCTGCCGCTGCGTGAGTCATCCCCGCCTCCCTGTGGGGGCGCTGCGTCCTGTCGCTCTGGCGCCCTTGAGAGCAGAGCGTCGTTGGGTCTTGCTGCGCACTTGAGCAGCACTGGGCTGCCGTTTGCAGCCAGGAGCGTGTTTTGCTGCCGAGGTGTCGCGCTGCTGTAACTCGGTCGCGCTGGCCGGTTTCACTTTGGCGATCACGTGACAGATTTAATCTGTTTGACTTGTTCTGATTGAGTGAGTGTGGTTGATTCGAATGAAAGTCGTTTATAGGATGGATCTTCATGCATGTGTGCTTCCAATTTTTTTTTATCCTACTTGCTAACAGGATAAACATTGGTTACTTTCTTTTTATTTCGTCACGTTTTTTGTTTGAACAAGGTAAGGGGGTTCTATTTGAATCACAGCCTCGTGCAGAAGGAAGCGATGGCGAAGTGTGGTGGCATCGGCGGTATTAGCCGTGACGACCTCTGACCCTTGCCAATTTTCCTACAGTGCAGCTGTTTTGACTTCAGTGAACATTATTATTTTTTAACACCACATAGGTTCTGAATCCAGGGCGTATGATCATGATTGCTTGCTTGGCTGCAAATCACGAGATTGTATTCTGTCAAAGTAGTGCCGCCTGGTTTGTGTTTCTCCCCTGAGCAGGGTGGGGACTGCTCCTTTCTGTGGCTTCAGCCTGACCTTCTGCCCTCTGCCGTGTGTCTGTTCTCCTGTGTGTGTACATCGTGCTGTCTGCTGCGTACAGCTCTCGCAGTCTCGAGGGGGGTCTGCTGCAGTGGGACGATTCACCCCCGTGCCTACTCAATTTAAGCGTCGTGCTTTTGACATCGCTGTGAATGGTTCTGCCTCCAGTGGCTGCAGGGCTGATGCAAACCCATTGCATGCTCTCAGAGACTCGGTCACAATTTAGACGCGGTAAAAATACAAATCGTTGATTGTAATTGCAACACAAACGAAACGAAAAACGTCCATTCTTACGCACTCCCGATGCGCGTATCGTGCGCTTGAAAATCGGAATTAATCGATGATGCGAAGCATCCTCCCCCCACATTCTTCTCTGCCTTCTCGGTGGCGGCGGTATCAACTCGTGAGGTTCATGAGATCAGTAACGATGGCCTTTCGCTTGCAGCTACTTTGTCCCGCACCGCCGCCCCGCAAACCCCCCCCCCCCCCCTAACTGTGCAGTGGCGAAACTCACACCGGTCCAGTGTTGTGCGACCTTTGAGGCAGCGTTAGTCATTCCGCAGGCTCGTAGGAGGCCGCTTGTGGTCAGCTTGAGGTGTTTGCTTTTGCCCCCTTTGCCGAGCCCGTCATCCGAACAAAGACCTCGGAATTGCTTCGGCCAGCTGTATTAGCGTTTGCCCGCGGGCTGGGCCGCTCTCAATGTGACGCATTCTAATTCCTCCCCCTGTTTGTGTCGGAGTGCTTCACTCGTCAATGCGTTGTCAATACTGCTACATGGGGAGGTGTTAGGGAGGGGGGGGGGGTGAGCGATATCTGAGCCCGGTCCCCACCCACCCACTTCAGCAACTCACACGGATGACCGGCACGGTGAAGTATGGTTTAAAGCAACATTCATCACTGACGAGGCGTGGTGTGGAGGGGGTGGATGCCTACATCCAGAAGCGTGTGGTGGGGGAAAAAACAAACGCACCCGTTGGGCACGAGTTCTAACGAACGCTTGGCAGCGCACCGGTGTTTGCAAGCGAAGGGGGTCGCGGCCAAGAGGGATTTTTTTCGAGCGGGCGGTGGCGTTGCGGTCGTTAATTCAAACGCGATGACTCACTGGCGCCCCCCCACCGCTACACCGGGCGGTCGGCGAGTAATGAAACTCGAGCGGTCTGCGTGCAGCAGACCTCGCCTGCCCCTCTACAGCCACACCATTGTCCACAGTAACATTTACCTACTGCAGTCCTTATTCAAGACGTGACTTCCGCACACCGCCCCCCCCACCCACCTCCCAAATGTGTACACGGCATGCACTCGTAAATATGGTTGAACTTATTTCGCACCGTATCTATTCGACCGTGATTATTGGAGGTGCGGGGGAAGGACAACAAAATAAAGCGGTTCTAAAGATATGAGTTTTAAATCTACTTGATTTAAAGTGCGAAGCTCCCAGTGGCTTCCGAATATCAGAAGGAAGAGTGTTCCAGACGGCCGCAGAAGCGTATCTGAAAGTGCTACACATTGACCGTCTTTATTCGATGCTTAGGGAAAAAGCCACTGCGAGGATGACTGGAGTTTCGCATGATGATGGTTTATGCCCCCTTGACAATATCCGCAAGGTATTAAGGTTAATTTTTGGCAAGCACTTTGTGTGTAATGAGTTTTTCTTACCAGCCAGTCAACAACAGATGCTCACAAAGCACTTTACTCTATTATTACGATGACTTTGTGTTTTGGGTTTTTTACATTTTAGTGTTGGCGGCATATTTTGACAGAGTTGGTATTATTGACCAATGTCTGTGTTTAATGTTGGCACTCATTGTTATGCTCTCATAAAAAAAATTTGTGTTTTGTTTCCTTCGCTTTTGTTCCTCAAACTGGGGGGGAGGTTGATTGTGCTCCCAATTATGTATTTAATATTTGTGTGTGCGTGGACATGTCACGTTTGTCTAGTGTGCATTTAATGTGTTTTGTCTTGTCATATGTTCTGTGTGTGCGTGTCGTGTGTGCATCAAATGCAAACAGTGCGTGTGCAGGCTTACTGGTTGTCAGTCCTCCGTATGTGTGAGTTTTGCGTGTGTTACGTGTGTGCCAACACGTGCGCTAATACGTGCGCTAACGTGTGCATGCGTGTGCTGTGCGTGTTGGCGTGTAGGCCTACAGTAGACAACTGCTGGACATTGTGAAGACGATCATCAGCTGGGCCGTTGACTTTATTCGCGAGAACGTTATTCAATGGATACGCGAACAGGGAGGATGGGTGAGTTGAGATGCGAGCTCGTGCACAAAGACAAAGATCCCCCGTTTTGCCTTAACAGACTGTTGGGGCAAGTGCTGTTAGCGACCACCTAAGAAGCCCGGCACGGCACACAAAGGGGTGGGTGGCCAACTCCACGCCCAGCCTGCCTTTGTCTTTCCCAGTGGCGATGTGTTACACACTGAGTCGACCTAGGGGAGTCCCATGACCGGTTCATATAATAGTCACTCGTATTGTGCTGTGAGCGAGAATCGAACTCCTACTCGGCCATTGAAGTCGCCCAACAAGATGACTCTATCCCGAGGGGCTACTTTAGCTTGCACCTGTGACAGGAGGTCATAGAAGGCATCTCTGACTCATCGGCCTTGCCTGCATCCCTCCACGGATGTTCGTCTTCGGTGGGGGCATAAGTAACCACGACCACCACTCCTCGCATCTGGTTGATGGGAAGGCGAGCCCAAAGTAGCCTGGGGCTTACTGCTTCCCACACCTCACTGCCACGCTCCCACGCCCCCTTCATAAATTTTTTCAGAAGAAGAGCCACTCCCTGTTGTTAGGCAGTTTCCTACCCCGAGTAGAGGACTGTCCACCCCTCATGGTGGCAGGAGCCAGAGCCGGTCCACCGAACCTCCTGAATACCAGAGATCCAGGCGGTACCGGTCCAGCTCCCGACAGAGGAGTGGCAGTCTCCTCCACAGTGAGCGTTCGGACATTCCACGTGGCCACCCGCAGTGGTTTTTTGTTGTTTCTGGAGGAGCTCCGAGGGTAAGGATTCAGTCTCCTGGCTCCGCCAAATGGGGTTTGGCCAGGAGACGTCATCGACGCCTGTCCCCCCTGGGCCTCCTGCAGAAGCTTAATTAAAGTTTTAATTTAGTGGTAATCAATTGAATGTGGAGGGGTTACCAGCCCCTCGCACCCGTCCAGAGCCCCAATTTGGCCGCTGTGGTGGTTACAAACGCCATGAGGGGAATGGCCAATCTAAATTGGCCCTCCCCCCACGGTAATGCTCACCACAGCGTTGCCGTCCGGCACCAATGAGGAGGTAGGGGGTTGTTTTTGCCGCTCTCCACACACGCATACTCACGCATAACGATGGCAACAACAGCAGCTGCCATTCGCCACCATTTGATGGCGACGCCACCACGGCGCTTGCGCCAGGCTAGACGCACTTCGAGGCCACTTGGAAGTGTCGACGGCTTGCTGAGCAGGAAGTCGCAGGATGGACATGGATTGTTATGGGTTTAAGGGACGAAGGCGACCGGCAGATGCACCAACCTCCGCTCCTCGCTGCGGCCACTTCCTGCGTTGTAACCACCCGACGCTCCGATCGTTGTCGTGAGCATTGCGTATACGCGCGCACACGTCGGAGGCCACATGGTGCGTCATTCCTGGAAGATGGCGTGCTTACGTGGAAGCATGCGCCCACGCTCATGAATTTTGTATAGATATATATCTTTGGCCAGGTCAATGTCTATTGTTACACATCTCGTTTTCAAGAGACACCTATAGGAATATAGGAAATTACAAGCAGGGAGACACAAATGCCAGGTTAGTTAGAGTCGTGGTGTACAGTTTAGTAACAGCCTTTATTTTACTTTTTTCACAAGCTCAGAACCCGTTGAAGCTACGAGTTTATTTTTCAATAAACAAATAACCAATTTAATATCATAAACCTGATATATCAATGACAATTACAATGTCAGCAAATGAAAGGACACAGAATAGGGTATATACATGTTAAAGGATGTACCAATTAACAGTAAAATTAATATTAGCTGTGGAATAGGGTAGTGAAGAGATTACGATTTTTATTTACACAGTTGCTGAGTGAAGGCCGAAAGGCCCAAAGCGTCGAGCAGCCAGCAACCAACAGCACTACCAAAACTGTACTGTACTATATAAGAGTTACAAGTTACGTGATATTATTTAAATGAATGAAACGATTACATCTGCGCTGATGAACGTTTTAAGTTTGACCGCATCAAGAAAAGACGGACACAGAAATCGGTTTACTTGCTCGCACTTTTAAACGTGGAGAAACATTCCTGAATGCACAAGTGACGGTGCTCTCTCTCTCACTCTCGCGTTCCTGCAGGAGGGCGTGCGGACATACTTCGGCACCCAGACCTGGCATTCGTTGACCATGTTCGCGGCCGGAGCGCTGGTGAGCGCCCTCGTCTTGTGGAGGATAAGATGAAAAACGCCTCCCCGACCGATCCCACCGCCACCTGTCGCGATTACACGACGGCGGCCGCCTTTGCGACGTTGTCGTCCTCCCGTCTTCTTCCCAGGGGTATCCTACCGTCTTCTTCGTCTTCTTCTGCGGGCGCTGTGGTGGCGAGATGTTAACTCCCTCGCCTGGTATGCAGGAAATCGTGGGTTCGATCCCGACCCCGACGCCTGCATGTTTGGAGTTTGCATGTTCTCCTCAGTGGTCACGTGGATTTTTCTCCGGGTCCTCTGGTTAATCCCTCCACATTTAGAAACGTGCTTTTAGAGCATTTGGCGGCTATAAATGTCCACACGATAAGCCACTCCATGGAGCTTTCATTTGTGGCCAGGTTGTTTCTGAAAAAGTGCTACATAGCTCAGTGGGCCTTGGCTGTTAAAATAAAAAAATGTTTAAATAGTTAAGTTTAGTATCCCGTCCCTGACCGTCCGCACCACTCTTTCGCCGGACAAGTCTTAACGCGTCCGCCGCCCCCCTCCCCCTCGCGTGTGTATCCGTGTGGTCACTGCTTTCCTGGGGCGTGAGCTCCTGACATCGGTGGATAGGCCCCGCTGGTGGTGATGGGAAGCGAAGTCAGTCTGTCGGTCAGTTTTGTCTTTCCGTCTCGTGCCGATGTTGAGTGAAGAAGAGTTCTTGTTGCTTGGCTCTACTGTAAGCCCAGACACTGTGAATTTAACCAACTTGATGGGGTTTTTTTGAAGGCGGCTGATGGAGTTGTTGACTTAACGTGATCATGTCGGATGACTTTGATTAGCAGGACTCACACCGGTAGCAAAAATTATAATTTTCATAGTCGTATAATGGCAGTAATTACAATAATAAAAGTCATATTTTTCTTTACTAATCAAACTTATTTTAAAACAGCCTAATTTTCGTAATTAGTGTCAGGTATAACACCTTTACAAACATCGACTATGTATTAACATTCATAGAGAGTAATGTGTTTATTTTAACGGACTAAGAACCAAATTTGTATTTTAACGGTTTACGGGAACTGTAGTAGAAAGTGTGCTTTTTACTAAACATTTTTTTAATGAACTAATCAGCGCTCGATCATGCCCTCGGCTTATAGATGCAGAGCAGCAGCGCAATTTAAATCGGGATGGAGCGGCATCGCAATTGGACGTCGTTACAAGCCTTGCCCTAACACCCCGTCGAGATCGCCCTTCTCATCACCAAATTGAGCATGGCGCGGCTCGGCCATTTGAGATGCGTGAGTGGTGTGAGTGATATGAGACTGTGTAGCAGTCAGCGCGCCACGCTACGAACATGAGGGCTGGAGTTCGATTTCCGCTCACGACCAAAAAACTATATTTTAACCGGTCCTAGGCCTGCCCTAGGATGGCTCGGCCTCAAATGAGTAGCTGGTTTGATACGTAAATGTCGCCACTAGGGAGACGAAGGCGGGGCATGGTGCTGGCCACCAACCCCCTCGTGCAGCGTGCCAGCCTTAAACAGGCGCTCGCTAACAGCACTTGCCCCGACTGTCTGTTAAGGCTAACACAGGGGATCTTTATCTTGGTGCTTGGGACTAACAACTAATAATAAACACAAACGTATGCAACTCTCTCTTTGCGTAGCCTTCAAGTGCCGGGGCTAAAACCGTTAAATGCTACAAATACGAACCTCTTTAATCTCAGGTGGGAGTGGGGGATTTTTTCTTATTTTTTGTTAACAAGAATTCAGTGATCGCCTCCCGAGCCTCTCTCGTGCAGCTCCGAGGGAAAATTTTTGTTTTACAATGAAAGCACAAAGACAACGGTGTTTGCGGTGGGAAGCTAGGGTTGCACGGTGCCGTGTGTGGAGACAGTGGTGGGGTGTGGGGGGGAGGTCACTGGAACAGACGGAGGGAGAAGGCGTGCAAGGAAGGGGGGGGGGGGCGGGAGATACGACTGACGGGTGTTAGGAACGTCTCAGGAAAATTAAGCGTTGAGCTAATTTTCACGCTCATCGTTTATTTTTTATGTATACCTTTAATCAATAATTTGTAACAAATGCATTTGAAGGTTTTAGTTGTTGTATCGTGTTTTCGCCGTGTTCACGTTGTTGTTACGTGCGCGTAACGGTGTGGTCCAGGGGTTTTAAGTTTAGCCACTTCTGTTCGGGTCGCTGACCCAGACAATATTTCTGTGCCCGACATACCACATCCAGTATACCTCTCAATATGGCTTGTGGCTACTAGTCACGCTTGTACAAGTCTTACCACCGAACCCAAAAAATATTGAGCCTGAAATTAAGCCCTGGTGTGGTGCCACTCTTCGGAACGATGCGCAGGAATCGTGCGAAAGCGCCTGGCGAATTTGTTTCAAAGCTAAAGGTGCATCTCTGCAGTGTCTTGCTCACGCCACTGCAGGCCGAATAAGGGCCTGCAAGCGAGGGAGCTCGGGAGAGCCCCTGGAGGCCAACTTGCCTGCTGACGAAATGTCTTGGAAGAAGGCGGTAGGATTAACCATTTTTTATTTATTGTATTGAGCTGCTGCAGATGTAACAACAGCAGCAGTAGCAGCAACAACAGAATCCGCCAACACACCACGATGGGGTCCGCAGTGGTGAAACTTTCTGGGCAGCAAGACAAAGGACAGACCTAGGTTATTATTGGTAAAGTGCTGGAAAGGGGGGTGACCATGGAATGAGACAAAGATGTTAGGTGTTATCATGGTAGGGAGGCTAAACCACAACGAATGCCTCTTTTGCATTCATCAGTGCCATCGCCCCCTGCATGTTAACGTTCCGACACTGCTCGCCGTGCGCGTCGCTCCCCCCGCCTCGTGTTCTTGTTGTTGTTATTGAGGCGATTACCAGCATGCTATTCCGTGCACTTAACAAAAGTACGAAACTCCAAATTGGGCGATTCGGAGATTCTGGGTAAGCGCCTATTGGGAGTTGGATAAATGTTATCGGAGCCGAGCCAAGGAGCATTTCGAGACTTGTGTCGTTAGGGCGGTTGTGTATTTACCACTTGATGACACAAGCTGAAGTGAATGACGTTGATGCCCGCACAGCATCATGGATAGTCCCACAATGCCACATGAGCCTTGCGGAGGGCATCGGGTTCACAGAGAGCAGCCCGATTGCTATCCCACCAACATCGAATGTGTGCACGTGTTTAACATGAATGGTCGATGAGGTTAATGCCAACTTTGTACCGGTTTCACGCTTATTAGAGATCATCGGTTCGACTGATGATGTCTTTGGAGAGCTGAATGGAGTTCAAAATAACTCGCAAACAAATACCTTGTGAAAGACCAAATGCAGAAGATCCCTGGGTTTGATATTCCGCGAAGCTCATGGTCCGCCATAAATCGCATCCGCACAAACCATTGTAGATGCGGATACCTGATGCACGAATGGAAACTGTGGTCATCCAGAACAGACCGTACAACATGTAATAACGCAATGGCCGATCCACAAATACAAAGGAGACATCGCAGCGATACCCGTGCACTCCGCTGCTTCTGGAGCGGTTATCTGGCTTGACCACCTGAATGTGAGCTTGTAGTTGTTGCTCTGCATCGACATCAGGCATACGAAAGAAGAAGATGACTTCAACATAGCACTGCGTCTGTAATTAGCAGTTTTCTCGTGGTTTCACACCTTGTTAGGGACCGTAGCCGTGTTAAGACTCGTTTGACCAGTGCAACACAAGCACACTGTGCCAGGATAATCAACAGTTCGGCGTCCCCCTGCCAACATCCGCTAGCTCCGCCTTTGTCGACACAAAACAGCCATCTCCACCAACCTGTTGCTACAGATCGGCTTATGAACGCCATCTGTCGGACCTGCGAAGCAATGTGGGTTTTCCTCCATAATGCTGTGTGTTTAATTATTATGTTTTCACCTTTGCGTGTTTACTACTGTGAGGTTTTTGTCTTGGCTTGCGATACAACACTTTTCTTTTAAGTCGATAGGATGGAAGAAATTGAACGTTTACAGAAAAGGATGTGCCGGTGGTGTTTTTAGTGTGTTGTTACAGTGGAACAACGAATTGCCTCCTGGTTGTTGAGCCATGTGCTTGGTGAAGGTGTCAGGGGCAGCACGGATTTAAGAGCCGCGTTAGTGTGCCTGGCTGGCAGCCACCTTTGCTCAGTCTTTTTATTGTTGTAAACTTATAGCGCCTCCAGTGTTGAAATGTATTTTCCCACCATCGTCATCCCCAATTACTGAGTTACAGACATCATCGTCGTCGTCATCGTCGTCATCATCATCGGTAAACTGAACAATTTCCTGCTGCGTTCCCATGACCACCGACTGATTTCTTGTCCCAGCGCCACATGAGCTGTCCAGCTGCATATGGACTCGACCTGTCCCGCTCCATCTCCCCACCCAATCACACTCCCTCCCCACACCGTCACCTCCGCCCACCCTGTCCTCTACCCTCCATCGCTGGTGGGGAAACAATCTAAAAAAAAAAACATTTACCGTACGCTTTGGGTTGGGTGACATCATCCCAAAAAAGATGTGATATGTTATAATAAAAATGTTTTGCCACCGTTGAGTTGAACTATGCGAATGATGCCACTGACCACTCGTGCCATTACAGCGTTCAGCCCGCGGCATCACGACGCGTTTCGTGTGCCGCCTGGTAAACCGGCCAGGTTTATCAGCTCGTTGGTGCCGAATCTGGGCTGAGTGAGCCCACTGGCCCGGTCCACGTACGTGGGCCAGCTCGCTTCCCCCCCCTGGTCATGGGAACACGGTGGCGAGATGTTAACTACCTCGCCTGGTATGCAGGAGGTCATGGGTTCGATCCCCACCCTGATGCCTGTATATTTGGAGTTTTCATGTTCTCCCCTGTGGTTGCGTGGATTTTTATCCAGGTCCTCCCGGTTTTTCCCTCCACATTTAGAAACGTGCGTTTAGAACATTTGGCTGCTATAAATTTCCACATTATAAGCTACTTCGTTGAGCTATAATCTGTGGCCAGGTCGCTTCTGAAAAAGAGCAATATATACCTCAGTGGGTCTCACCTGGTCAAATAAAAAAAATAGTTTGTTTAGTTTACGGCAGCATTGACCCTGTTTGGCAGTGGTTTTTGCTTCGGGGTGAATAATGGCCATTCTGCGTTAAAATAGGGAAGTTGTCTGAAACATCAGACGATGCGTTGCATCCCAGTTTGTGAGGAATGCCAGTTAACAACAGCGGTTGGCAATGTGTTTTCAGTCAATATTTGTCGCTGAATGAAAGAGTGAATCCGTAGACAGCAAAGGTACGTTTCACCGCCAAACGATAACGTTTAGGTCCGTCAACAAATAGGCTTCCTCGACCACAATGTGTTCCCACCTACATTGGCTTGAGCTGCTAAATATCAAAATGTTGGGGAACAAATGAAATAAATACACGATCGATGTATTTCAAAGAAACCTATAGATAAGTATGTTCATTTGTGAAGCATCGTTAATTTGTCACGCTTTTAAGACAATGATTGCAAAGCACTCCCCCCGCGTATCGACCGTCTGCTTTCACCGCCAGTGAGTGCGGTCGACACTTTATGGAAGTGGGCTAGCGCAAGAGGCGTTCCAGTCGCTCGATGTTTCGGTGGACGGTTAAGGGACGAGGCTGAACAACTCCACCGATTCGAATAAAAAACATTTGTCCGGAATAAGCCAAGTTGACTTGAACTATTTCCCACGACGGAATGGTAATCCATCCACTGCCGCTGGTGCCATGCGATGGTTATTGATTTACACGGCGTGTTTGCACCTCCATCCAAATTATAATCGTTTGGTAGAATCCGTCATGTGTGGCTTATTTCTGATTAAAATTGAGTCCAAATGTATTTTCTTCGTACAAAAGTTTTGGTTTATTACATGCACACTTTTAGCCGCCCTATAAATTTCCCGAACAACTTTTATGCAAATAAAACGTAAATCATTGGTGACGCGGTAAATACAACAATACCTTCATGAAATATACGGAACTAACGTTTCAGTTTGCGTTGGGCAATGACTTAACCGCAGTACGCAGCACGTGCTTCGTCGTTGATGATTCTTTAAAACCTCTAAAGATCCAAAACAGTAAGGCCACTGCGATCGTGGACTAACACATTTTCAAAATATTGTGCGCTATTAAGATACTCGCATTAATAAATTACTTACTTTTTAATTGAAGGCCATTTAGATAACACGCCTCATTTTCAAGTATTGCCCTTCGCCAGTGCATCGGCAATAGTAAAATAAAATGACTGTCTTATTTGCGCGGACAAGTAAAGGATATCAAAGCAACTTAATGTAGAGCAAGGCTACATTTTTTTACACGACGTTTTCGCAATACAAATGTTGAAACAACTTGATTGCCATTCTCACCAGTTCCCCATTCCAGGCCTCGCAGTGCATTGCTTAATCAATTGTTAAACTTGTATCTTTTTTACGTAAATCTCGCTGACCCTAATTCAACAAATGCTCACAAAACATCAAATTGCTGTTTCCTTTAAAAAAAAATACCTACGTCACAAATATCTAAAATGAAATCCATAGCAATTGTGTCTACCACTGCTGGATGAAGGCCTCCCTCATGCCATCACCATCCCTCACGATCTCAAGTGCTGTTACCGTCCATCCCACTGCTACAGAACGAGCTGCTCCCATCACTCCATCTCCCCCGGTGGTCGACCCCTCGGATGTGTTCTTTCCTTTGCAATTCCGCCACCCGTCTTATCCGTTAGCCATCATCCCACCTGGCAATGCGTCCTGCCCAAGCCCATTCACGTTTCTCATTTGCCCGTACGGCGTCTACGACGTTGTGTTTGGTGTATTGCGATGGTATTAAGTTTGTAAGACATCCTCGTTCAAAAGTGTGGCTGCCAGCTGCTCACGCCATGTGCTTGAGTGCAGGCCACCGTGGACACAGTGTTAATTGTGATGTGCAATGAGTGTTTGTGTTTTAAAGCAGTGAAGTCCGTGTACTATGAACTGTGTTAAGGCTCGGGGGTAGGGAGGGGAGGGAAGTTTGGGGGGATAGTTTCGGGGGTGAAGAGCCGTCCATTCGGAATTCTCAGAACAGGGGTTGTCAAACGTGCGGGGCCTGCTGGCCTCATTAGAAGTGTGGGGTGGATGACACACCGACAGGTCCACACAGACAGGTTCATGAACCCACTTGCTGTACTCCCTTCCAGCCTCCTCTTAGTGCAACAGGTTTGGGGGTTTAACCGATTGCACGATCCACCCTCATTCAACACGCGTAGTCAGCGAAGGACCGTTGCGCCAAACGTGTGACCTCGTGCGACAGCATTCGCATCAACTGCTCTTGCTGCCATACCAGTGTCTCGAGTAATTTGTTTGATCCACATTAATCCATCTACTGCCGTTGGGCATTTTTCTCTGGGTACTCCGCTTTCCTCCCTGCGTGCCAAAACCTTAATAAGCATTCGGTCAAACACAGCGCTGAAAAATAATATTGAGACTGATGCTGTCCTTGATGCATAGAGTACATTATTATCATTCTGCGAATATGCCATCAATGGCCCAAAGCATCTTGAGTTTGGGTTGCATGTAGATGCTTCATGAATCCAAATTATAAATTAATCGTTGCTTAAACTGGAAAAGTGTTCTTTGTAATTCTTCGTGCTTCTGGCTGGAGATGGCTCCTCTGAGGAGTAAATGTGGAAGAGATTAACTGATGCGAACTGTGAATGGTGAAATCTCTTTGAGGCCATATAATGAGGCTCTACAATGTTCATATATTGGTTAATGTGGCACGCAGATCAATATGACTTTGACACCCCTGTTTTACAAGCGCACAGTAGCTGCGAGCGAACTCGATTAACCGTGGGCAGATTATCCTTGTTGCAGATGACCTTGCTTACAAGTAATTAAAATACACTTTTATGGTCATTCTGGTCCAAATACCAGCTGCTCCTCATCGAGGGTCTGCGGATTCGGAGCGCACGCGACCCGCAGACGTGTCGGAAAGTAAAACCGATTGCTTTCAAAAGCACAACGAAAACAGACTATATACATATTCACCCCCCAATCTACTTGGGTAAACATGAAATACTTTGAATTCGCTTCACTTACACGCGCCGATTCTGCGCCGTGCGTACGTCAATCCTGCACCGATTCTGCACCGTACGTGCGCCGATCCTGTGCCGTACATGCCCTGATCTTGCGCCGTACGTGCGCCAGTCCCGCACGGCGACACAGGTTTGATCCAGTGCTTTGTGGGGCAGGGTTGGTGTATCGCACGGAGATTGTCCTTGTGCCTGAGGCAGTCCACGCACGGCGCCCGATCGGAAGAGGTGGCTGTAGAAAGCAGTGCAATAAGTCGCTGGCCTGTCTGTACGGAACTTTTTACTATTTTCACTTCCCCGACTTTGCTGGGTGTTCCAAAGTTTCTCGTATTGGAAGGAAAAAAAAGGAAAGGTTTTGGCTAAACTTCGACAGTAGGACCCACCAGAAATTCTTAAGAATCTCTGCGGCTTTTATTGCTACAAGAGCGTTATTATTTGTCTGATTCCATAACACTTTACCCAACTTTTAGCAATTGATGAAATCATCAGCCAGACACATGCCATTCCGCTACGTGTGGTATGGTTGAACGTCTCTCCTTCCTGGCGAGACAATGAACCGTCATGATTATGATTCAGGGTCGTCGATTCGGCTTAAAATATATTCTCTTTTTTATAACATTATGGTGAAGGATAGTGCCTTCTGTGGTGTCATGAACTCATTTACGTACATCAACGCGATTCAAAACACATCGATTCCTACGCACGTGATTGCATGCATGTGTGTACATCTTGGCCATCAGGATCGATATTAATCTGTGAGTCGATGCATTGTTCTATCCATAATTCTTAAACTTTGCCCAATGCAAGATCTGGTTCATCTGCTTCCCGCTGTCTTGTATCTGTAATGACTTCACACGGCGTTAATTCCAGTGGGCCTCTTTTGCCCGGTGTGGCATCCTTCCATGTACAGCACTGTTTGTAACGAATGTGAACCTCTTCCTATGTTTAATATAGACAGGCGAGTGGCATTGTGATCAGAGTGTGAAACTAGTATTCGGAAGACTGCGGGTTTAAATAATGGTCGGACTTGGCTCATCATCCATCCTTCTGTAGCGATTTAAAATGAGTGCAACCGCTTTGTGGAAAGCTAACAGTGGTTGTCATATAAAGGAAAACTTGGCTCTGCCATAGGAATGTGGAATTTCCTTACTCGTTTTAACGGGAAACCGCTTGATTTGATATAAGTTTTAGAAAGGCTGCTGGGCGATTGTAGAATGATCATAAAAGACAAATCCCACATTCACCCACCCACTCCCACACCCACGTCTCAATTGTTATCCGAAATCATTCTGCCGAACATCAGCTGGCCAGCAGCTGGCCACTCAAAGTGTTGAGACTTTGTTCACACCTGGTAAATGGTGATTCAAATTGGGCCAATTCCAATTGGGCCTTCCAAAGCGAGGGTGTGTCATTCCAAGTATTCCCCTCATCACGCTCCATACATCTGTAGAGTTCCTTTCAAACAATCTCATCCAATTACTTGGAAATAAATAATTATCATATGCTTTAATTTATACTTGTCTCGTGAGCATAAGGATGGATTTTAATCTCTAAATCATTATCATTAGCCGTGATCATTCAACTGCTGGATGAAGGCCTTCCCTAGTCGTCGCCATCTCTTGATCTTGCAAATTAATCATTACGTGCCTGTTTTGTTATTGCAAAGAAGCCATTTTTGACCACTTGAAATTTTTAAATAAAATGTTCTAAACCAGCCTGTGAAGTCCAGGAATATATTCCCTCTTACACGAACAGCTCAGGAACAGCCATATTCAAGACTGGTCATGTCATCTTGACACTGGGGGGCGTGCTGATATTCCCGTTATGTTGAAAACAGCCCATTGCGTGCACTTGTTATGAGGAATAGCGTGATGGTGTGACCACACCGCCAATGGCATCGTGTGACCCGACCGCAATATCTTGAGTTGCGTGCAATGAATTGAGATCAATGTGTGACTACGTTTGGTGGTCGGTGACGTCAGGAGTGATCGTTTCGAAGGTGCAGTTGCGCTTCCAGTTTGTTCTTAGGGAGGGGGGGGGGGCGGTTGTTGTACTAAACATCGTGTTGCCGCAGCGATTTACTTAACGTGGGCACGGCTCTTTCGTCTGTTTAGTAGCAAATCCGCCGTGTGTCGTTCAGAACCATGCGGTCTTTGTTGTGTTCCGCCTGAAATTGCCTTTCATCCGATGTTGCCAGCAACTTGCACCCGCGAAGTGACATTGAGACCATGGAATGAGCACAGGGCCTAACGTGGGACAGCACTTGGGCTGTGAGGCGGCATGGGGATATGTCCAAAAGAAGCCCGCAATGCCGCCTGTTGGCCTGCATGTGGACGACTGTGATTGTTAGTCACTGGTCTTGCAAATGTTTAAACTGTGGCCTTGTATATTTTTGTTAGATTGTTTTTTCTATATATATACTGTCAGTATATTTACCGTTTTACTAGTGTCCTTGTGGAAAGCTCCTCTCGGATAGCAAGCTACGTTGATGTATAAACACTCGAGGAAAGCTCACGACAGCAAGTGAATCAGCACCTGCTGTGACATTTTGACTACCGCAAGGAGATCTATCGTAGTCGGAATTGGGCGAGGGTTTTTCCGTGATATCGTGGCTGGCTTCAGTCGGTAGCCGTGAAAGGTTTACGGGGAAACGCGCTTTATGCTTTGGCATATTTTCGCTAAGGTTTTGCAGCAAACAAAAAAAAATCGGCAAAAAACACCCTCTACTTTTTTTTACACAATTCATGAATATCGGGCCCTCCCACGGACTCAACCCACGCGTGTGCTTTCCACGGGTGCCAGCAAGCATCAACTTCAAGCTTAGGCATTATGGCTTGAGTGTGCATTACTTGGTACAATACATTCCATCATTGTTAATGTTTGTAGTCACAGGCTTCCGATGTGTGCGAGTGTAAAACGCGTGTAGACTGTGTTCAGATATAGACAATGTATTATTGCTATTGTTTCTCTAACCAGTGCTTTGTTCATCATTTCTTTGTAATCTTTGTACGAAATAAACACGTGCAAAAATATATGAAGTTTTCAATTTTTTTTTTATATTTTAATGTTTATCTTTCGTCTGCGTTTAGCTGATGAACATTCTGGAAGAAAACACAAAAATGTCACGCAGCTTTGTCTTGATGCTACTTAAATAGCGATTTTTCAATCGAATCATGACCTCTTATCGTGACGAGGTAGAACGAATTATTACATGCTTAACGTAATGTGCAAATCAATAAATACGGTACTTAGTTCATAAATAAAATGCTCAAACAATTTAAATATAGCATCTATATCATGACATCTCAAGATACTTGTCCGACATGAAATTAATCACAGTTGGGTGGGGTGGGGGGGGGGAGCGAACCTCATGCCAAGCACTAACAACAAACGAGCCCCAGGGCAGCCAGGGCAGTACCAATGAGTCCTAGGGCACCCTCGGGGTGCCGTGAGACCTTCCAACCCGCTTCAGGACATCCACAAGGAGGTGTCACGTGTGACATCGTCTTGCGGTGGATTTTCCTTGGCGCACGGCGACATCACACTGATCTCACACTGCTCATTGCGAAAGTTCCAAATGTCAACCTCTTCATTTCGTCAACACATGATGCAGAGGGCAACGCAATTGTTGGAGGCAAAAATGGGGCGAAACAAATATAACATTAATAGGTAGTTGAAGTTGTCGTCGTTCATCTGCCGTCTTCGAATGAATCATAATGCCGTCCGGTGGCGTCGCCGTCGAGTGTGCAGGCGGTGCAACTGCGCTCAGACCCAGGCGCCAGGCTGCAAAGAGTGGGGCGGAATATTGCACGGGATGCCCCATTGTCGTTCCTTGCACCAGGAGCCCGTGCCAACCACACGCTACGCCGCCGACAGCCGCCATCATTTCTTTGGCCTCCAGTCGAAGAGCGGTGCCGCCGTGTAGTCTCCCACCGCCCAGCTGAACAGCGACTGGAATGAAGAGGGTGGCAAAGATGTCCAATTGAGTGAGCGAGAGTTAACGCCGATAACTCGCCGTCTTGACGATGTAACGCTCCCCCTCTCTCTCCGGCTCACCCCCACCCACCACATCGTGATGGCCTTAATAGATGCTTACTGAAGAGTTGTAAAGGGAATATGTACCATGTTGTCTCCATTAATAATAATTGATGTTATTTGTTTATTCACGAAAGCCTCACCGAGTCCCAATACCATGTTGATGGCTGGTGATGATTGCATTAGGACGTTTGGCCAATTCCATGAATGTGAGTTTGGCTTCATGTCGTAGGGAACTGGGGAACCCGGAGAAAACCTACCGCTCGGCACTGCCATCCGAAGGCCACAACCTCACAGCGCAACGAAAAAAACACTTTGGCAAGCCCCGGTGATGGTCACCACCCGTCCAAAAAACTAACAAGGATGAAACCTCCGTCTGAGCTCTGATGGGCTTGACCATCGTTTTATGTTTTTTTATATTCTTGGTTCTTTCGGTAAAGTCACGTATAAGGGAAATAATAAAATAATATAAATATACTTTTTATTATTTCCCTTCTACGTGACTTTACCGAAAGAACCAAGAATATACATCAGACTCTGCCTTCTCGACAGACCTGGTCTTCACCTGAAGACGGCTGCTTGCGTTGTGGCCGAAACGTCGTGAGAATTATTTTATTGTTTTATTTTTATTATTTTATTATTTTCCTTCTACGTGACTTTACCGAAAGAACCAAGAAGATGAATCCCTGCAGTCACGCTAAGCTTTAAATCGAACTATACATCGTTTTATGGTTTGGTGTAGGTTGCAGGACGATGGGAACCCAGGTGACGTTTTACCTGCAGAATCCGGTTGCAAGAGGAGGGCAGCAGCAGGAGCGTCCCTTGGGAAATCACGGAACATGGGACACATGGGGCAGCCCTGACACCACACGTCCTAGCGGGGGAAAGAGTCGTGCACAAGTTAGGCCCGCGTTCTACATACAATGTGGATGTATACATCGTGTCTTAATGCCACGACATCGCACCTTAGCCAGGCCCGGATTTGCAAATGTCATTTGTAACTTTCATCCTTACCCATGTATCGATAGTTAAGATTTTTATTTTACTGAGGGACTTTGTGTTGTCTTGGTGTAATCTGGGACTGTTTTGTTTTGCTACCTTGGCCAAGATTGCATTTGGTCTTGAAAATTTTACAGGAATTGATATGCTTATGCAATTTGTACTTTAGTGTTTTATTTATTATTTTCATTTAGTGACTTGCTTAGTTTTCATGTCCTTTGCACTCCTATCGTTTTCGTATTGGTTCTTTGGTAACTTTCTGATCCGCCCCAACTGGACATCTGTGAAAAAGAGCTGCATAGCTCATCGGATTCTTCCAGTCTAAATAAAGATTCTGATTCAGAGGCCCCCGTTACAATGCAGTGTGGATGTGTGTAGATACATAAATGCCACCGCATCTCACCTCCTTAGCTTGCACTCTTTGTAAAAGTCATCTCCCAGCCCCCGCAGGAGCAAGGCTATCAGACTCAGGTGCGGAGACTCCGAGGAACTCGGCTCGTCATCTCCCGTCGACGTCAAGGACCTGGGGAGAGAGGGAGGGGAGAGGTAATGGAGAGAAAATAAGGAAAGAATAAGGGTTGACGAATATACATAACGGATGCTAATGGTATGAAATCATACGAACGATTTGAACTTGTAATTGACCTCACAGTATTTGCTCGCTCTTGCAGAGAGAAAGAGGACGACTCAAGAGGCGCAAGGAGGAGCCGCAGGCAAGCGGGAGAGGCAGCAGCCAGGCACCAAGTTTTCCCTTACTCCCCCAAGCTCTGCAGTCCTCTATGTATGAAGGTGGTATTGGCCAAGTAATTCTAGTTAATTGCCCAAGCATCCCAATGCCGCAGATAACCTCGTGCAAGGGTCTTCCTTCACCTTTTTAAGGAAACTTGAATTGGAAAGTTGAACACGTCGGCTTTCGCGACCAATATTATCCATAAGAGGATTTTTGGGTGAGATCCCGTAAATATAAATGTGTCGTTAAACCCACCACCACCCGACACAGCCAATTAGTAAGGTTTGTCATGTAAAAAAGACATGCCAATTCGTTACTAGTTCAACACGCCGGTGTGTTGGCGAGTAAATCCACAACATTTACAATTCGAGTACGACGTTTCGCCGGTAATTACAACCAGCCTCCATCGTGAATGGGAAAGTCATGAAAAGTTTCCACTTAGATGCATTCCAACTGGAATTCTGAGGACCCGTATTTGTGTGTTTACACACACTTCTCGAGAGAGAAAAAAACATCTCACACGCATCCTTTTCCTCTGTGGCTCGTTCTCAGCATCTGAAGCAATACCAGCAGGGGCCACCAAAGGGCAAGGTTTCACCGACTACGCAGTAACAATCGATTAGACTGGAGTACAATGTCGTTCTGTCATTATTGTGCACAGGGTACGGCCATCGATTGTCATCATTTGCGTTACTCACAAAGTGAGTGCCGCGTGTCACGCCGCGCGATTTATATGCAAGGAAATGCAAATGTGTTATCTCGGTGAATGGAACGCATGAGATGGGAAAAGTCCGATACAGAAGAAAGGATAGAGAGCATAAACGAGACAGACAACGCAAACGAGACATAATACAAACGAGACAATACAAACGAGACAGACAATACAAACGAGACATAATACAAACGAGACATAATACAAACGAGACATAATACAAACGAGACAATACAAACGAGAAAGACAATACAAACGAGACAATACAAACGAGAAAGACAATACAAACGAGACAATACAAACGAGAGAGACAATACAAACGAGGCAATACAAACGAGACAATACAAACGAGAAAGGCAATACAAACGAGACAGACAATACAAACGAGTCAGACAATACAAACGAGTCAGACAATACAAACGAGTCAGACAATACAAACGAGACAGACAATACAAACGAGACAGACAATACAAACGAGAACGCACAAACGAGATAGACGCTGCACACGGGGAGACGGTGCAAGCGAGAAGGCTTGATAAACGGGTTGTTGCCCCACGTGAGTTTGAAGCTTCGTTAATGACAAACAAAATACTATCAATTTACGATTGCTTTGGGTTACGTTTTTTTCTCTCCATTAACAGTGCGGTACAGTGTGTCACCTGATAAAGCCTATGGCATTTATTGAGACGTTGCCGTGCAGACAGACGCGAGCTTTACTCTACAGCATGAATTACACTCGTCGTCATTATACTTAAGCCTGAGTGACACCAAACAAAGCCATTCGCGTTGATGAAGATGCTCATTACATCTCATGGCATCTATCCGCCCAGCAGTGTAAACCGGTACATCGCAGCCAATCGGCGGGTCACGTGCGGTCGGGTAAATCGTGGAAGAGTAGGCCAAACATCCCTCCTCTCTAGACTCGAGCTCTTGTCAAGTGGAGGAGGCCCTTCTTCCACCAGCAGTGGCCCGAGGAAGCAATTGCAGGGCTGCGCCTTAACCTCCGTATAACTTTGTTTCACCAAAAAAATATTGAATTCCAGAACTGATTAAGTGTAAAACTTGTTCGACGAAGTGAGGACTCACCTGCCAGCAAAGAGCGTAGTTTTCCCAAAGCCTTGGTCAAGTTGATTGAGAGACATCTTAACCCTACAGTTTGCAGTGTGTGTATATATTTAGAAATACTTCTTATTTTCTGCCACGCTTAAACAGAGGCAGCGATTTGTTTTGTTCACGGGCGATACTGAAGCAGCTTGCCAGCCTCTCCGGTCTATATATGCACACACCTGTGTCACCTGGGTGTGTCACACGCGTGACGCGTCGCAGAGTCTCGTTGGGCGTTGGGTTTTTCTTTGAGCATCTCCTGGCAGATGAGAAAGCAAGAGAGAATCATGCGAAAGCCCAATCCACCACCACCATCAGCCTCAGCAGCAGCAGCAAGCAGGCAGCACTTCTAAAGGGGCCGGACTTGCTGTCTGCCGTGTAGCAAAGGTTGGAGGACATTGCCCCGTGCGAAACTCGGTTTATAGACGGAGGTTTTTACGACTTTGGACATTATAGCCTCTCTCTCCGGTGAGGAAAGGGGTGGCGGTCCTCACCTTTGACCACAAACTCTTGTTGTCCCCAGCGACGTAAAGTCGTGAGCCGCAACGATCGGTGTTGCTTGTAATGATGATGCGTCGTCGTCGTTATAATCATAGACCCAGGGGAGATCGAAAAACAGAAAATAACAAGAAGAGCATGTGCTTTTGTTTGTGAATGGTGAACACGAGAGGGTCGTCCTTAATTGATAAGTTCACAAAGCAGTCACTTTCAAGAGCCGACCCCTTCACCCAGTTGCTTTGGGGGTGATCGACACTGCGCCAACGAACCCGGCGACCAGAGTTCGATTCCCTCGCCCACGGCCACCAGCATCGTTGATGAATATATCCGAAGCGGTCCTGACCGAACCACCTTAGGTTGAATCCCGTCTTAAATGTGTAAACATCAACACTGGGGAGACAAAGGCGGCCGGGCGTGGTTGTTAAGCCACACACCCCCTCGTAGTGCCGTGCCGGCCTACAGCACTTGCTTCAACAGTCTGTTTCAGATGTTACGGGGTGGGGGGGGGCAGGAGATATGTGTCTGTGTTACACCTTGCCCATTTGCCAAGGTGGCCCGTTTGTAAATCCGCTGCTGCGTGAGGGTTTCCCTACGCTGTGCAGAGCATGAGGTGGTGTGTGTGTGGGTAATTTCGCCATACTTCACCCACGTTTGTCATTGCAGGCTGGTGAAACCTTGCCGCACATTTTTACGGGTGGAACGATGCATGCCATGGATCGACCGATTTGATACGGAGATTGGCCAAACATCCAAATTGTTAGCAAGACCCTCGTTAAAAAAAAAAGATTCTTGAGACTCCGTCAGCCTATCCTGGGTAAAACGAACGGGCATTGCTATCATTGTTACAAGTCGTTGCCCATAGCCAACGAAGGTCTGGCTTTTCCACCGTCGGGAGGGGTAGAATTTCTCACCAATGGCTCGGGAGGCTGAATGTTGTCGTATGGCCATGTGCCTCCCGAGAGGGCCCCCCAAGGCCATTCGTTGCGCTGAGCGTCACTGCTGAGCGTCACTGCTGACGTTTTTGACCGATGGCAGCGGTGGGGGGGGTTTCTCTCTGAACGCAAAGTCGAAAGGTGACGAGCGCACACGTGTAGACGTAAACAAGGTAAACCCGTCACTCCACGTGTAGTAGAAGCAAAAAAAGATGTTCGTTCACATTTTTATAGCGTGACACCACGCGACAGGTGACTTGCTGGATGGGCTCAATAGTTCGGGGACATTTGTTGAGCTTAGCTGAATTTGAGTCTTGCGGTGGCTGGACATGCGGGTTGCATGAATATAACTGCATACGCACAGATGCATTTGACCGCCACAAGCGATATGAATTACTAAACACTCAACAACGCCAATAAACACGTTTTATTCACAAATACCTCTTCTTCATTACAAGATGCATGTGTAATTTAATATATTCTTTGACAATAAAACATGCTTTAAAAGATGTTCACACAATCGATAATACAGTACATTAACTAAGTTTAGTCTGTCAAGTCGTCCAGCTGACTGACCAATATTTCCCAAGCGGCATTTATTTAACTGCACAGACAGCACGGTGTGGCCTGTTCGGAAAACGGCACCGGGTCTATGAACATTGAGGAGTCTGCGAATACTGGGACCCAAACGTATAAATGATGCAGAAGTATCCAGAACATGACGAATTTATACTTTTCTGCTTTGGTAATATTTAAGCGTTCAGGTGGCAGACTGAATGCCACCCTCTTCTCTTCTGTCTATGACTCCCCAATGAAGTGCCTTCTACCCTCTCTTCCCTGACGTCTCCTCTATCTCCCATTCTCTCTGAACACAGCCTAAACAACCATATCTGTCTCATGTTCCCACTACGTACACGTTCGCGTTGTGTGTACAGCGTTTTAAGATGTAGTCGCAGTACAGAGGAAACCGTACAGTCAACATACAGTCAGCGGTCAAGTTAATATTTGACATGCCATTGGATGATTTGCAAGTACAATTCAGGCATAGAGGCTGCACGTGACGATTTAGAAGGGCTCTGTTATCATTCGCACTGCACTGCCATGGGAATGTGGAATTTCAGAGCGACATGGACTTCCCAGCATAGATATGCGCAACACCATTGGTCATTGGATCATAACAGCGTGTGAAAACGACGATACTTTAAGCTGTTAACGTCTTCCACACGTGACGAAAAATATTCATGAAATAGCAAAACCTTGCAAAGTAGGAATCCTCCAAAAACAAACACTTTAAGATTCGTTGAGGCTGCCTCGGGTAAATAAATTATGACGCAATTAGGTGGATTACAAGTACGATTATAACGGAGTTAACAAGGTTGCCACAACTTAAATAAATACCACTTGGAAACATTACTCTCTTTTGTGTTATCAGAAGACAATTTTATGCCCATGCTTGCACACTTTTTGTGCAGTAGTGCGGGAGGAGCAATGGAGGTTGTCGCGGTTATGCTGCTGTGTGGCTCTCTCGATCGTTTTCGGGTTGTACCACGTGCAGCGAAACATCGGACATCACGCCGAGCAACACGCGGCCAAGCCTGACGAAACACTGGCGAGCGATCGTGGATTCTCATCCTTCATGCCACGCAACAACAAAATGACAGTTTTGATTAGTTTGTCGTTTCCATGGTGAACTCTGCAAACGTGGCTTTAGTAGCCAATTTGGCACACGCTTCACAGCAAATGGGTACGACGAAGAAAACAAAATCACGCAACTATGCAAACAGCTTCTTTCGCGGGCACGACAGTAATTGTGCGTGCACTCACACGCCCGGTTACGCAGCAGTTCCCAAGCCGAAAACGGAGCGGTAATCCAGTATGTGTTTGTGTGTATGTATCAAGTTCGATTCACCTTGCCAGTCATTTAATGAATTGTCAGGATTCGAGCTATGATTACACTGGTTACACTGTTTTAGACTAATTTCAGGGTGCTGATTCCAAATCTGATCTCAGATTTGCTCTATCACATCTCATTCTATGCTATCGGCATACCCCATTTTCATTGATTTTACCCGAAATTAACTCACTTATGATTGCAAGTTGTTGCGAGTCAGTGACTGCTTTAGTGTTAAAATATGGTGCTGTATTTTTAGGATAGTGTGTTTATAATATCATTTTATGTAGATATCCACATTTATTTAATATTTTTCTTCTGCAGTTTTTATTAAAAATGCAATATTTGATATTTCAAAAACCTGATGTGATAGACAAAAACTGATGCAGATTTGGAATCAGCATCCCAAAATTACCTTAAAACCGTTTTTTGCCAGAAAAAGTGTGTTGACCAGTGTTATGATTCAATACATTTGTATTTGTCTCTTGAATACTCATTTATTATATTTCCTGTTTCGTATTTTGTATTCCGTCACATCTTGCTTGTTCCATTAGACAAAAATTCCACGAGTATATGATTTGCAGGTAATTTACGTAAACAGTTAAGACATTTTTAAGATGCCGAAATCGATGTAGGTAACCCTAATCGATGTCAATCGATGGAACAATTTACATGCCCAGCACACAGTGCAACGTATCAGCTCCAGGGAGAGGCCTCTCACCATAGGTAAAGCATTAGCAAGGTCTCACAGCCACGGCTGCCTTGACTACCATCACAACAACCGTTTGAGGCCATTCTTATTCATGAAGGCCACTGACGTCGAGATTTGTCTTTTTCACTCACAAAGCATATTAAAAACCGTTCTTTTTAAATCAACCGAATTGCTTTATATAGACTGACATAATAATACAGTATTCTCATGCAATGTCTTATAAAAGATACATTAAATGTCCACATCTAAGGGCCCCTGTACAGTCCAGCTTTATACACTGACCGGTCTTCTCTATGAAAATGCAAATTAAAACCGTTACCTGTTGCTGCTGCACTAATCTTATTTGTGTATACAGTCATACCTCGGTATACGACCACTTTGGAATACGTCGAATTTGGTATACGTCGTGTTTTGAGAAAAAAATGTCTTGGGATACGACGTCTTGCTTGGGATACGACGCGCTTGCTAGACCTTGTATGGGTCGGGACGAGTCACCGCGTACCCGCGTAGACCCCGTTCACGTCTCCTCCCCTTACTCACCACCATCCTCGTAGGCTATCAACTCCTCTAAGCAAGGTAAAGTGATGTTACATTTTATTTAAATGTATTTTGATTCATGCATTTATTTTAATTTACGTATGCATTTTAGTAATAAGTAGTGTCTAAATTATTTTATACAACCCCATTAATGTATAATATGCCATATAAAATATTATTTCTTATACTCTGGAATGGATTATTTACTTTCCCTTTATTTCTTACGGAAAAAATTCATTTGGTATACGTCATTTTCGGTATAAGTCCTACCTTCTGGAACAAATTAATGGCGTATACCGAGGTAACACTGTATATTAAAACGTGGATTGTATTTCTGAGGGCAGGCATTTGGAATGTCTTGTGGTAAAGGAGCACGAAGCCACATTGCATCCAGACCCCTAAACCCTTCTAGATGCAAGCAAAACATAACAAGGACAGGTTTTCCTAGATTTATGCGGTAGTAGTAGATGCGTACCAAAAAAAGGGAATACAAAGCGAAACCGCACAAGAATACAGCTGCCTGCCGAGTAGCGTGTACAGTACACGCACACAATGTTTCCCACGTCCGACCGCATAGCCGTGAAACCGCATATAACGAATTTTGGGGATAAATATACAGCGCAAATTCGCACAAACCGAACCCGCATATTGCGAGGAAAATCTGTAGCTCTTCTCTTTCAGACGCATCCCTAGGCTGCGTGTCCTGGGAACACAATATCGGTATGTAGCTGCAAGATAACAGCCGTTTGAGTTTTGGGTCACATCTTTAAATTTCAGGACAATGGGTTGAGAGTTGTGCAGCGAGCCCAGGATGAAAACATTTCTAGTTTCCTGAAACCGAGTGAGAGTCCAGGCAATATCTTGCGACGTCATACGTAATTATAACCAGTCTTGCGTCAAAGTTTACACAAAATACTCGTGGTATATAACAGTATGCAAAATTCAGTACTAAACTGCTCTACAGACTCTAACAAAAATCATTAAAACTAAGTTATTCAGATGATTTTCAACCACGTGCTAAAAAAAGCCGTGCTATTAAAATGGAATAAAGGGCTTTCACTATTAAACCGTGCCTCAGATTTCAGCTATGGCCGGTCAGGGCAGCCAGGGAAAAGCCATGGCAGGTGAAGTTGACTTCGGCGGTGGTTCAAGTCAGTCTAGAAGCCACGTTTTAGGCCGTCGCTGCAGGCAGGTAGCAGTCACCTCACAGCGGGCTGTGGCAATCTCTACGGTAGCTTGTATGGCAGTGTGCACTCGTGGCAAGTCAGGTTAGCTTATAGCAGACCATACCTAGTGAGGCATGGCGGGTCTTGTATATGTTGAGTAATGGCAAGTTGAGTTGCACTTGGGCTGTCAGTGGTAGTAGCCCTTGGCAGTTGAATGGGTCAGTGGTTGTCCCAGACAAGGCCATGGTTCAGTGGCAGACTGTGGCAGTGATTGGTATTTGGAATGGCTCAGTCGCAGACCGTGGCAAGTGGAATGGCTTAGATGTTGACTGTGGGACAGTCCATGGCATGTGGAAAGAGTCAGTGGCTGGCGGCTGTGGCGGGCCGTGTTGGTCCGTGGCAGTTTCACGTAGAGCCGGGGTGGAGTGGCGTCAGCTTGGCTCGTTTCGAGAGGCCAAGACGCAAGGTCGGACCTGGCGATTGGTTTGTTGTGCCCGGTGACAGGCCATTGTTTTTACTCGCTGGAGCTGTAATTGAGCAGAAAAGGAAATTCAGATGTGAAATATTTTGATCGCATGACGGGTGGTTAAAGGGTGTTGTTGGGGTTAGGCTAGGAGAGTAACACATGCTAACTCACGTTTAATATTTTTTAAGTCATCATTATTTTTGCCGTGGCATGGAGAAGCCTTCGTCCATGAGTGGATAATCAAAGGACTGCAAGCTATCGGGGGTTTAAAAACAAAAAATTCTATTTACTCTTGAGGATTACACATATGTAGTTGCCAAGTGACCATTGACTCCTCCAAAGTAATTAGAATCATGTCTTTATTTGGAGTCACAATTCGATTCGAAAATATATTCTATTTTTGCATCTCTTTTTGTGTTTTCTGCCTCCTTTAAAGAGTTTTGTCTGCACCATTAGCATATCGTACGTATCATCAGACATTCTCTATCCACTGCTAGATGAAGGCCTCCCCAAGCTGTCACCATCCCTCACGCTCACACAACAATGAATCTAGCACACACTCCGATATCCTCGCTCCATCTCCGCAGTGTACGCCCTAGTGTTTCCGCTCCGTCGTGAGTCTCGCATATGAGGTAATAACACTCAGCACTGCCACGTCCAGACCATCTCGCAGTCTCACACCTACATCACCTGGAAAGCTCTGGTGGTCATCACTTATCAAGGGACTAAGCAGGCTCAAACTCCTACTGAGCTTCCTAGACCCAGGGGAGATCAGGCACATTCATGGATGGTTTCATCGTGGGAAAACGTGAAAGAAATGCGAGTTAGAAACACGTGTGCTTGTGCCAGTTGTGGTCCGATGCTTTTTCCTTACCTGGAGGAACCCACTTGGGTTTACGCGATGCCGTGGCACGAGCTGTGACACCGGCTTTATTGAGGACAGGCGGGGGGCTGCGTTTCGGTGATTGTCGAGGTGCAGGATCTGGCCCAACATCCGCCCTGGCTCCACGTGCCGCGCCCTTTATTCTGCTGCCCCTGGCCACGGCTGCTTTGGTCCCTCTCCTGTCCGCGGCGGTGGCTGCAGCAGTGGACCTGGGTGCCTTGGACCTCCTGACGGGCTTCTTGTAGTTGCTGTCATCGCTGTCCGACTCCCCAGCAGACTCGGAGGACTCGCCCGTCTCGTCGTCTGGTGCGGCGTGACGCGATCGGGAATATAATTCGGAGGAACAAATACATATAAAAAGGTTGTGGTCATTGCATTGTGGTCACTGTAGTTTCATATTTCTGATCGATAAGAATTACTTTCCAACTCAAAATAAAACCACGTATTCCAATGTGGTCATGGCACATATTGAATGTTTGGCAAATATTACTTTTAAAAAAAAATATCAGAAACATAATATGTACATCAGGCATAGTACGATAGTAAGTGCTGCAAAGTCAACTTAAAATAATTTTTCTCGATAATTGGTTCTTTACCCTTCTATCTGGCAACAAAACTGACACCTTTTTGCAAGGAGTCATGTTTGCATAGACCGCAATACCTGCAGTCATAATACAAACAAAAGAACATAACTCTGATAATGTGCACTGTCCTTGAAGTTGATTGGTCCACACCCGAGACAGCTTTCCTTCGAGCCTAGTCTCATATGGGTTGGACCAGATGACGCCAAAAGGCGCACAACTCAAGGACAATGCACCATCAGAGTATGAGAGCTCGGGGCAAGCATCTACACTATGGGGACCTCATTTGCCAGTAAAAATATGATAATTGGTTCTTTACCCTTCTATCTGGCAACAAAACTGACACCTTTTTGCAAGGAGTCATGTTTGCATAGACCGCAATACCTGCAGTCATAATACAAACAAAAGAACATAACTCTGATAATGTGCACTGTCCTTGAAGTTCACATTATCAGAGTTATGTTCTTTTGTTTGTATTATGACTGCAGGTATTGCGGTCTATGCAAACATGACTCCTTGCAAAAAGGTGTCAGTTTTGTTGCCAGATAGAAGGGTAAAGAACCAATTATCATATTTTTACTGGCAAATGAGGTCCCCATAGTGTATAATTTTTCTCACTAATGATGCTGCAGCATCACAAGATACATCCCAGAGTACACAGCCTACGTGTGTAACTGCAAGGTAAGAGCTGTTTGATGTAACGGTTGTGCGGATCCTTAACTAACTGACTACTTCATCCCACATCTTAAAATGTGGTTGCATTTAGACATGAAGTATCTCGACTATAAAAACAAATAAAGAAGACAATTTAGGAAAAAGCCAGCAGGAGAATTTGGTGCAGAAGATACAGACCTGTTTGGTTTGCACAGAGGGCAACAAATCAGCATCATAAGTGGCCTTGCACGGCCACGTAAACTAAACAATTTTTTTTTTTATCAGGTAAGGCCCACTGAGCTTTTTATCTATTCTTCAGAAGCTACTTCGTTATCACAAATGATAGCTCAAGCAAGTGGCTTATTATCACGTGGAAATGTATAGCAGTCAAATATGCATGTTGATTTTAAATGTGGAGGGGAAAACCGGAGGACCCGGAGAAAAATCCACGTGACCACGGGGAGAACATGCAAACTCCAAATATACAGGCATCAGTGTCGGGATCGAACCCACGACATCCTGTGTACCAGGAAAGGTAGTTAAACATCTCGCCATCGTACAAACACAGATTCCCCGTATAGCCATTCACAGGCTATTGTGGCAACTGCTGTTAGCGAGGACCTATGAAGGTTGACACAGCACACGTGGGGGTAGATGGCCAGCACCATGCCTGGATTTGCACCAGGTACTCATTTGCGGCTCAGTCGACCTAGGAGAGGCCCTGGACTGGTTCATATAATCGTTACTGGTGTTGGCAGTGAGCACTATGCATGTCCACACACACCTGTAAACATACAGAAAGCCAGAATCTCATACCGGCTGCGTCGTCAGTGTTGACGTTGGCACTGCCCATGGCTTCCTGTGAACTCTCCCGCGAAGACACCGCGATTTCCGTCTGATCACCAGCGAGGGCAAGGACCTTCTTGAGGTCCCTCTCAAAGAGACGCTCATCCAGGGATGGTCTGCGCAGAGTGGCGTAAAGTGCGATTGCAAACGACGACAATGCACATAGGTTGGTGTGGGCAGTGCAATAATGTTATAAATAAGAGGTTGCTACTTAACATGATGGAGCAGGTGGAAGGAGGGAATCCAAACTATGTATGGAAGGAATTGCCCTCCTGATGGATGAATGAATTGTCATGATTTAGGATTGAAATTCGGCTGAAGAATCTGTTCTTTTGTTACCATTGTAGTGAATGTAGTGGCTACTAGTGACTATAGGAAGCAACTACGAACCCATGAGATATAACATATACAATCCAAAAAACGCTGAATTGGAAAAAATGACGAGGCGATGCACTCCGCCTGGTGAGCGTTCCAAAGGGACATGTCTTTAAATCCTTTATATTAAGTTCGCTTGCTTGCTTGCTTGCTTACGACCGTGCAAATCTTTCGGTCGTTTTTTAACCCACTTCCCGTGATCCAATCGAGCTGACATTTTCCACACAGACTCGTTGTGCGTGACAATTAATTTTCATAAAAAAAATTTTCTAAAATTTTACACTGTTTAGGGAACATTTTTTTAATATTTAATTACCAATTGCTTAATGCTGGCAGACAATCATCTTACCCATAGGTGGCAGCCATCTCAAGCCAGAGGACGAGAGGACTCTAGCCGCCACGCATATAAAGGATTTAGAGTGAAAAACTTTGTTTTTACGGGTTAAATTTTTATCTCATGACATGATGTAACGGGACAATTATAATGTACTCTTTGAAATGTCTTGTAAGCATGTCGTTCATTTATTAGTTTCACTGTTCTTATTACCTTTCGTCTCTTGCTGTTTTTGCTGCTGTGTTCAAGGCCGTGTCTTGACTGGACTTCTTGGTTCCGCTCAAGGCCCTCTTTTCAGGCTTTCTCTTTGCCTTGTCGCCATCTCCATCGTCAGAATTGGTCACCACCCGAGATCTTTTGCTTGGCGGAAGAGAGGCCGATGAGAAATCATCGTCTGTGGTGATGTAACACACACGCACACAGACACATTGATGCGTGCACATCGCAGGGTTGTTAAACCGATAACCATTTTCAGAATCAAATCGCGGTTATGAAAGTTAGGATCTGGCAATTGTTTACAGTGGGATTTTAGTGATGAATGCATTGACTGGCACGTGTGAACGTACAAACTGTGGCACCATACCCTTGTGCGCACCTCCGATTAGCAAGGTTGGCTACGTACGATGCGAAAGAAGTTCAACATACAAACGTGCACACAACATACAAAAGGTAAAGGTGCAACCTTACAATCACTTGCTGGTGGAAAGGGCCTCCACAAGGAGCTGTAAACAGTAAATGGCCGACTCTTCCATGCTGGTCAGACACATTGGTAGAGGTGGAAAAGTGCCCACACTTTCCTCGACCACACGCGATCAAGCGCGGTAGACTCATTTACCCTGCTGGGTGGAAGAGAGGTCCTCAGGGGATTTAAAAAACTTGCCACATTGAACCAGCGGCTTATGGATTGCAAGCCAATCGTGCTCACCATTGCACCACGGTAGCTCCCTTGTGGATGGATCTGATGTTATTTAACATTGACAATGAAATTTGACTTTTCATTATTTAAATAAGCGAATGAGTCAATGGACCATAATAACAATATAATAATCATAACCATCACTACTGTCCATCACGTCATCTGCCCATAAACATCATGTATAAATAGATATCCCACATTCTACTCACCATCGTCTTCAAAGTCCTTAGGCTGAGTGTAATCAACTGCTTTCTTGATTCTGCAACAATCATTGGGATAAAAAAAACACAATTCAAGATTAATTCAGGAATAACTCGCGTTATTACGTACACGGAATTCACGAGCCTACTTGCTGTACTGCCAGAACACCTGTGGCCACTGAATTACAATGACACAATGCGAAGCAAGTTGCCAATCAATGACATTGACGCCGCATTGAAACTCGTCATAATCGATGAACATAACACGGAGCCCACCAACAACTCTCCCAACTGATCCGACGCACCAATATCATCGATTGATCAGTCAACGTGACGCAGCGTTTGGCCACCATCGGTCAATCAACATCGATGCACCAAACCAATCGATGAGCACGGTTGACGACGTACGGAGCGAAAGAAGTTCAACGTTCATGCGTAATGAATTAAGGACGATCGATGAACATTACACCGTGCCAATAATGTAGGCGAGCCGTGTATACATCTACTAAAAGTTGCCAATGAATGCACTGTTCATTAACAGTGTCAAAAAAGCGATTCACGTTGTAAATCAATTAACCGTGCCAGTGAATCAATAATCAGCGGCAATTAATCAAGTTACAGTGGCAATGAAATAACAGTGCCAATCGATTAAGTGTTAATTAACAGTGCCAAAGAGTTAAGTGTCAATTAATTAACAGTGCAAATCAATTAACACAAGCGTGGTCACCACATCTACGCCTCTCTGTAAGGAACGAAACAGGTGGACTTCTCCACATAGCTGGTTGTATTTACTGGCGAAACGTCGGACTCAGATGGTAAATGTTGTGGCTTGGCTCTCCAACACACCGGTGTGCTGTACTAGTATACTACACTATACACTACACTACTATACCACACACTACACTACTATACACTACATTATACACTACATTACACTACACTACTCTATACCATACACTACACTACTATACCATACACTACTATACACTACACTACTATACATTATACTATACACTACTATACATTATACTATACACTACTATACACTACACTATACACTACATTACACTACTATACACTACTATACACTACACTATACACTACTATACATTACACTACTATACATTACACTACTATACACTACACTATACACTACTATACATTACACTACTATACACTACACACTAGTGTTGTACCAGTGACGAATTGGCACGTTCTGTTTACGTGACAACCCTTACTAGTTGGCTGTGTCGGGTGGTGGAGGGTTTTAACGACACATTTATACGTTTACGCGATCTAACCCCAAAACAACCTCTTATTATGAATGAACACCGAGCTCACAGAGACACTGCCGCTCACGTACCTGAGTGATCGGGACATATCGATTCAAGTTAAAATCCGCTCATCCCCCCAATAAAACAACCGACGCGACCAATTAAGCCGAGCAATCCAACTCTTAATTAAATAGCGCTCATTCATTAATCGCCGCAGCTCGGCAGAACTTCGCGTTCGCTTCAGGCGGTGAAGGCAAAGAAAGAGGGCCCTGCCTGCCTTTCGGTCACGGCGCATGAAATAATAAAAAAAACACGCGGATAAGAGCCGCGGTGACGACAGTAACAATAGCGATGAGGGTATTTTCCTCAAACGTGAGGGAAGTGAACGTTAAATATTAATAAAATATAAACAATTAGTGATTAACGCGTTGCGGAGTTGCCGCGAAAGCGGCTTTGCAACACACGGGGGCGACAAGCCGCCCGTTTCGACGCAAGCAGTTTCGTCACGACGCCGATTGAGTGGTGGTGGTCACGGTACAATTTAAAAACCTACGTTTAAAATATCGTAAGTATTGGTTTAATCTCGTTTCCAATGTGTACATATAAATAATTAATGTTTTGGGGGTAGGGGGGTGTTTTCAAATATGCAAATGTTGTGTATTGCGTCAAGTAAGGCAGAAATATCGGGTGAATGTGTTGACGAATGCGGTACACGAATGATCGGTTGGCAGCGTCTTATCCACGTGGTTGGGTGAATGAATGGGTGGATGAGTGAGTTTATAATGAATTAATTCATGGATTTGAGTGAGTGAGTTAATTATTGATGGATAGCTAATACATAGCATGGAAGGGTGGGTGAATTGGTGAATTAATATATGGTTTGATGACTGAGTTAGGAAAATAAAGTGATCAATTTCATAGACGCATGGTTGGTATGCATTCGTGGTTGAAGGAATTGCGATCAATACATTATTGGGTTGCATATTGGGCGGTTTGGTGGAAGTGATGTATAGAATGTTAAAGGAACCGACAGGTTATTTATTGAAGGAGATATAATTGATTTCGAGCCCTGTTTTGGAACCGTGGTGATAACCCAAAAATGTGCAACATTTGGAGACCTGGGAGTTGAAATGCAAATAGTGGTTCAGGCAGACACATCGGTGATACTGTAAATGACGCAGCCGAGATACACTATGAGATCACTTGAAGATGTTCAATCAAAGTACTGTATTCAGACACGTCAGTTCTTGACTCCCCGTGGTGGACACTGAGTGGTGGACACTGCACGTGGTGGACACTCCACGTGGTGGACACTGAGTGGTGGACACTGACTATGGTGGACACTGCAACGTGGTGGACACTGCACGTGGTGGACACTGCACGTGGTGGACACTCCCGTGGTGGACACTGCTCGTGGTGGACACTGACTATGGTGGACACTGCTCGTGGTGGACACTGACTATGGTGGACACTGCCCGTGGTGGACACTGCCCGTGGTGGACACTGCACGTGGTGGACACTGCTCGTAGTGGACTCTACCCATGGTGGACACTGCCCGTGGTGGACACTGCACGTGGTGGACACTCCACGTGGTGGACTCTACCAATGGTGGACACTGCTCGTGGTGGACACTGCACGTGGTGGACACTGCTCGTGGTGGACACTGACTATGGTGGACACTGCACGTGGTGGACACTGACTATGGTGGACACTGCACGTGGTGGACACTGCTCGTGGTGGACACTGGTAGCAATTGCCACCGTAGGGGGTACAGACCACAACCAATCTGGCGTCCTGGGCTGTCTCTCTCCTCCCCAGATATGTCACGGGCGAACTGCTGCTGAAGGCTTCCGCCAACAGCAGGGGGCAGCATGCAGCGACATCACTGCGGCGTTTGAAACGATGCAAGTTGCTACTTTCACCCGATGCTTACGGGTCGATGCATCGATTACCGGCAATGCTGAAGCTCACGCTGCGTGTATCGAATCTAACGGATTTTTGTTTCTCTCTCAATACTTCTTGTACGTAACGGAGGCCGCTATACAATCACCGCAGGGTTTTCAAAGAGGGTTGATAATAATGATTGAATCGTAACGCGACCCGTGATTCGTGACGATCCATCATCCCTTTGGGAAGATTTTTTTTTATCTTTCTGAGAATGAACGTGGGACAAAAGGTGCAGAGCAGTCAACGAAGCGTGAATAGAAGAGCACTTCTTGGAAGAGGGCTCCTTGGTTTGGCTCGCGTAAAGCCACGACGCGCATTTCACACTGACTGCGTCAGGAGGAGCGTGGAGGGGTGGCGCATCATCATCGCTGTGATGATGATGCCTCCTCCTCCTCCTCGCGTACTCTTTGGTTCTTTCGGTAAATTCTAGATTTGAAGCTTTCGTGACTGCAAGGATTCATACTCTTAGGTGTTTCGGTAAAGTCACGTCGGTAAAAAGTTAATGATAAATAATATAATTGAAAAAATAATAGAAATAAAATAATAAATCACTTTCGGTGAAGTCACGTAGATAAAAAATAAAATAAAAATAGGAGATGAAAATAGAAATAAAAAATAAATAAAAGTGAATTTCAATTACGACGTTTCGATTGCAACACAAGTAAAGCAATCGTCATCAGGTGTGAAAATCACAGCTAGATTTTTTTTTTTACTAAAGTGGGAGAAATGCCGAGGCTAAGGAGTTTATATAAGTGTGGACGTCAGGGACTGGGACGTGAGACTCCGTTCTGGGTGACCATAGTCGCGCACTGAGGGGCCGTCCATAAATGACGTCACGCACATAGGGGGAGGGTGGGTCAGATTTTTGTGAAGATGTGTGACGAGGGGGGGGGGGGGGTTTGAGAAATGTGACGTCACATTAGAATGCGCAACTTTAAATAAATATGTAATTGTTATAACAAGACTAATTGTTATAACAACACTCCTACAACATCAGAGTGCAGCGCCACATTAAATACGCACTACAATGACAATAGTTTAAAGCGATTTGAAACATGTTTCATTTTCAAAATGGAAATATGGTTTGGGGGGGGGGCAGAGCTTTGTGACGTCATATTTGAGAGGGGGTCTGACTTTATGTGACGCCGTGTGACGAGGGGGGAGGGGGTCAAAAATCGATCAAAATCGCGTGACGTCATTTATGGACGGCCCTTGACCGTCGAGAGATGTGTTTTTTTTACTTTCTATTTGTGCATCAAGTATCCGCATCATCAGCTGCTGCTGCTGCTGCCATGGTTTGTGTGTGGGTAGCGGTTTAGGGGTTGTGGCCCCAGACGTTTCGCGGAGAGATCGAAGCCAGGGAGGGATCTTCTGGATCGTTGGGTCTTTCACGAGGTTATTTGTGACTTTTTGTGAATTCCTTTCTGGATTTCCCAGCAGCACCAGCATCATCAGCCTCATCATCAACAACAAGCAGGGCTATAGTTGCACTTTTGAAGGTTACGCGACGTGCTTCCAAAAGGGACCGCGCGACTTCAAGGACGGTGGCCAGGCACGTGACTTTGATCCTGGTGGGTGGGGATCACGCCGAGGGATAGGAAGAGAGGCGCACACGGATATGGCATCAGCGGTAACGTCAGGGACGACATTTACTGTCGGGGCTTGAGCAGGAGACGTCGCGAGAAGGCGATGGTGGAAGCCAGCGGAACGAGACTGGTCACGGCATGAGAGCCAAAGGTTGCAAACGTTGCCCGAGATGGCCAACCAAACCACGAGGCGGATTGTGACGTCGCAATAATGTGGAGGATGATTACATCGTGGGGGAGAGAGAGAGAGAGAGGCATTCATCCATCGGTAGATAGACATTGGCTGCTGATGATGATGATGATACTGATGATGATACCGATAATGATGATACTGATGACGATGATACTGATGATTATACTGATAACTATGATACTGATATTGATGATACTGATATTGATGATGACGATTATGATAACGATGATGATACCACTGATGATGATACCTGACTCACCATCGCATGGCCACGTGGACGTCTTGCTGGTGTCAGGAATGAATTAGCTTTCGCCTGACTCGGGGTGCGCACGCCCGCACTGCTGGCGGGGGTGCTCGTGTTTTATTGGAGCTCTCTCAAACCCCCCCCCCCACCCCTCTCCAAGCCCTCTCTCTGTGTGTCTCTGAGGATGCATTAATTGCCTTCGCAGTCCTTGCCAAGCACGGGGAGTGTAGGGGGGGGGGGGGTTCTGGATTCCAGAGTTGCAAAAAATGCCTCGGGCCCCGCTTAGGTCATGCCCGGCCAGCGGAGTGTAACTCAACAACACGTCGACGATGAACGGGCGCAACAACAACACTAATAACACTGATAGCGAGGGATCAAATAAAGGGGCAGCCCTGCAACGGCACGCCCGCTGGCGGAAAGGGGGCTCCAGTGGAGAGAGTTCTGGAGTGCCCGGTCTCGAGGGGATGTGGGTCTGCTCTTCCACACTGGCCAGGCGTGCTTGCTGATCGGTTAGCTGCGGTATAACCCGTGTGTAACTGCGGTTTAACCCGTGTGTAACTGCGGTATAACCCGTGTGTAACTGCTGGGTGGACAGAGGCGGGGGAGGGGCATTTAAGAAATCCTCCATTGCTCCGCCTGCCACGCTGGGAGATTGAACCGGCGACCTCTGCCATGGAATTGCCCGAGAAAGCCTCACTGAGTGCTGAAGTCTCTTAGCGAGGAGACTGTCCTGCCTGCTACATTGGGATAATTTGGCCAATGCCATGAAGGAGTGTTTGATTGTTGTGGAGGGGAGGGTAGAACACAGAAACCCGGAGAAAACCCACCGGGCATACGAGGAGTGACACTCAGCCATCCCATCTCCGAGCCTCAGCTCGTACCCCACGCCTTCGACACCCGGTAAGCCCCCCTAGCTGGTAGTCACCATTCATCCGAGCAACGAACCGGGCTCGGCCCCCGAGATCCGACGAGGGTTCCCCGGTGGATTCGGGGGGTGATTTGTTTTTGCGGCGGGGAAAAGGGGAGAAAAAAAATGAAAATTACTGCTGAAACAAAACTAAAAAACTCGTGCAACATGAATCTGCGCTCCTTCTGCTGCAGATGTCTTGCACGTGGTGTGTGTGCGCGCGCGCGCGCGGGGGTCCCACATCTCCGCCAGTCTCTACGTTCCCCACCGAGATTTGGAAAATCCACAGCGTTCTCGTGACGTGGCTGTGGTGCAAGTGCCATATATTTTCATTAGCGGGCTCGTATAATAATAGTCTTGTCGGCAGCCTGTAAAGACCGCACTTTTTTACGTTTAACCAAAACACTTTGAAAGATATAGTAGTTGGGAACGGAGTGTTTTGTGTGTGTCTGGGTGTAGCGGTGAGCGCGCTGCGCTACGAACCCGGCATCGGGAGTTCGATTCCCGCTCACGGCCAACACCCAGTGACAATTATCTGGAACCGGTCCTGGGCCTCCCCTAGGTCGACTCAGTCTCAAATGAGTACCTCGTGCGATGCGTAAAACATCGCCACTGGGGAGACAAAGGCGGCCGGGGGTGGTGCTGGCCACCCACCACCTCGTGTACCGTGCCGGACTTCATAGGTGCTCACTAACAACACTTGCCCTAACAGTCTGCTAAGACTATACGGGGGACCTTTGTATTTGTCTTTTGTCTGTGTTACTCGGGGGTCGAAACCACTGGAGTCAAACGCTGGATTTGAGTCCTGGTTCTTAGCCGCGTGTGTCGCGAGTTTATGGTCCCAGCCTAGTCACCAATCACTCAACACACACACACAAAACAAACCCCCATCGTTACATATACATTCTCACTTAATTGATCTTATTACAACAAAAAATGCTCTAAACACTCCTTTTTCCGGGTGCATGTGAAAAACCGTGGGCGTTTTATTCATTTTCTTCACCCGAACCGTGTCTCGCGTGCTTTGCGCGCGGTCCCCGGCTGTCGTATTTTCCTTCACTTTGTTCGCTTTTTAGAGTTCCCAGTGCCACCGCCGTGCTGCCCAGCTGAGAACCGCCAAGCGAAAGAGACGCGCTCATCCCTGGCCTGCGAGCGACGGAGCGTCACGGGGCCTTGAGCCGCGCCGTTTAAATGTTGCATCGGCCATGCACCTGCACGCAGCGAACGCACGAGTTGGGTGACACGCGCACTCGGATGTGCGCTACGGCGAACTTCGTGGCCCACGCGGTGGCCGTAGATGGAGGCGTCGCGGGAGTGCCGGGCGTGCACGGATGATGTTCGTGAGCGGTGCCTACGAACACCGCAGACCCGAGTTCGATTCCCGGGCCACTACGAACATCAGCGGCGAGTGTTCGCTCAGGGCACTTTAGCGAACACTCACCGCTGATGTTAGCAGTGATACTCTAAGGGCACTGCCCTTAGAGTATCACCACTAACCCTTAGAGTCTCAGCGGTGAAAGGCAAATATGGTATGGGCCGTGGAAGGGGGAGTGGGTGATATCTTTGTGGTGAGCGTCGCGCTACGGACGGCGCTAAGAGGCTCCAATTGTCTCGCTCGGCTGCAGGAATTCCAAACAATAGCGACGAGGCGGATGAGCCGAAGAGGAGCCGTGCGTGCGCCGTAGGCGTGCGTTTGGGCGTGATGGGCCCCACAGGGCGGCCGCGCGCGTGCGGTCTTCGATCGCTCGTTCGCTCGCTCCTGCCAAGCGGCGGGGCGACTCCAACTGCTGAGTAAACAAAAACATCGTGATTTACAGCACCGAGTGTGTGTTTTTTTTGTTTGTGCCGCACGCCTCTGCGATGCGTCTTCGGGCGGGTCGTCCCGTGCGTTGTTCAGCGGCACGATGTCCGACGCTTCGCTCCACGTGCGCTGGGAGATTTCTTCGGGGTGGGGGGAGGGGGGTTGTTGAAATTCCTGAAATTCAATTCCCGAAAAAGCTCCCAAGCGTGCGGAGGGAGCCGTGGGGCACCACATCGGATAGCTCCACACTGGATTTGTGATGGGGTTTATTCGTGAATGTTTTTGTTGTTGTTGATCTTGTGGTTGAGTTGTCTTCATCCACCGTGCCACCTCGCGTCCATGAATCATCGCGTGAACTCCGGTCATCCTCGCAGCAGCGGCTGTTTATTTCAACCGTCGAGAAAAGACGGTCTTTCAGATGCACTTCTGCGGCCGTCTGGAACGCTCTTCCTACTGAAAGGAAGCCATTGGAGCTGTGCACTTTAAAATCGTCTAGATTGAAAACTCATTTCCTTACAACTGCCTTTTGTATTTAGTTTGCCGTCCTTCGCCCGCACCTAGCGCGGTTGGCTACGTACATTGTGCGGAAGAAGTTCAATATAGATACATACGTTTAACACGTAGGCTTTCGCGACCAATATCCTGCATAATACAGGTTTTTTTAGGATTAGATTGCGTAAATATATATATGTGTCGTCAAACCCGCCACCACCCGACACAGCCAATTTAGTAAGGTTTGTCGTTTGGCATGTTCTGTTTACATGACAAACCTTACTAAATTTCGATTTAAAGCTTTCGTGACTGCAGGGATTCATCTTATTGGTTCTTTCGGTAAAGTCACGCAGAATGGGAAAAAATATATAATAAAAATAAAACATAATAAAAGAATATAATGTTTTCTTTTTATTATTTTATTATTTCCATTCTACGTGACTTTACCGAAAGAACCAAGAAGATTAAACCTTACTAAATTGGCTGTGTTGGGTGGTGACGGGTTCAACGACACATTTACGCGATCTAACCCCCCAAAAAAACACGTATTATGGATACATACATCCAGTCATTCAACCACCACCCAACCGTGTTTGCTCCGTGGCTCTAGTTTAATAACTCTGGGGGCACATTTTCGCCGCGTTATAAGCGGGGCGCCACGTTATACGCGATCGTTTGACGTCACGGGGAATGTCTTTGATCGACCACTATCCGAGCCACTGTTCTCCAGCAGTTCTGCTCGGAATGTTGGTGGACGATCGGCCCAGAATTGTGAATGGCCTTGTCATTCTGGCCGTCCAGAACAATGTCTCGCAGAGTCTCGGGGCTCTTCGTCGTCAGGAGAGGGGTCTTGCTACTTTGAGATGATTGGATATTGCATCTTTATTAAATTTTATTTTTAACCGGCGTTTGGTTTGGCGCGGGAAGAGACCGAACGCACAACGATGAGATAAACACTCAAGGTTTTTGTTTTTGTTTTCCGCACGGGCTGGTTTCACGATCCCACTTGCTGTGCTGCCTTCCCCCTTGACCACCGGGTTTTGAGAGTTTAACCCAATCGGCGGCGCGTCGTCTTGCCCGTCTCACAATCGCCCTCGCGTCGCCACCGCCGCCTGGACAGGTGCTCGCTAACACAGTGCACGTGACTCGTCGCGTGCACTTCCCTGGCCAACCGCGAATGCACATGTGGAACACTTTTGCGGGCTCCCCTTTAGCCTAAGATGCCTTGGGGCCAACTGTTATATTGCCAGGCTCCGTGTGTGTGTGTGTTAAAGTACTTACCCAGTCTGCAAAGAAGCCCTCCGGGGCAATAAGATGAAGGTGGGGTGAATGGTTGGGTGAGGTGGGGTGAAGCGGTGAGTGTGGAGGTGGGGAGGGAGATTTGAGATGCCGGCCTGGGCAGCGTCCGTGGTGTGTGCGCGCGTGCGTTTGTTTGGGGAGCGGTGGTGTAGTGGTTAGCGCGCTGCGCTACGAACCCGGCCACCCGAATTCGATTCCCGCTCACGGCTAGCGCCGCCACTGACGAGCATCTGCACCGGTCCTGGGTTCACCGTGGGTCGACGCAGCCTCTAATGAGTACCTGATGCGATGTGTAAACATCGCCGCTTTGGAGACAAAGGCGGCCAGGAGTGGTGCTATCCACCCAACAACCTCGTGTGTCGTGCCAGCATTCATAGGTGCTCGCTAACAGCACTTGCCCCAAAACTCTGTTAAGGCTATACGGGGGATCTTTGCCTTTGTGTGTGATGAGCGGTGACGCACCAGTTGGCGTGCTACTGCACAATAGCAGCACGTGAGTTTGATTCGTGGCTAATATGGGTTGCCGCTAGAGGCACTACCGATTAAAGCAGTGCTAACAACCAAAACAACAAAACAGTGTAGTTTTTTTGTTGCTAGTATCAAAGAATGAAAAATTAAGAATAGATTTTACCCTTTTTGACAATAAAACGGGTGTTAAGACGTTCAAACACCAAATAGAAACCTTTTGCAAGGCATCATGTCTGTAATAACCACGCAAGTACGTGTGGTTATTTTGTGTTTGAAAATCTTAACACCTGTTTAATTGCCATTTTCATACGGGTAATCGGTTCTTGAAGCAAATTTGTGAACCGCGACAATTCAACAAATCGTTGGGTGAATTGAAAAAACAAGAAGAGAAAAAAAAATCACGTGGCCCAGTTGTCTACACACACTGTTGTTGCCACGTGAGGCTTCCATTCAGCACCCTTGCAAAGAGGATCTTGGTCAATCCTCACCAGGATTGTTGACTCGCCGATCAGAGAGATGCGCCCTCTCCTCCCCCCTCCCGTACATTTGGTCCGGTGTCTTCGACAGAGGCGGCACGACCTTGCGATCGTGCGCAACTCGTCCTGCGGTCCAAGCAGCTGCGATGACGTCGCGAGAGGCAGCCTGCAACACGACCGCCACGATTCCCCCGGTTGAGGTCATCGCAACCCCGGCGATTTTTGTCCTGCTCGGAGACCTCGGCGGAGGAGAGCATTGTGGGAGCCAGCCACTGGCAAGGGGTGGGGGGGTGGGGGGTTGGGTGACTACTTCCAATTCGAGGGAATGCTGCATCCCCCTGAACAACGGGGTCACCTTCACTCGTTTTTGTCCCACGATTGTGCAGCGGGGGTCAGGGGGGGCGGGGCCGGGGGAGGGGGATTGTACCCCCTCCTCCTCCTCCCAGGAATTCACAGAAATGCTCGGCAAAATATGCGAACCCGACCCTAGGGGTCACGTATCAGATTGCCGTTCTTCCCCTTGATGGTGGCGGTGGTAGGGGCTCGTACTGAAGGTGACTTTTTTTTGTCTACGCTGTGTATATACAAAAAGAAACGGCTCTGATTTGTGGTCACAGGCTGCCGACAGACTCTCCGTCTCAAGAAGCGACCTGTGGTCGCCACCATAGCAACCACCACCACCTCAACCACCACAACAACCACCACCACCACAACCACCACCTCAACCACCACCTCAACCACCACAATAACCACCACCACCTCAACGACCACAACAATCACCACAACAACCACCACGACCACCTCAGCCACCACAACAACCACCACAACAACCACCACCACAACAACCACCACCACCACAACAACCACCACAACAACCACCAGCACCTCAACCACCACCTCAACCACCACAACAATCACCACAACAACCACCACCACCTCAATCACCACAACAAACATCACAATAACCACCACTACCCCCTCAACCACCACCACCATAACCACCACCACTTCAACCACCACCTCAACCACCACCTCAACCACAACAACCACCACAACAACCACCACCACCTCAGCCACCACAACAACCACCACAACAACCATCACCACAACCACCACCTCAACCACCACAACAACCACCACAACAACCACCAGCACCTCACCCACCACCACCTCAACCACCACAGCAACCACCACAACAACTACCAACGTCCCAAACGTCTTCGCTGACCCTCTGGAGTAAGATCGCCGAGATGGTGAGAGTTGGATCCCTGGCGTGCGCTGGGGCAGTCCGTGAGAAGAGGGCCCCCCTCTCGATTCTTGCTGGCTGCGTGGCCTCCGCGTACTGCCCACCGGGGCCGCTGAAAGGTCTTTGGAGGTGGCCCTCCTTCTTTCGGGGGTGGCAGCTACCACCTTGAAGGGGTTTTGGAGGCCCGGAGTAAAATATCACGTGATGCCACACAGGGGCGGTTTCTTCATTAGGGCGATTGGGCGACGCACCACCAATGTCATTCAACCACAGAGTCACGCTAGCCGTCACTGCAGCCTCTGGATATAGTCCAATCAGCGTCATGCTACGTTCTGTGGAGTACCGCCTCTTTTTGGGCGATTTCACTCCGGCTGAGAATCGCCCCGAGTGGCCCCATAGACTTACATTCAAAGATGTTTTTTTTCGATCGGGGGGCGCTCCAATGCATTCTCTATGGCTTCCGGGAGGGCTCGCCCTAACGTGCTTACGTCATCATACGTGCTTACGTCATCATACGTAAGCACGTTTCATCCAACAATATAATTTGTGGCCACCTAATGGAATCTTTAATAAAAGAAACTTGAGTGGTTTGTTTTAATAGTGAGTATATAAACCAACAAGATGTATTGTAAGAGTCACTTTATTTTTCATTAATATTAAAGAAGTGAAGTTGCCTTTACATGCTTAAGCTGTTAATTTATCCATTGCATGGGTGGACCTTATCCTTATCAATCATCCAGACATTTGCCCCCCCTGAGAGATTTTGCAGGAGCCACCACTGATGCCACATCTGATGCCCTCTGGGACTTTCTGGGTCGCCTCACATCTGAGGCTCTTTGCAAACTGCCCCAACTATTCCCCCCCACCCCTTCGCCCCCTATGTGGCCCAATAATTAAATGAATGTCCACAATTCAGGCCCTTGATTCGATTCAGGAATTAGTGATATTGTTTTGTTATTGTTGTCACATTTATATTTTCAGATTTTTTTTTCCCCTCTCTCTCTCTTTGTTCCGTTTTGAACAGCTTCCTTTGCTTAAATGTACCATTTAGACGTATACTACTCATTTAAATGGGCGCCACGGTGGGGAAAGTTAACTACCTCGCCTGGTATACAGGAGGTCATGGGTTCGATCCCGACCCTGAGGCCTGCTGTATATTTCGAGTTTGCATGTTCTCCCAGTGGTCGCGTCGATTATTCTCCAGGTCCTCCGAATTTTCCCTCCACAATTTTAAACACGCGTTTACAGTATTTGGCTGCTATATATTTCCACGTGATAAGCTACTTCGTTGAGCTATCATTTGTGGCCAGGTCGCCTCTGACAAAGAGCTACATTACTCAGTGGGACTTACCTGGTAAAATAAAAAGTTTAGTTTAGTTTACAGCCCTTTATCTATAGAATCCTGGATGAAGTCCCACACCCTGTTGGGCATGGGTGCTTTTTGACCACATTTAACCATGCTGATCAGTGGGAGTTAGTGGGGAAGAGGCCTAGGACTGGCTCAGGTATCAGTCGCTACTGATCGTTAGCCGTGGCTAGGAAACTAACCCAGATTACTGAGTTCAAAGCGTACACAAACAACTCCCCCCCCACCCCATCATTGGCATACAATTTGTACAAGCAGAAAATTACATAATTTCACTCACACGATCCTCTGAATATATCCTGATCTTTCGAATCGATTTTAATCAATTGCTCGGGGAGGCCTTCATCCAGCAGTGTATAGATAATAGCTGATGCCGATGATAATTACAATAATAATGATGATGATCGTTACATTCCGATCAGCGAATATTATTTCTCGTCAGATTTTTGGCCCAAGAAAAACCCCCCAAACTTGTGTTCTTTGGTCTATTTCTTGAATCTGTTAGCCCCGAGCCCGCTGTGCTCTCTGGCTGACAGATTCATGAAACCGCGCGCGTTGCTCGCCAATGTTTTTTTTCTGGGGAGACCTGGACTGAGAATCCGACATTGCCCGAGCAGCTGTGTGGGCCAGAGTCTAAAACTCAACCCCCAGTGCTTCCCCCTCGGGCATCGAAAGGGGAGTGGAGCAGATGCCAGCCGTCACTGACAACGATGATAACATTTTCATTTTCGGCTTTCAATAGCTGGTCGTGAGCGGCCTGTTTCTGAGTTTTGTATGGGGGGGGGGGGGGGGGTCCGCGATGGATGGGTTTTGAGGCAAGTCACGACGCATCGATTCGTCGTCGGTTTTATCTCGATTGTTACCCCCACGATGCAGCACATCAGAGTTGTGCGTTTTGGAAACCAGTTGGATAGCGTGCTTGCAATTCGTATGCCGACGTGAAAATTAGGATAATGAAGTGGACACGACTCACGATGCAGTGCCCCCCGCCAGGTGAAGGTCATCTTGAAAAAATGCAAATCCAAGCAGCAGCCCTGCATTTTAATTACCAACACGATTTAGTTTCAGTTCGTCGTCCGATGGGCAGACCGATGTCACTGAGCAGCACGTGTTTGAGGCGAGCATACTCTGGCCCGGGTTTTGTCCTTCTGGGTCTCATCAGCAGATTCAGCCTGCTGGATTACCAGATGCTATTGGCAAGAACACTCGTTTGAAATTATGGGCCCCCCCCCTGCTCAATGCAAAAAAATCTATTCCGTACAGCCAACACGGTGATGGAATGATTCTAAAAGAATAATTGTTCTCAATTACAAATTAATAACAATTATACAAATGTATTTGTGAGGCAGAACGGAGTTCTGCATATGTATAAACGTTTACCCAAGGAAAAAAACATCGAACAATTTTTAAAAAGTCGAGTGATTCTTAGCCTCCACTGCAGCCTTCTATCCCTTTGGTTCTCAATCGTAAAAAAAAGGTGTAGAATGTTAATGAACACACAGCTTTGATGAAACAAAGTAGTTGTACTTACGTGCCAGTGCTTGATTTGGCCATGTCTCGCACCCCCCGGGGTGGCATGAGTCACGGTCAGTTACGTCTGTGAAACATCGTGCGCATTAGCAATCGCACTGTTGACATTATTATTATTATTATTGTTATCCCAAACTAAGGAAAGCGTTTTGTAAATGTTCTTGTTTTAGGAAAAAAACACAGAAAAAGACACGCGGCGTTGAATTTGACCGTCAGCGAAGGGAGGTCGTTTTTTCTCGCTCCCCATTCCTGCGTTGACCCCAACAATCTCACGGCCAGTGCCGCTTTCAGTGTCTGCGGATCTCTTGTGACAGCGAGTTCGTGGTGGGGGCGTTCTGGGGGGGCAGGGGGGGGGGGCAGGGGGCGGGGTGGGGGGCACCACTACTAAACTCACCACACAGCTCACCTCCACCAATACTCAACTCACCACACAGCTCACCACCACCAATACTCAACTCACCACACAGCTCACCACCACCAATACTCAACTCACCACACAGCTCACCACCACCAATACTCAACTCACCACACAGCTCACCACCACCAATACTCAACTCACCACACAGCTCACCACCACCAATACTCAACTCACCACACATCTCACCACCACCAATACTAAACTCACCACACAGCTCACCACCACCAATACTCAACTCACCACACAGCTCACCACCACCAATACTCAACTCACCACACAGCTCACCACCACCAATACTCAACTCACCACACAGCTCACCAGCACCAATACTCAACTCACCACACAGCTCACCAGCACCAATACTCAACTCACCACACAGCTCACTAGCACCAATACTCAACTCACCACACAGCTCACCACCACCAATACTCAACTCACTACACATCTCACTAGCACCAATACTCAACTCACCACACAGCTCACCACCACTAATACTCAACTCACTACACATCTCACTAGCACCAATACTCAACTCACCACACAGCTCACCAGCATCAATACTCAACTCACCACACAGCTCACCACCATTAATACTCAACTCACTACACATCTCACTAGCACCAATACTCAACTCACCACACAGCTCACCAGCACCAATACTCAACTCACTACACATCTCACTAGCACTAATACTCAACTCACCACACAGCTCACCACCACCAATACTCAACTCACTACACATCTCACTAGCACCAATACTCAACTCACCACACAGCCAACCACCACCAATACTCAACTCACCACACAGCTCACCACCACCAATACTCAACTCACCACACAGCTCACCACCACCAATACTCAACTCACCACACAGCTCACCACCACCAATACTCAACTCACCACACAGCTCACCACCACTAATACTCAACTCACCACACAGCTCACTAGCACCAATACTCAACTCACCACACAGCTCACCACCACCAATACTCAACTCACTACACATCTCACTAGCACCAATACTCAACTCACCACACAGCTCACCACCACCAATACTCAACTCACCACACAGCTCACCACCACCAATACTCAACTCACTACACATCTCACTAGCACCAATACTCAACTCACCACACAGCTCACCACCACCAATACTCAACTCACCACACAGCTCACCACCACCAATACTCAACTCACCACACAGCTCACCACCACTAATTCTCAACTCACCACACAGCTCACCACCACTAATACTCAACTCACCACACAGCTCACTAGCACCAATACTCAACTCACCACACAGCTCACCACCACCAAAACTAAACTCACCACACAGCTCACCACCACCAATACTCAACTCACCACACAGCTCACCACCACCAATACTCAACCCACCACACAGCTCGCTTTAGCGGGCCCGCTGTCTGTCGGATTCGTAATGTTGCCGTGGGAACACGGCCCCGACCCTGCAAGGCAGCTTCACGCACCGAGCCTGCAACCCTTCCGAGCGGTCGTGGAGACGTTGTTTCTTGTTTAAAAAGCACTTTTTTTAATTATTTACCACCGAGATCGTGCCACGTGACCGAGGATCCGTTCAGATCTCTCGCAGAGCGGTGCGAGTCTTCTTCGTGTCAAGAGAACGGTCCACGGAAGCGGATGTCGAAGGGCTACCACCGAGCTCTCGTGAAGCGGTGTCTGGTCCACGGAGCAGAGGGGTAACACGTGGAAGCGCGCTTTGAGAATCTCTCCCGCAGTCAATGATTCTCATTTCTGGAAGGCCAATCGGCCGAAACGTCAAAAGCTGTAATTTTCTTCTCGGGGAAAGTTGGTGGGGAAAAAAAAAAGACCCCACGCTGGTCAGTAGGAGGCAGCACGTGCGCTGTTATATAAAATAACCTAAACATTGCAGAAACGTTATTGTTATATCACCACAGTATATTTTTTTAAATGATAAATTGACGTTGAGATTGGGTCATTGACAGAGCCACTGGGCTACTGATGACTGCTGTGCCTGGGAAACATCACCGTCGTCCGTGTGTCTGTGTGTCCCTGTGTGCGTGTGTGTCAGTGTGTCAGTATGTGTCTGTGTGTCAGTGTTTGCGTGTGTCAGTGTGTGCGTGTGTCTGTGTGTCTGTGTGTGCGTGTCTCTGTGTCAGTGTGTGCGTGTGTCTGTGTGTCAGTGTGTGCGTGTGTCTGTGTGTCTGTGTCAGTGTGTGCGTGTGTCTGTGTGTCAGTGTGTGCGTGTGTCTGTGTCAGTGTGTGCGTGTGTCTGTGTGTCAGTGTGTGCGTGTGTCCGTGTGTCAGTGTATGTGTGTGTTTGTGTGTCAGTTTGTGCGTGTTTCTGTGTGTCTGTGTGCGTGTGTCTGTGTGAGTGTGTCTGTGTGTCAGTGTGTGCGTGTTTCTGTGTGTCTGTGTTCGTGTGTCTGTGTGCGTGTGTCTGTGTGTCAGTGTGTGCGTGTGTCGGTGTGTCAGTGTGTCAGTGTGTCTGTGTGTCAGTGTGTGCGTGTGTCGGTGCCTGGGGAGCGGTAGTGTAGCGGTTAGCGCGCTGCGCTATGAACCTGGCGACCCGGGTTCGATTCCCGCTCACGGCTAACACCAGTGACGATTATCTGAACCGGTCCTGGGCCTCCCCTAGGTCGACTCAGCCTTAAATGAGTACCTGGTGCGGTGTGTAAACATCGGCACTGGGGAGACAAAAGCGGTCGGGCGTGGTGCTGGCCACCCACCCCCTCGTTCGTGTACCGTTCCGGCCTTCATAGGTGCTCGCTAACAGCACTTGCTCCTACAGTCTGTTAAGGCTATACGGGGATCTTTATCTTTGTGTCGGTGTGTGCGTGTCTCTGTGTGTGCGTGTCTCTGTGTGTGCGTGTCTCTGTGTGTGCGTGTCTCTGTGTGTGCGTGTCTCTGTGTGTGCGTGTCTCTGTGTGTGCGTGTCTCTGTGTGTGCGTGTCTCTGTGTGTGCGTGTCTCTGTGTGTGCGTGTCTGTGTGTGCGTGCGTGCGTGCGTCTGATCGCCCATCCGTTTGTGTGCACAATGTCACGTGTTCAGGATAACTGCGACACTTAAAAATACATCGCTACGAGAATCACCACGCAGATCACCAGCACCAATCCTAAACTCACCAGCACCAATCCTAAACTCACCACGCAGCTCACGAACACCTATACTAAACTCACCACACAGCTCAAAAAGCATCAATTAAAAAAACACACCACACAGATCACCAGAATCAATAATAAACTCATCACAGCTCACCAGCACCAATGCTAAGCTCACCACACAGCTCACAAGCACTAATCGTAAACTCACCACAGCACTAATCGTAAACTCACCACACAGCTCACAAGCACTAATCGTAAACTCACCACACAGCTCACAAGCACTAATCGTAAACTCACCACACAGCTCACAAGCACTTATCGTAAACTCACCACACAGCTCACAAGCACTAATCGTAAACTCACCACACAGCTCACAAGCACTAATCGTAAACTCACCACACAGCTCACAAGCACTAATCGTAAACTCACCACACAGCTCACAAGCACTAATCGTAAACTCACCACACAGCTCACAAGCACTAATCGTAAACTCACCACACAGCTCACAAGCACTAATCGTAAACTCACCACACAGCTCACAAGCACTAATCGTAAACTCACCACACAGCTCACAAGCACTAATCGTAAACTCACCACACAGCTCACAAGCACTAATCGTAAACTCACCACGCAGCTCACAAGCACTAATAGTAAACTCACCACGCAGCTCACCAGCACTAATCGTAAACTCACCACACAGCTCACAAGCACTAATCGTAAACTCACCACACAGCTCACAAGCACTAATCGTAAACTCACCACACAGCTCACAAGCACTAATCGTAAACTCACCACACAGCTCACAAGCACTAATCGTAAACTCACCACGCAGCTCACAAGCACTAATCGTAAACTCACCACGCAGCTCACCAGCACTAATCGTAAACTCACCACGCAGCTCACAAGCACTAATCGTAAACTCACCACGCAGCTCACAAGCACTAATCGTAAACTCACCACGCAGCTCACAAGCACTAATCGTAAACTCACCACGCAGCTCACAAGCACTAATCGTAAACTCACCACACAGCTCACAAGCACTAATCGTAAACTCACCACGCAGCTCACCAGCACTAATCGTAAACTCACCACGCAGCTCACAAGCACTAATCGTAAACTCACCACGCAGCTCACAAGCACTAATCGTAAACTCACCACGCAGCTCACAAGCACTAATCGTAAACTCACCACACAGCTCACAAGCACTAATCGTAAACTCACCACGCAGCTCACCAGCACTAATCGTAAACTCACCACGCAGCTCACAAGCACTAATCGTAAACTCACCACGCAGCTCACAAGCACTAATCGTAAACTCACCACGCAGCTCACAAGCACTAATCGTAAACTCACCACACAGCTCACAAGCACTAATCGTAAACTCACCACACAGCTCACAAGCACTAATCGTAAACTCACCACGCAGCTCACAAGCACTAATCGTAAACTCACCACACAGCTCACAAGCACTAATCGTAAACTCACCACGCAGCTCACAAGCACTAATCGTAAACTCACCACGCAGCTCACAAGCACTAATCGTAAACTCACCACGCAGCTCACAAGCACTAATCGTAAACTCACCACGCAGCTCACAAGCACTAATCGTAAACTCACCACGCAGCTCACAAGCACTAATCGTAAACTCACCACGCAGCTCACAAGCACTAATCGTAAACTCACCACGCAGCTCACAAGCACTAATCGTAAACTCACCACGCAGCTCACAAGCACTAATCGTAAACTCACCACGCAGCTCACAAGCACTAATCGTAAACTCACCACGCAGCTCACCAGGACGAAGTGGCGAGTGACGCGCCCGAGTGGTGGGTCAACACGGTTCGAATCTAGATGGACGCCCTGATTAATGCCGCGAGTGTAACGACCACAAATGGTGATGACATGTACCATGCGCGCCGTCCGCTGTGGAGCGGACGTTGAAGAGCCCCTGACGTCATTCGCAAGAGCAGGCCATCGCGTGCCGGTGTCAGGGGGTCCACATTTAGCAACATTCTAAAATTACACCGCAAATGACCACAAATTGGGATGTATGCACACGGCAGCAATCATCGCCGGCTCGTGGCACTGTCCCAGGTCACTCGTTGTAGATGAGACTCATCCTCGCCTCTCCGATTCTCACCTGGTTAAACAAAAACACATCAGTCTAACTTTAACTGTCAGACTTTAATCGTTTTTGGGCAGGAACGGCAACGAAATACCTGGGATTTTTTTTTTTTTGTAAATGCCTCTTAATGAAAGATATATATTTGTTTCGACTCGTTGCTCGGGGAACCGGTGTCGTGACTTCGCGCGCGCGCGCTGCAGAACGCGAGCGGTCTCCCTTCCATCCGCTGACGAGCGAAGGCTCACTCAACGAAAGCTCACTCACTGGGCCGGCTTCCCAGGTTGGTCTCTCGCGAGAGAGGACCTTGGCTCTCTCTGTAACGCACGTTGACTATTACCGCACTTATTTAATTACCGGTAATTTTTTTTTGTAAGTTGGAGTTTTGTTTTGTTTGGTGTGAATACACCAGTTGCGCGATGGCCTGCGCTTGCGAGTGGGTGATGTAACAGGGTCTTTAAGGTACTCTGTATTACATTCGATGGCGTTTTTTGTTAATGCCCTGTATAAATGTCAGGGTGTCTGTTGCGAAATTCAAGCCGGGTGGACACGTGCTTTAACTCGGTGCCTGGGTGGGTGGCTCTATGGATGGATGAATGGGTGTCTGGATCGATTGGTGTATCCGTGTGTGGACATGTGGCTAGTTGGCTTGCTGGATGTGGGCCCACGTGACTAAACATGTGGTAAGATGCATGTCGGGGTGGGTGGCTAGCTGGATAAGTGTTGGCCCAAATAGGTGGCCAGGTAGCTAGATTAATGGCTGGGTGAGAAGAAGAGTCAATGGTTCGATGAATGGGCGAGCAGCTGGGTGAGTGGTGAGGTGAGTGGCTGATGGTGTGCTTAGGTGAGTGGGTGTGTGGCTGGGTGAGTGGCTGGGTGAGTGGGTTGGCATCTATGTGTGTGTGTGTGGCTAAAGTGTGAACTATACAATTGCTCACAGATTTTCAAAATAATAAGCACGGAGCCTGTTTATGTTAGGGTATAAGTGCTGTGTAGGGAATGGTCGGTTTCGTTACAGTTGTGTTTTTACGCATGTTTTTCCCATATTGAACATAAACAAGCGGAGAACACACATACCCACACACACCCACACACCCACACACACCCACTAATCCACATACAAATACAAAGATCCCCCGTATAGCCTTCACAGTCTGTTGGGACAAGTGATATTTGCAAACAGCTATGGCACACGAAGGAGTGAATGGCCAGTACCACACCCAGGCCCGTCTTAGTCTCCCGAGTGGCGATGTTTACACATCGCACAAGGTACTTATTTGAGGCTGAGTCGACCTAGGGAAGCCCCAGGACCGGTTCAAATAATCGTCACTTGGTGTTGGCCGTGAGCGGGAATCGAACTCGGGTCACCGGGTTGGTAGCGCAGTGCACTAACCGCTACACCACCGCTCCCCAACACGCACACATATGCACATACAAAGACAAAGATCCCCCATATAGCCTTAACAGACTTTCGGGGCAAGTGCTGTTAGCAAGCACCGATGAAGGCCGGCACGGCACTCGAGGGGGTGAATGGCCAGCGCCATACACCACCACCACAAACCCCCCCACACACAACCAAGCTACAGACACATCCACAATTACAACAACCCACACACCAACACACACACAAAGCAAGCCGTACTCTGACACAACTCACACAGACACACACACCCTCGCACACCACCAACCCACACACACAGACACACACGCCCGCACACATTACCAACCCACACACCACCAACCTACACACACACCCATATACACCACACTCCCTCACACACACACCACCACCAACCCACACACACAAACCCTCACACACCACCAAACGCACACACTCACCACCAGCCCACACACACACACACACCCATACACACCACAATCCTTCACACACACACCACCACCAACCCACACACACAAACCCTCACACACCACCAAACCCACACACCACCACCAGCCCACACACCCATACACACCACAATCCTTCACACACACACCACCAACCCACACACACAAACCCTCACACACCACCAAACGCACACACTCACCACCAGCCCACACACACACCCATACACACCACAATCCTTCACACACACACCACCACCAACCCACACACACAAACCCTCACACACCACCAAACCCACACACCACCACCAGCCCACACACACACCCATACACACCACAATCCTTCACACACACACCACCACCAACCCACACACACAAACCCTCACACACCACCAAACCCACACACCACCACCAGCCCACACACACACCCATACACACCACAATCCTTCACACACACACCACCACCAACCCACACACACAAACCCTCACACACCACCAAACGCACACACTCACCACCAGCCCACACACACACCCATACACACCACACTCCCTCACACACACACCACCACCAACCCACACACACAAACCCTCACACACCACCAAACCCACACACCACCACCAGCCCACACACACACCCATACACACCACAATCCTTCACACACACACCACCACCAACCCACACACACAAACCCTCACACACCACCAAAACCACACACCACCACCAGCCCACACACACACCCATACACACCACAATCCTTCACACACACACCACCACCAACCCACACACACAAACCCTCACACACCACCAAACCCACACACCACCACCAGCCCACACACACACCCATACACACCACAATCCTTCACACACACACCACCACCAACCCACACACACAAACCCTCACACACCACCAAAACCCACAAACTCACCAACATAATTTTGCAGGTTGCCCACAAATTCCACGCATACCACAATGACTAATTATAAACAAGTATGAACATCTGATTCCCTTACCTGCTCTGCTCGTGTAAATAGAGCTGCTTTTTAATTTATTTACGCGTTTCTCCTTTCGCCGTCTGTTGTTGCCGAGTGGTGTTGTGTTTTATTTGCAATCCGCTTTCTTCGTCTTATAGTTTGGGAAATCGATACGGCACCGTCAAAAAAAGAAAGTTACGTGCGTACGATGGTTTGGGTTTAAATCTCGCCGTACTTGTCCAACGTTTCGCACGTCCGCCCCCCCCCCCCCCGCCCGCCCTTTTCGAATTTTGGTCGAGGAAATAAAAGTTGAACGCGGGACGCACAGTGAATTTAGAAACGTGCGCGTTGAGATGAATTTGATTATTTTCGTGATTTCGATTTAAAGCTTTCGTGACTGCAGGGATTCATCTTCTTGGTTTTTTCGGTAAAGTCACGTAGAAGGGAAATAATAAAATAAAATAAAAAGCCATAATAAAATTGTATTTTATAGAATTGTATTTGATTATGTTTTATTTTTATTATTTTATTATTTCCCTTCTACGTGACTTTACCGAAAGAACCAAGAAGATATTTTCGTGATGTGAATGTCAAAACGACAGGACCGCTTTGTTGAGCTATCACTTGTGGGTGGCCAAGTCGCCTCCGAAAAAAACAAGTTGATACGTCAGTGGGCTTTGCCTGGTAGGATGGGGATGGTTTAGTTGCATGTGTATGTGTTGGTGTTCTTTGTTTACCTTTCTTGTACCTTGCACCACTGTCATTTTTTTTGTATTTATTCTTGTTGTGACGTTCTTACCCGCACCCTACGGGACATCTGTGAAAAAAAGAGCTTTATAGCTCATCGGATTACTCCAGGAGAAATACATATTCTGATTCTGAATTATGGTTGAAGTCGAAATAAGCCACGCGTGACGGATTCCACCCAAACACAGTTGTGACGAAGGCACAGAGGTTGTCTAAATCGGCGCTGAATGTAACAGGGTGGTCCAGGTGTCTTGTGACCACCCAATCCATTGGCCCCCTAACATGTCTTTTCCTTCATTTCTGTTGGAAATAAACTTTACTTTAAAAATATATATTAAGTTTTAAAATAATTTTAATAACGACCACAAGATATCTGGACCACCGTGGACTGAAGTAGTCGATTCCTTTACCGATTATCGGTTCGATTACTCGATCGAGGAATTACACCAGCATAGTTGTGCCGCTGGACGGGAGGTGATGCGGTGGTATAGCGGGGGGGGGGGGGGTTGCGTCGTGTGATATGGGCATCATCAGCCGCGGTCATGCTTGCTGCATTTGAACACAAAAAGAAAGCGATAATCGATTATTATCCCGTGTCGATGAACGGAGCTCATGAGCGGACTTCATCGACGAATCGTCCCGGTTGTCATCAGGAGGTGATTCACAGCTACACGGCGCCACGGGTAGCCGCTACGGGGAAATCGTTCACTTTGGGGGGTGGGGGGGCAGGGGGGTGGGATAGTTAAAAGTACCGCTCGACTTTGTCGTACGAATAAAACCGGACAAGCAAATTTGATTCCAATAAGTTGAGTAATTTCTCCTGTTTCTTGACGAGAAAATCCAGGGCATCTGTCTCTCGTCCCTGCCGCCCCCCCCCCCGCTCCGCTCTGTCTCGCTCGTTCTCGATCGCTCGCTCTCTCTCCTCTCTCTCTCTCCTCTCCGCGGCCTTTTAGAACGAGCGCGATTTTAAATGAAACCAGGTTCGTGAGCCTCAACGCCGTGAGCTCACTGCCCGTAATAATAATAATCATACCCCAAACCCAACAAAAAACACACACACACACATCGGTGGATAATTTGGGAAACCTAACAGGTGTGCTTTTACAGCAGCAGACGACAGGTTATATAAGGAAACACAATGAACCAGGCCAGCCAAAAGTTCCCCTGGGGTCCCATGCCTATAGACTGAGTTGAGAAATTCCTCCCAAACGCAAACCCTCGTCTGAGGCTGTGGCCTTTCGCACAACAACAACAACAAAAACGATTCCCCGTGCAGTTAACGAGAACGATGATAGTTAAAGGCGTAATGATGCACCCCCTCTCCCCCGATTCGGTCATTCAATGAAATTGTTGTGATCCCATTCAATAATCGAGTTATGCCCCCTCCCCCCCCCGTCTCGTGTGTTTTTGCCGGATCATTCGTGTCGTGGTCCCCGCAGTTTTGTTAGCTCCATCAACGTGAGATTTCACGAAGTTAACTTGCATTGGGTTTTCTTTTTTTGGTTCGAATATTATTATTTTTATTTGCGACTCGCAGCATCGATCAGAGACACCGGGCCACAACCTGGCTTGGGAATCCGGGTCACAGTTTCCCCACTGAATAAATCGTGGATTCTCAAGGGCAGTGAGTTGATTGTCTAAGCCCCGGTCACCAAGGACTGTACACACATAAAACTAAACACACACGCACACACACGCATCACATTGAATTTGCTTTCTCACGTCGGCAAAAAAAGTCAGCTCTATTTAGAATGATTTTTTCTGGGTTTACCTGAATTATTCTTTCTGGGTTTAACTGAATGTTTATGTCTGGGTTTAACTGAATGTTTATTTCTGGGTTTAACTGAATGTTTATTTTTGGGTTTAACTGAGTGTTTCTTTTGGGGTTTAACTGAATGTGTATTTCTGGGTTTAACTGAATGTTTATTTCTGAGTTTAACTGAATGTTTCATTTTGGGTTTAAATAAATGTTTCTTTTTGGGTTTAATTGAATGTGTATTTCTGACTTTAATTGAATGTTTATATCTGGGTTTAACTGAATGTTTATTTCTGGGTTTAACTGAATGTGTATTTCTGGGTTTAACTGAATGTTTATTTCTGGGTTTAACTGAATGTGTATTTCTGGGTTTAACTGAATGTTTATTTCTGGGTTTAACTGAATGTTTCATTTTGGGTTTAACTAAATGTTTATTTCTGGGTTTAACTGAATGTTTCATTTTGGGTTTAACTAAATGTTTATTTCTGGGTTTAACTAAATGTTTCTTTTTGGGTTTAAGTGAATGTTTATTTCTAGGTTTAACTGAATGTTTCATTTTGAAGTTTAACTAAATGTTTCTTTTTGGGTTTAAGTGAATGTTTATTTCTGGGTTTAACTGAATGTTTCATTTTGAGTTTAACTAAATGTTTATTTCTGGGTTTAACTAAATGTTTCTTTTTGGGTTTAAGTGAATGTTTATTTCTGCGTTTAACTGAATGTTTATTTTTGGGTTTAACTAAATGTTTCTTTTTGGGTTTAACTGAATGTTTATTTCTGACTTTAATTGAATGTTTATATCTGGGTTTAACTGAATGTTTATTTCTGGGTTTAACTGAATGTTTATTTCTGGGTTTAACTGAATGTTTATTTCTGGGTTTAACTGAAAATTTATTTTTGGGTTTAACTGAATGTTTATTTCTGGGTTTAACTGAATGTTTATTTCTGGGTTTAACTGTCATGCGACACGAAAGATGTATCTTACTATCGAGCGGAACGTGCGAGAAAGTTTGCAGTGTGGGGCGCCGCGGTGGCGAGATGTTAACTACCTCGACTGGTTTGCAGGAGTTCATGGGTTCCATCCCGACCCTGAAATCTTTATACAGTATATGGAGTTTGAATGTCTCTCTCACCGTGGTCGCGGGGATTTTTCTCCGGGTCCTCCGTTCTTTTCCCTCCACATTTATAATCGACATGCGATTAGAGTATTTGGCTGCTATAAATGTCCACGTGACGCTAAGTCCATTCGCTGAGCTATCATTTGCAGGTCCCTTCTGCAGACGAGCTATGTGGCTCAGTGGGCCTTATTTGGAAATAAATTAAATACAACGTTTAGTTTTAGTATATAAAAAAAGACAAATGCCACTAGAAGGGCCGTTCTGTGCACGGCTTGGCATGCCGTGAGAGTTGCCATTGGACACTTGTGTCGAATGACACGGGGCACACCGAAACCACTGGGACGAGAGACCAGCAATGCCATGCACGTGACAATGTATCGAGCAGCGACCCGAGTTCGATTCCCCTAGGTCGACTCAGCCTCAAATGAGTACTGTACCTGGTTGCGGTGTGTGAATATCACCACTTCGGAGACAAAGGCAGGCCGAGCGTGGTGCAGGCCAACCACCCCATATCGTGTGCCGTTCCGGCCTTCATAGGTGCTCGCTAACAGACCTTGCCCCCCCCCCAACAGCCTGTTCATGGCTATACGGGGTGAAATCTGTCTTGCTCCGACTGTTGCGCGTAGTGACAGCCTGCGTGCGACTGTGTGACTGAGCGCGCGTGTGACAGTGTCTCTTTGTCTGACCGAGTGTGTGCGCGCGCGCGTTTGTGGATGCGCGTGCGACTGTCTGTGGCAGTGTGCGCGGCTGAAATGCGTGCGAGTGTGCGCGCGAGTGAGTGCGTGTGTGCGCGTGCGAGTGTGTGTGTGTGCGCGTGAGTGTGTGTGCGCGCGAGTGAGTGTGTGCGCGCGCGAGTGAGTGTGTGTGCGCGCGCGAGTGAGTGTGTGTGTGCGCGCGCGAGTGAGTGTGTGTGTGCGCGCGCGAGTGAGTGTGTGCGCGTGCGAGTGAGTGTGTGTGTGCGCGCGCGAGTGAGTGTGTGCGCGTGCGAGTGAGTGTGTGTGCGCGCGCGAGTGAGTGTGTGTGTGCGCGTGCGAGTGAGTGTGTGTGTGCGCGCGCGAGTGAGTGTGTGTGTGCGCGCGCGAGTGAGTGTGTGCGCGTGCGAGTGAGTGTGTGTGCGCGCGCGAGTGAGTGTGTGTGTGCGCGTGCGAGTGAGTGTGTGTGTGCGCGTGCGAGTGAGTGTGTGTGCGCGTGAGTGTGTGTGCGCGTGCGTCAGTGAGTGTGTGTGTGCGCGCGAGTGAGTGTGTGTGCGCGTGAGTGTGTGTGCGCGTGCGTCAGTGAGTGTGTGTGTGCGCGTGCGTCAGTGAGTGAGTGTGTGCGAGTGCGTGTGTGTGCGCGTGCGTGCGTCAGTGTGCGCGTGTGGATTTTTTTTTTTGAGTCGGGGTGAAGGTTTACGCGCTGCGACTGACACAGCCGCGACAGCTGCACGCGGCCGCGCTGGCGACACAAATCTGCGAGCCGGGGCGAAGCCGGGACACACACGAGCCGCAGCTCTGATCCCCAGCGACGCGCGCGTCTGCGCGTCGTCTGTGTGTGTCTGTCTGTCTGTGTGTGTGTCTGTGGGTGTGTCTGTCTGTCTGTGCGTGTGTGTGTGTCTGTCTGTGCGCGTGTGTGTGTGTGTCTGTCTGTCTGTGCGCGTGTGTGTGTCTGTCTGTGTGTGTGCGTGTGTCGGTTAGCGCTAGCGCTGCGCTATGAACCCGGTGACCCGAGATCGATTCCCGCTCATGGCCACCGACACCAGTGGCGATTATGTGAACCGGTGCTGGGCCTCCCCTAGGTCGACTCAGCCTCAAATGAGTACCCGGTGCGGTTTGAAAACATTGTCACTAGGGAGGCAAAGGCGGTCGGACGTGGTGTTGGCCACCCACCCTCTCGTGTGCCGTGACGCTAACAGCACTTGCCCCAAAAGCCTGCTAAGGTTATACGGGGGATCTTTGTCTTTGTATGTGACTTGCATGCGTGTCTGTCTGTCTGCGTGTGCGCGTGTCCCTTCTCATGTCACTCTCCTTTCCACGCTCCAGCAGCCACGGCCTTCCGTTGAAGACCCAAGTCAACCTTTCCTCATTGGGGGGGAGGGCGGGGGGGGGGTCACTCATTCTCTTCTGCTGCCCTCACCGTCTGGAACTCCCATCCCACAGTCATTCGTGCTGTCACCTCCCTGTCCAAGTCCAGATTCATGACGTTCTTTCTTTCCCCTACCTATGACCGACTGTCTCTCTTTCTCTAAAATACAAATAAAACGTGCGCTCTGTACATCATTTCGATGTGCGATTCCGTATAGAGGCCACACACATCCACGTTACATCGGCATTGTTTACTCACTGGGATTTCTACGCTGCTCTGCCGTTCTCGTTTAATGCCACGTGTCCCTTGAAGGAGAGAAGAGAGAGAGATGCTTCTGGTCCCAACGGGGCTCTGGCCTGGTCTAGAATCCCAGCTCATCGACGTGGCGATTAACATTCTCGCAGCAGTGTGGAAATCTCCGGCTGACGATGATGACGATGATGACGATGATGACGATGACTGCGATCCCCATTTGCTGTTGTCGACTCGTCTCGCTTGATAGGCGAGAGACTGAGCACTGTTCCCCGGCTCCTCGTCATGAGCATCGACATCCACAGCTGCCCTCTGTGGTATGCCTCTACACTATTCAGCTGCCCTCTGTGGTATTCCTCTGCACTATTCAGCTGCCCTCTGTGGTATTCCTCTGCGCTATTCAGCTGCCCTCTGTGGTATTCCTTCTGCACTATTCAGCTGCCCTCTGTGGTATGCCTCTACACTATTCAGCTGCCCTCTGTGGTATTCCTCTGCGCTATTCAGCTGCCCTCTGTGGTATTCCTCTGCGTTATTCAGCTGCCCTCTGTGGTATGCCTCTGCACTATTCAGCTGCCCTCTGTGGTATTCCTCTGCACTATTCAGCTGCCCTCTGTGGTATGCCTCTGCACTATTCAGCTGCCCTCTGTGATATGCCTCTGCGTTATTCAGCTGCCCTCTGTGGTATGCCTCTGCACTATTCAGCTGCCCTCTGTGGTATTCCTCTGCACTATTCAGCTGCCCTCTGTGGTATGCCTCTGCACTATTCAGCTGCCCTCTGTGATATGCCTCTGCGTTATTCAGCTGCCCTCTGTAGTATACCTCTGCACTATTCAGCTGCCCTCTGTGGTATTCCTCTGCACTATTCAGCTGCCCTCTGTGGTATGCCTCTGCACTATTCAGCTGCCCTCTGTGATATGCCTCTGCGTTATTCAGCTGCCCTCTGTGGTATGCCTCTGCACTATTCAGCTACCCTCTGTGGTATTCCTCTGCACTATTCAGCTGCCCTCTGTGGTATGCCTCTGCACTATTCAGCTGCCCACTGTGATATGCCTCTGCACTATTCAGCTGCCCTCTGTGGTATGCCTCTGCACTATTCAGCTGCCCTCTGTGATATGCCTCTGCACTATTCAGCTGCCCTCTGTGGTATGCCTCTGCACTATTCAGCTGCCCTCTGTGGTATGCCTCTGCACTATTCAGCTGCCCTCTGTGATATGCCTCTGCACTATTCAGCTGCCCTCTGTGGTATTCCTCTGCGTTATTCAGCTGCCCTCTGTGGTATGCCTCTGCACTATTCAGCTGCCCTCTGTGGTATGCCTCTTCACTATTCAGCTGCCCTCTGTGATATGCCTCTGCACTATTCAGCTGCCCTCTGTGGTATTCCTCTGCGTTATTCAGCTGCCCTCTGTTGTGCTGCTGGACATCTGAACCTTATGGCGGGACCCCGGGGTCCCATAAGCCCCCGGCTCTCGCATGAACTGCGTTGCGACGTCATTTCACGTCTGTTGAAGGCGAACGACACGGCGATCTATTCCTCTCGACGAGCTGTGCACGATGCGACAATCAAAGTTTCAAAGTTGTGTTTCTTCTGCGCATTCGTCCTCGCTGCTGCGCTTGGACGACACGACAACAGAACGATCCGCGCCAGGTGGGTCGCGGCGTCTATGTGCGCGGTGGGACGGAGTCGCCAAAATACATTAATCCATGACGATTCCTCCAGTATATACATACACACTCTGATTCTGAATCAGACCCAAGCGGCAACTTGAGTGCAGCTCCGGTGATTACCCGCAGCGCTTCGAGAGCCGTCCGGCTCCAAACCCGCGTTAGCCTCCCTCACTCCCCCTCGTTTCCCTCCAAATGGCCGAAAGAGGCAAGTGTGAATTGTTTCTTACATTTTTTCTCAGCAGGGTGTAATAGTTGGATTGGGTTAGGTTATGCCGCCCTGCAAGCAATTTTTTTTATTTATTTTAAATCCACTTGCAAAAAAAACACACCTCCTAGAAGTCTGACGGATGCGTCTCTTCGCTGTTATAGAAACACCCGCGTGCATCCCCAGGTAGAAAAAAGAAAAATTTGCCAGCCAGGTCCCGTGCGTAAACGAGCTGCCCTGACCATGGTTGATGCTGGCCGGGCCTGGCCGGGGACTGCCGTGGTGATGAATCCAAGCCGGGCAAGGGCGGCGGCAGAAGCGGTTCGCAGATCGGCCCAAGCGGCCTGCCAAGCTCGCCAGCACCCGTGGGAAACGCCGCGCTGTAGTCCCCCCCCCCCCCCCCCTCCCACGGGTTACAGGATCATGAAGCGTTACGGGGAGCGTGGACGCCACCCAGGTACCTCACCCAGTCAGGGTCCCCCCTACTCCCCCCACGGGCCCTCTCCCTCCCGACATAATCCCAGGGTTTCATCGCAAGTCCAATAATAATCAGACGTCGCTGCCGCCGTGCCCGCCCGCCCGCCCGCCTGCAGGTCGGTCCGACTAGCCCGGCCACATACCTGCCCCGTGTCGCGATGATGATGATGATGATGAGAGGGCGGAGCGCGAGGGATGCGTGTGGTGGAACTGCGAGGAAGGGCAGAGGGCGAGGCGGTGGGGGCAAGTGAGAAAGGGGCGCCACGGTGGTGAGACGTGAACTACCTCGCCTGGTCCGTGGGTTCGATCCCGACCCTGGCGCCTGCTGTACATGTGCAGTTTGCGGTGTCTCTCTCTCTCCCTCCCCGTGGTCGCGTGGATTTCTCTCCAGGTCCTCCGGGTTTTCTCTCCACGTTTAGAATCAACACCACGCGCTTCGAGTATTTGGCTGCGAGACATTTCCACGTGATGATAAGCCACATTCGTTGAGCTGCCACTTGTGATAGCCAGGCCGCTTCTGAAAAAGAGTGATGTAGCTCAGTGGGCCTTAATTGGTCAAATAAAATGTCATAGTTTCATCTTCTTGGTTCTTTCGGTAAAGTCACGTAGAATGGAAATAATAAAATAATAAAAATAAAAATAATTAAATAATTATCACGACGTTTCAGCCACAACGCAAGCAGCCGTCCTCAGGTGAAGAACAGGTCTGTCGACAAGACAGAGTCTGACATTCAGACTCTATCTTATCGATAAGACACTGTCTGAAATTCAGACTCTGTCTTATCGACAGACCTGTTCTTCACCTGAGGACGGCTGCTTGCGTTGTGGCCGAAACGTCGTGATAATTATTTTATTATGTTTTATTTGTATTATTTTGTCATAGTTTCGTTTAGAAATGAGGGGGGGGGAGGCGGCTGGAGAGGGAGTTGAGTGAGATCGCTCGGAGAGTCGCGGGGACGATAGATGACAAAAATTGCACCCCCCTCTCCCCCCCCTCTCCCTCCACCTCCTCCGGAACGGGCCCGATCATCTCGGAGGTGAAGCAAAGGGGTTGAGCCAGGCCAGTACTCCTGACGGGCGAGCACCAGGTGCTGTGGGCGCGGGCAGCCGTGGAATTCACCGCGATGGAGCGAACGAACGAACGAACGCCGTCGGAGCAATTGCGTGCAGAGCTTTTGAGTTGCTATCCGCTGCTCTACAATGCTGGGCTGTCTCTCTCTCTCTGTGTGTCCGGGTCCCTGCTGTAGGCGCCACGCGTTTGTACACGTGGGCTACGAAGGGCGCGGGACGTGGCAGTTTAGCATTGGGTTATTGACTCCATCTGTGTTTGGAGCTTTAAGTGTTGTACTCTCGTGTTTTGTTGGTGGGTATTTGCTCGGGGGGGGGGGGGGGTCCCTCGGGTTTTCCTCCCACGTGAAAGCAACGGCTTCGTCAATGGGAGTGGCCAAGCAACCCAATGTAGCAGCAACCCCTCCTGCAAGGGTGTCTTGAGACTCGGTGGCGATCTCCTGGGTAAGCAAGGTGCATCGTTGTTATTGTTAGTATTTGTATTATCACAGACGTGGCTGAAAGAGAGGTGGAGGATGCCTGTTTGGGCGCCACGGTGGCGAGATGTTAACTACCTCGCCTGGTATACAGGAGGTCGTGGGTTCGATCCCGACCCTGTCGATGCCTGAATATTTAGAGTTTGCACGTCTCTCTCTCTCCGTGGTGGCGTAGATTTTCTCCGGGTCCTCCAGGGTTCTCCATCCACATTTAGAAACATGCGCGTTTAGTATTTTGCTGCTATACATTTCCACGTGATAAGCCACTTCATTGGGCTATCATTTGTGAAATCCAGGTGGCTTCTGAAATAACAGCGATACAGCTCAATTGGCCTTACCTAATAAAATGGAAAATAGTTTTAGTTTGATGTTGTGGGGGTACAGACTTATAGTTAGATAATGGGTCGACGCACGCATCTCAATACATGCCCGAATGTACGGTCTGTGGATTTAAGCTTTAAATTGGAGAGGTTTGCCACAAAGCCACGTGTGACGTTGCAGTTCCTCTCGTGAAAAATAGGACACGGAGATTTTGCCGGTCAACTACCTGCTAACATGCCTACTAACCTTCTTACCTATCTACCCACTCACCTACCTACCTGCCTGCCATCCTACCTACGTATGTATCTACCCATGTACCCACCTACCTCCATACCTATCCACCAATCGCACACGTCTACCTGCATGCCAACCTAACTACCTACCCACGATGCCTGCTTCACCCACGCGCCTGGCTAGCTACCAGCCTACTCACCCACCCACCCACTCGCCTGCATGCCAACCTACCGACTTGACCAACCTTAACAGCCACCTACAACGCGGCCGTGAGACCACAAGGGTGAGGGACTAAAATAGTATTTTATATTTAGTGCCGAAATAAACCATTTCCCACTCATTTATTGCTTGAAGGCAACGAAAGTGTTGCGTAATCGTGAGCCACGAATCTCCCTCGGCCCAGTCGAGGTATTGACTCGATGTTGGCGTTACCCAGGGAATTGCACTCCTTGGTCTGGCATTCGACGGGCACTCTTTGCAAGGCACGTACAACAAGCCGAACCCCTGACGTAGCTAAAGATGCGGTGGATATGTGTGTGTGTGTGCATATCTGTGTGTGTAAAAGTGTATGTGCATGCGTGTGGGTAGCGGTAGTGTGGCGATTAGCGCGCTGCACTACGAATCTGGCGAGCCGAGTTCGATTCCCGCTCACGGCTAACACCGGCGACGATTATTTAAACCGGGACTGCGCCTCCCCTAGGTCGACTCAGCCTCAAATGAGTACCTGGGTGCGGTGTGTAAACACCGCCGGACGTGGTGTGCCCTGTCGCCCTTCACAGGTGCTCGCTCATAACAGCACTTGCCCCAAGAGTATGTGAAGTCTATACGGGAGATCTTTGTCTTTTGTTGTGTGCGCGTGTGTGTGCACGCGTGCGTGTGTGTGCGCACGTCTGTGTGTGTGAAACACAAGTCCGTCCGTTTCCCAAGCAGCAGAGAGAGGGAAAGAGGGGGGAAAAAACCGCACACAACTGAAATTCTAAAGCAAACCAAAAAAAATATTGTTACTCAGCCGAGACTTCATCACGCAACACATTTCGAGCAGAATTTGAGACAGCGGGGAGAAGGCGCACCTTTAAAGTCATTTTTGAAACATTGCCAACTCCGTGGAGCGAGCGCATTATGGCTCTTACAGATGTTCACGCTGGCGTGCGGGAGGGGAATTGAATCTTCGTGGTGGGAGGTGGTCGAAGAGGAGGGGTAGAGGTAACGGGGGGTGGGGTGGGGGGGAGTGGGGGCAGGTGGTGGTGAGGAGGAGGCGAAAGATGTGGAGTCAGGAGCAAGCGTGGGGAGATATGATAGCTACGGTAATGATGGTTGTAGTGGCAATGATAACGATGACAAAGGTGGTGGTGGCGATGATGATTGATTGATGATGCTATTGGTAGTGATGAGTGTGGTGATAAAGACGAAGGTATTGATGGTGGTCGTGACAATGAGACAAACAGTGGAAGTGGTGGCTATGATGAAAACGATGTTGCATAGTGATGGCAATGATGATGATTGATGATGCTATTGGGTATGGTGGCAATGGCAGTGATGATGATGATGATTACGGTGATGGTGATGACGGTTGAGTCTGAAACAGGAATGGAAACGGCGATGACTTGCAAGCGACGACGTCCATCTCGGGGCTCTCTCTCTCTCTCCTTATCGTCGGTTAATTTCAGCTCTCTGTCTCTCTCTCTCGGCCTCCGAAGTTATTTTCTCAATCTGCGATTCCGCGCAGCCGATCCCCACCACCCCCCCCCCCCCAAATCTCCGCGCCCGGGGCCCGCGGCGTGGGCCCCCGGGCCCTGTCACGGCGCACTTAGCGCTGGGGCTGCGTGCAATTTCGATGGGCTGTGCATTATCACTGAAGCCGCTTCCTGGAAAAAAAAAGTACAAAAAAAATGTTACTGGCCTCATTCCCATCATTTGGTGAAAGTAATTCTTTTTTCTCTCTCTCTCTCCGTGCGCGCGCGCGCGTGTGTGTGTGTGGGACCAGTTGTTTTGGCCGAAAGAAAGAAAAGCCACTTTTGCTATAATTCACCGCCTGCGCAACTCGCGCGATTTTAATCGCCGCTGCTCTGCGAATTTGCGCCGGTGTTCCCGAGCGATGTATTATTAAAGCTGCATCTCCGAGTTTGTCTTTCATTATTTTATTTGTGATCGCGTTACTGAAATAATGGAGAGAGAGAGAAGATAAAATATACAATAAAAGAAAGCGAGCGATTGAATTACGGTCGTGGAGGCGATAGAATTCAAGCAGTTTGACCATGGATTATGTTAAATACGTGACTTCATTTGGATGTGGAAAAACATAATCACGAGGCAACATCGCCCCCAACCCCCCGAAAAACTAACCGAATATACCCATTTGCAGGCCGGTGCTGGGTACACATTTCCCCACGAGAAGACAGTTGCCCCTAATGAGGGAAGGGGGGGTTGGTGGGGGGTGGTTGGTGGGGGGGTTGGTGGGGGGGGGGGGGCGTCCCCTCTGGCTAGACTGCGGCAGTCCGGCTTTGTTCACGGCGGAGACGAGGTATGCGATGTCAGGCGCTTTGAGAGGAGGCTGGGGAATTTTTTACGCAAGCGCCCGGTGCGTGCAACTTGCGTGTGCGAGCAAGGACGGCGAAGTGTACGGCTGGCATCCCCCGCGCAGAAACGTGAATGCTGTGAATGCTGTGAAGTTGCAATCTGCTGATCATCATCATCATCATCGTCGTCGTCGTCATCATCATCACGTGACCGACCGCCGCTGTGTACCCACGACTGGACATCTGTGAGAGAGAGCTTCATAGCTCATCGGATTCCTCCCGTGTAACCACGTATTCTGATTCTGATCATTCGCTTCGGCAGAAGGCCACGGACGCTGCACACGATGCATTCCACAGTGCTGTGGCAGAGGCAAGGACGTTTGAAGCCCAGTGGCAGTTTGGGAATCACTTTGGCCCCCTGATGTTAGCCGTGGTCAGGAATTGGACCAACATTCTCACATTCATAGCACAGCACTTACAGGATGCACATTCCAATTTGGAAACATTTAGCTGCAGATTAAAAATAAAAAACACGTGATTAAAATTAATTTGATTTGACAAATACATTGCCCTCCCAGCGGAGTAATCTCCCCACTCCGCCTTGTTTCAGCATTTTGTTGAGAAGATTAAAGTTGAACCTTATGGCGGGACCCCGGGGTCCCATAAGCCCCCGGCTCTCACATGAACTGCGTTGCGACGTCATTTTACGTCTGTTGAAGGCGAACGACACGGCGATCTATTCCTCTCGACGAGCTCTGCACGATGCGATAATCAAAGTTTTCTTTCTTCTGCGCATTCGTCCTCGCTGCTGCTGCTTGGACGACACGACAACAGAACGATCCGCGCCAGGTGGGCCACGGCGTTTATGTGCGCGGTGGGACGGAGTCGCCAAAAAGTAATTAATTAATAACGATTTTGACTTCCGTTTATTCGGGACCCCGGGGTCCCGCCATAAGATTCAGTTGTCGTTCTTGTAAAAATTGTTTTTATAATTCTACAGCATTGAGGAGTGGTGGCGCAGTGGTTCACACACAAAATTGCAAACCAGGCCACCCGAGGTCGATTCCCAGCCACGACCAACATTCGCGACGAGTGAAACCTGAACCGAACCTGTACAGTAAACCATGCTGACCAGCGTGGTGAGGTATGGCCAAGCGATTCTTGTGAGCAGAGTATTTACAATACAATATGTATTTGTACGGGGTCTAAATGTGAACATTTTTCAAGACGCTGTACGAATGGATTGGTGATATCTGGCTGGCTGGGATAATTGGGCTGGCTGTCTGAGCTGGATGGGTGGCAGGAGGGACCGGACCATACCGGATCAAACAGCTGCAAACCGGACCAAAGCGGACCAAACTATATCAAACCGGTCCAAACCAGACCAAAAGACCCAACCGAATCAAACCGGGTCCAACCCGGTTCAAAGCAGACCGGATCGATCGAGAGAAAGTCGTGCAGTTATGGGCAGCAGCAGCAGCAGCAGCAGCTGAATGTGACATTGTCGCTGTTGCTTTGGGTCTCCACCAGCAGCCAGACGAAACGAAAGAGAGATATCTTCTTGGTTCTTTCGGTAAAGTCACTTAGAAGGGAAATAATAAAATTATAAAAATTAAACAATAAAATAATTCTCACGACGTTTCGACCACAACGCAAGCAGCCGCCCTCAGGTGAAGAACAGGTCTGTCGAGAAGACAGAGCGCCAATCGACGACTCCCAATGCCATCGAATGCGTTACCAGACTCAACAACGCGGACTTCGTGCCGTGCCAGTTACTCTTCATCACACGCCGTGCACACGACCGAGGGATTCTTGCACATCTCTTGGATAAAATGTGCGCGTGTGTCTGTGGGTTGTCAGGTTGCTTTCATTGACACCGCTCATGCGACGAGGATTCAGTTGGGTCCCGGGTGGAGCGGCCACCTCGAGCCGCGCCGCTCGCTTCAGTCACGTACTGTGGCCGAAGCGGAATGTGCCGCTCGGTCTGACGGCACGCCCACGCGCAGGGGCTGAGTGGGACGCGCGTGCGTGGGTGTGCGTGGGTGTGCGTGGGTGTGCGTGGGTGAGAGTGTGCGCGTGCGTGGGTGTGCGTGGGTGTGCGGGGGTGAGAGTGTGCGCGTGCGAGGGTGTGCGTGGGTGTGCGTGAGTGTGCGTGGGTGAGAGTGTGCGCGTGCGTGGGTGTGCGTGGGTGTGCGTGGGTGAGAGTGTGCGCGGGCGTGTGCGTGGGTGAGAGTGCGCGCGTGCGTGGGTGTGCGTGGGTGTGCGTGGGTGAGAGTGCGCGCGTGGGTGTGCGTGGGTGAGAGTGTGCGCGTGCGTGTGTGTGCGTGGGTGTGCGTGGGTGAGAGTGTGCGCGTGCGTGGGTGTTGTGGGAAGTGGTAGCGGCGAGCGCTACGCTGCGCTACGAACCCGGCGACTCGAGTTCGATTTCCGCTAAATGGCCACCAACACCAAAGTGACAATTTTTTTTATCTGAACCGGTCGTGGGCCTCCCCTCAATCGACTCAGCTTTCAAATGTGTGCCCGGTGCGGTGTGTATACCCTCGCCACGAGGGAGACAAAGGCGGCCGGGCGTGGTGTTGGTCACCCACCCCCTCGTGTGCCGTGCATTGTATGGGGAGCGGTAATGTCGCGGCGTATGTTTATATAATGCATGATTTTCACATTTAAACATTTTGGATCTTGGGATACATTTTTTTTCTCATGACAATGTCGGATATTTTTGTTTGTTCGAATTCGGCGGATCTTTTTATATTCCGTAACAATGCCCGCCGCGATCCTTCTGGCACATTCGCGCGAGCTGAATCATTGCTGTGTCCTCTCGGGCGCATTCCCTCCACCCCCCGTCCGCCCGCTTGTGGGAGGCGAGATTTGAAGGGTCCGAAATTGCGTGGGAAACGTCTCTTTGCCCAACTAATTCGCTATCCCGGGAGTCCCGTGACGAAGCCGCTCGCAGCGTTGCTCGCCTCGACCCTCGCGGGCGAGAGAGGCGTAGAAAGCGGTCGGCTGGTGGCGATGTTTCTGCCGCTGCACGCGTAACCCCAGCCCCCCCCCCCCTACAGACGACGACGAGAATACTGACGCGTCGATTCTGTTTGTGCAATCATTCACATTTGTATGTGTGGAGGTACGTACGCGTGTTGAACTTCTTTCAACGTCCATTGGATTGGCGAAGAAAGGTGCAACACAAATGTGGCTTTGTGTGGTGGTGGTGGTGGTGATGACGAGTGATACTGATTGATGGTGATGTATGTCGGGGGTGCGGAAAATATAACGAATATAATAATATATGGGTTTTGTAAGAAATAATGTTTTTTTTGACGTGGAGATACAGATTTGTGAACGAGACGTTTTGTTTTGGCTTTGCTTTTTATTCATTTTGTTACAGTATTCGTCTTCTGCACAACAATGCAGATAAGTTTGTGAGAAATATGTTTATATTCATAATTTTGCGTCGAACTATGACCCCCCCCCCCATATCGAACTTGTGGACTCACGGAAGGCCGCTGGGATCGGTGAAATCGTGTCAAGAAAACATTTGTTTTGTTTTATTTGTTACGTGGAGAGACAGATCGATAACGCAGACGTATTGCCTGCTTTTTTCAGAATCTACATTTGGCCTCCCGCTGCCAATCGACCAGCTGCAGGGTGAATGCCTCCCCACGCCGTAGTCAATCATTGGGTGGGGGGGGGGGTTGTTTGACCATACTTCACCATGTTGCTCACTGCGGGTGGGTGAAGGTGGGGGAAGCCCCGGACCGCTTCGCCTCTTGGCGCTGCTCTGACACTGCTAGTGAGACAAGACCGTGCAGAAGGCCGTCTCTGGTGTTGGCCAATCAGTTTCAAAGACAATGCCATATACTGTATTCATAGTTATCAGAGCATGTTTGTTAGCATGTTTTTTTTCCCGACACAAGAATGGACGGCTAACGCGGACTTGAAGCCTTGTAATAGGTTGTCCATTTGGTGTTAGCACTTCTTAACGCCAGTTTGATTGCCAGCAAAGCGTAAAGCCTCGTCTTATTCCCCCCCCCCGCCCCCATTTCGATGGTGGCAAAAATAATCTCGTAGACATCGCTCGTCATCACCGATGTGAGCCCGTGGCTGGGAATGGCGTTTCGCGTGGGGCCGGATCCATTCGCGGCACGGTGCGCTAACCGCTGCGCCACCGCTCGCACCCTCTGCGGTCAGCCGGAGTGGGTTGCACGCCCCCCCCCCCCCCCCCCCCCGGGGAACCTGTTCCGTCGCGTGCGAGTCTATGGGTGTTGTCCACCTGTCGCACGAGAGATTGAGTAGCGTTCGCTCCCCCGGTAAACTGTACCGTTTAAAATGTTTTAAATAAATAAATATACCTCTAAGATGTGACCGCTTTGCGAGACCACCACTGTACGTCCAGGGGACGAGTGCGTTGAGGTGGAGGGCCGAGCCGGGCGCCGCTGAGGTCGTCTGCCTGCCAATCCGGGTTGCAGCCACCCGAGTGGTTACAACCGCGTCCACCAGTGGCAGTCGCATTTGATGGGCTCAGCCCAGCCACCAATGACCGCGCGAAACAACCGATCGCGTTCGCTCGGTTGTCTTTTTTATTTTCATTTTCAGTTCGGGCGAATTCATGTCAACGTTGTGATGCGCCACAGCCACCACCGCACGTGGAGAGGAGGAGGGGACGACTCGTAGGCGCTCGGAGGAACCACGGGCAAGCGGGGAAGGCGCAGAGGTCGCAACCGGGTACCCGATAGCCGTACCCTACCCGATACCCGGCTACCCGTACCCGGCCGGGTACGGGTACGGGTAGCCGTTTGTGACCCTGGTGCGGCCGGGTACGGGTACGGGTAGGCTGTGAGTCACTGGTGAGTAGCCGTTTGTCACTCATTTCGGGTAGGGTACGGGTAGGGAACGGCTACCCGTACCCGGCCGGGTACGGTTACGGGTACCCATTTGCGACCCTGGTGCGGCCGGGTACGGGTACGGGTAAGGAATCAAAACCCGTTTGCGACCTCTGGGAAGGCAGCAGCCGCGCGGGTGAGCAGGCGCCATACAATTGCCCAAGCTCTGCACTCCTCGACATGTTGAGGTGTCATCGTCCGATGAATCCGTGCATGACACGTGAGAGGAAACCGGAAGCACCCGGAGACAAAAAGACACGCCCTGAGAACGACATCTCTGAGAATTATAAAACACACGCAATGATATACGACGAACGGAAACAGTTTGTCGGGCGTGTAAATTGTCGCGCCCCTCTCGTGTCTTGGATGAGAGACGCCAATTCGCAGTGACTTCGGAAGTGCTTCTTTGGCGTCATCTTCCGGAGGCCGTTCGCAGACTCCAGGTGAGGTGGTGGGTGGACGGCTCGCTGCATGATTTCTTAATCGAAAAATCTTCTCCTGTAGGACGCGGAGCCAATGACAACTCGTGGAATTGATATAAAAGAATACCCCGGTTTACGTGGGGGATGCGTTCCTGAAAGGTGCGACGACGAATATCGAAACGACGTCAAAGCGATGTACAGGGTAGGTGGAGGCGAAAGCTGAGAGACGACGGATACGAGAAAGGAGGGATGATGATGCTGCTGTCAGCAACGTAAGTGTGGGGCTGAGCCGACAAAAATCAAGTCGTGGTGTCAATTAGTAAAGCGACGACGTATTTGCGAAACGACGTAGAAGAGGGAGACGTAAATCGGTGTATTACCGTAATCTCAAAATAAAAATAAACCACACAGAGGCCCACGATGCGCAATAATGGTGGTGGCAATTGATAGTCCATTTTCGCCTGAGCCCCTATCCCCTCGCCCCTTTAGGTTGACTCAGACTCAAATGAACGGCCGGCGTGGCGCTGCGTTGAACATGAGCACTGGGGAGACAAAGGTGGATGAGTGTGCGCGATGCCGGCGGATTCTGTTGGTGTCTGGAGCAGCTGTGAACACACAATAAACCCACGTCTTGTTTTACACGGGAGGCCCTCACCAATTCCCAACACTCGTATTCCACGAGCGGCCTCCAATGAGATATTTGGAGTTTATTATTTTTAATGGAGCGTTTATCGTCTGAACGGTAGAACCCGGAGGAATCCCCACCACACCGATGCGAGGGGTTGACACTCAACAGCCCTGGAACCCACTTTCTGTACTGCCATTCCCTGGCCATCTCGCAAAGCCAGTGGAGTGATTTCTTCATGATACCGGGAATCCTGCCTCTGCAGCACTGGATTTTTGGCGTGAGCCAGTCACTCCACGCCGGTGGATGATCAGTAACGAGGTGGATGATGATGATGATGAGGCAATGGTAGATGATGATGGAGCAGGGATGAATAGCAATGGGAGCTGTGGTGTGGATAGCGATGGGAGTTGGAGTGTGGGTTGCGATGGGAGCTGTGGTGTGGATCGCGATGGGAGTTGGAGTGTGGGTTGTGATGGGAGCTGTGGTGTTGATCGCGATGGGCACTGGGTTGTCGGTAGCGATGGGAGCTGTAGTGTGGATAGCGATGGGCGCTGGGTTGTAGGTAGCGATGGGAGCCGGGTTGAGTATTAGCGGGGTAGGAGGCTGGGTCCACGCATTCGCTCGCATTATCTCCCCGCGGCGGCGGCGGTCTGGCGAATGTGAGTGACTTATTTTAAGTGTTTTAAAGTGCTCTGTGTAAACACACGAGCGAGCAAATAAAAAGACCACGGACACAAGCGCGCACACTCAAACGCACGCACGCACGCACAGGCACACACGCGCACGTGGCACAACCACTTACTCCACAGCACACACACACCACAGCGGTCGAGGTCCTTCAGCTAAAACGATGGCTGCCATTCCTTCTCAACAGTTATATATTTTTTTATGTACCCACGTTATCTCCGGCCACTCATCGCCTCGCTAATGCAGCGATGATTTAGCTCCCAGAGGCAGCGAGATCGCCCCGACGATACAGGGAACGGTGAGCGTTGCGGTGCAAGCCAAATGCTCGTGATGAGTTTAACATCGTGGCTGGCTCTGGTCTGGACGCAAATAAACATTGGCGGAGCTATCTGCCGACGAGTGTACAGGCGGTGCAGCTGCACCCGGCGCCTACGGTGCAGGAGGGGAATTGTTAGCCGGGGAGGGGGGGTAAGGGGGGTCGGGTTGGGACAGGGGCCTCTCTATTTAACTCCTTTCACCAAGGCCCATGCCAGCCACGCTATGCCACACTGGTGCAAAGGGCATTCATTTTCCGTCGTGACGTTTCAAGTTGGGTTCCTCCACGCGTGCCCGAATGTTGTTATTCCTTTAAAGTGCAATGACAACACAAGCATGGAATTGTTTTCCTTTATACGGTCAAAAAAAAAAATTCCAGCTTTAATAGTAATCATGAATAATAATAATGTAATTTATTTAACTAGGAGAGAGGCTCACCGTGGTCTCAAGGCTCTCTTTGATCAAGAGGGCCCTGTTGCAGTGAGACGTTTTGGCCTATTCCATCAGCGAGAATTCGAGGAAACCAGAGTATCCGGAGAAAACCGAAGCTTTATTTTTTTAATTTCCATTGTGAGGCTTTTCCGAACGAGTACTAGAAAGATTTCAGGCGAGAATCAGGCCAGGCGTCCAAATATTTACACGCGTTCACCATTTTCAATGCTCGAGTCACGCATATTAATTACTACGCAGTGAAATTGGACAGGAATTCAGCACCTGTGGTAATGGTTATGGCTTAGGAAGGACACGCGTTTGTTTATTTTTGCTTGCATTTAGCAGGAGTCTTACAACACAAATGATGATTCCACAGTGGTGCGTGCGGTGGTTGCCGCGCTGGACTTGCAGGCCAGAGGTTCGATTCCATTTCACGGCGCCTGAAATATCGGCGCAAGTTTCTGAAAATCATCTTACCTCTGAGACACCCAGCAGCATTAACGAATGCACCACATTGAGTCGAACGGCAGGGATCATATTGTAGGGTTAAGTGCGGGTACTCCGACCTCATCCAAAGGCATCTAGCCAGCGTGGAAGAGTAGGCCAAATACCCTCTATATGGGGCTCTTTATAGAGCTCCATCTAGTGGAGGCCCCCTTCCACCAGTACATGGCGTGAGCAAGCAATTTGCAGGTTTGCACCTTTGCCTTTTCCATCCGTGCGTTGTGGCACAAGGTCCTGTCAAATGTCACTAAAATACAATCGTCACTTTGTGTGAACTCCAAGTACAGGGGTGACACGGTGGGGGTGGGGGTGGGGGGTACAACCACCACACGACTCGGGGTCAACTGGAACACTCACAGCCAGCGTCACCGCTCCTCTCTACCGTCACCACTGACCCCTAAATTCGCCCCCCACCCCTCCCCATAATAACCGCATGACCATTCCCGCACTCACATGAACGCATTCCATGGCAGAGAGCATTGCGAGGTTTACGCAGAGAGGGTCGTGTGTGCTGTCAGATGCCAGCCCGCCCGCCCGCCCGCTCGCTCAACCAATGAGCCAAGAGGTCGCAACGGTAATATTTATGCAATCGGCGCTAGGGCACAAATGGAACCGTGGTTTCAAACAAAACGCGTCCACTAGAGCGCCCCCCCCCCCCACTCATCGTCTCCACCCCCCCACCATCGCTCCCCCCCCCCCCCCAGAGTGGGGACGGCGTGATTGATCGACCACGCCGATCGTTGCAAAATTGACTCCGTTTCACGTCGAGCTGCTATTGCGATACAATAATCATTCCCCCCGCCTCCTCCTCATCATCATCATGATCATTATAATCGTCATCAGCCGTGATCGGTCCATTGCTGGATGAGGACCTGTCACCGGGCGGTCGCCGCACCTCTGCACGGATGCTGCGATGAAACGACGTCAACTTAGCGAATGAGTCTCGACGATTTTTGACCCCCCCCCCCCTCGTCACACGGCGTCACAAAAAGTCAGACCTCCCCTCAAATATGACGTCACAAAGCTCTGCCCCCCCCAAAAAATAAAACATGCTTCAAATCGCTTAAAACTATTGACATTGTAGTGCGTATTTACTGTGGCACTGCGCTCTGATGTTGTAGGAAAAAACTTTTATTAAAAAGTCTATTTAATTAAGTAGAACGTGTTGTCTATATTTATTTAAAGTTGCGCATTTTTACGTGACGTCACATTTCTCAACCCCCCCCCCCTCGTCAAACATTGGTACAAATGTCTGACCCCCCCCCCCCCTAGGTGCGTGACGTCATTTATGGACGGCATCTAAAGTACCGTGCCGTGAAACTCCCGGATGAGAACCGTGATGTTTACGAGCGGAGATGATTGTCGATGCCGCTGCTGCTGCTGCGGTTATCTAAGATGAGGCGTGCATCATCACAAGATGATTTTTTTGCGTATCCGTGAGCCCACTGCCCTCGATCATCATCATCATCATCATCAGCAGCAGTAGCCATGATCTATTCACTGCTGGATTAAAGGCGTCACAAACTTATTGCATCGCTCCTCTTCTACAACTAACGGTGTTTTTATTTTAATTTTACCAGATAAGGCCCAATGAGCTATACAGATCTTTTTCAGAAGCTACCTGGCCACAGATGAGAGCTCAACTAAGGGGCTCATCGTGTGGAAGTGTACAGCAGCCAAATACTCCAAACGCGCGTTTCTAAATGTGGAAGGGAAAACCCGGAGGACCCAGAGAGAAATCTACACGACCACGGGGAGAGAGAGAGAGAGACACGCAAACTCCAAACATACATTCAGGCGTCAGAGTCGGGATTGAACCCACGCCTTCCTGTATACCAGGCGAGGTAGCTAACATCTCAGCTCGAACGCGTTCCATTCCTTGACCACGGGCGCTGTGTCTTGCCCAAGCCCCACTTTTCTTCGCGGTCCGCATGATGCCATTCACCAGCGTACCTCCTCTCATCCGCGTGTTCCTCTTTCGCGTCTCGCAGTCCAATTCCCAGAATAAGATCTGTCCTACGCTTCGTTTGTGCACTTTGCTCGTTGTTTGTCTTCTCCCAAGTCGTTCGTGAACGACCGCGGTGTTTCTGAACGGATCTGTAATTGCAAATAATTAGAAAAAAAATGTCTTACGGCGTCTGGGTGACCCCTCTAAGCCGTGAGAATACGCGGATGAAAAAAAGAAATATCGTCCGTAATCCTTAATCACTCGCTTCTAAAACACAACGAAGCACCGCCCTTTGGTTAATGCGTTTTGCCCTTTGATTGGGCCCAGCAAGCTATCTGTGCCCACGGCGTAACTGCCATTGTCTCCGCAGACGTTCGCACATCCGACCATTTCACAAATCCGCCTGTACCGCTGTCCCCGGCGGAGTCCGATACGGAGCGTCGCCACGTGACTTGAACCGTGCGCCCCCCCTCCCCCACCTCCCCCCGCTCCCCCACCTCCCCACGCCTCCACGACCTCCACTCCGTGTGCCCCGGGGCCGCCTACCCCAGCGCCCCCCCCCCCCTATCTCTCTCTCGCCCCCGGGTTGAGCCGCGTCTGACCCGGCTGTCGGCACGCGGGCGATTGGTGTGCCTGCCCTTTTAAGTTCACATCACCGCCGTCTTCGCGCTCGAGACGGAGTTGTTTTGACTGCGCGCCGGCCGTGCCACGCGCTAGGCCGTGTTTTGGAAACACGCACTCATCAGCCCCACTCCCCGTGCGTCCTGGCCGCTTCCCATCTCCCTTGCTCTCTCTCTCTCTCTCTCCCTCTGCTTCTCTCTCTCCGACTCCTCTCTTCTTTGTGACCTCTCGTCTCCTCCTCCTTGGGGCTCTCCATATTGCGCTCATCCCTCTCTCCCTCCCTCCCTCCCTCCCTCCCTCCCCGTTTCTTTGTCAACCTTTCTCTTCGAACGCATCTATTTTTATCGGCCACTGTGCGCATAACTCATGGCGCAGGGGCCGTACGTTGCACTGTGACTCCGGCGACTCGGGTTCGATTCCTGGTCATGATTGGCGAGCGATATCTTAGCTGGACTTGGGTCTCCCCGTGGACTTCATCAGTAGTGGTCGATAAGGGGCTGGGTATTTGGTGGCACGATACGGTCAGCAACTTGGAAGTCCAGGAGTAGGAAGTGGCAGGAAATTGGCGAGTTCTCTTCTGAGATTGCAATGGATGGCCAACGCGTGTCGGAGGAAGAAGGGCAGGCCATCTACACGACGAGCATTGGAGTGGCACCCAGAGGTCTCCAATCAGGAGGGAGACCTGACGGTGGTGGTGACAGTGGTGATAGTGATTACTTTTGTTGTCTTTGCAACATTTGCTGAATGTAGGAGAAGGAGGGACGGAATCAGTGGCGATGGCCGTGATGACCTCTTGACCTCGAGGTGAAGCCGCGCCCTGCAGAAACCTCCGATGGGTGACGGAGCAGCCCCGCAAAAGATGACACCACCACGAAGCCACGATTCGCATCGCATGCAGTGGCCTGCTCAGGATGGGCCCGGGGTGAAACCCGCGCGGACCAGAGGAAAAGGCTCTAACGTCCGATGCACGGACAGCCTTGTGAAAAACTACTTGCTGTACTGCCCGCGACATACAGCAACCCCACGTTCGAGTTGGGCATTGGCCGAGGTTAGAAAACGCACGCATTTAGAATGTGATAGTCGACGGTCGATACGTATATTATCGTCATCATGCTAATAAGAGTTCGATTGCATCTTAGGATGCTGTGGAAGTTGTAACGCGGCGCAGTTTTTGCACGGTGGCGCCGGGTGGCAAAGACAAGCGGGAAGGCAGCCAGAAGCAGCACTACCAACAGTTGCCCCGAGCTCTGTGGCCCTATCATGGCATGTTTGGCCAACTCCGTTGGTGACTGTCGTCAATGCACACGGTAGATCGTCAACGCAAAGAGCCATTGCGGCGTTCCGTACCAGGCGAGATTTCCAAGAGTGGGAGAAGTCTCCTCTACCTCGCTATCCCAAGCGGTATTCACGGCAGCAGCCGCTCACAGCGTTGGTCATTTTCATCGATGCTGTTTTTTGTTTTTACATCGTAGCGGGAGGCCAACATTGGCCCAAGCAATTGTTAATTCGGCGAATTGATGAGCGATTATTTTGCATGGAGGAAACTTGAGCACCCGGAAAAATGTCACGCCGGTCCACGGGGGGGGGGGGGGGGGGGAGGGGGGGTAAGGTGTCTATCCCATACAGAAGGGAAAGATGATATTAGTCTACATTTTTGCTGTACTGGCTTCTGCTGGCAAGCCAGGGTTTGGCACCTTCCTTGACGCCCAAGGGAAGGGAGTTTCGCGACGTTTGTGTTATCCCCCAACCGTCGCCTCCACGGTGCTGGATGACAGGCCACGTGCGTGGCCACCGTCTAGGGGGTTTACGACGTGATCCCCTCTAACCGCTGCAAGCCGCTATATTGACCGTAATGTTTTATATATATTAAAAAAAAACACACACAAAGATTCTTGAGTCGAATCGTGGCCGGGAAACGCGCCAGAGAGGACGTCCACTGGTGAGACGTCGGGCGCGCTGAGCCACCGATTGTTGCACCTCGCCAGACCGTGATGGTGCTTTATCCAGCAGTGCATAGGACCATGGCTGATGATGATGATGTTGTTGTTGTTGATGATGCTGATGATGCTGATGAGAGCTCGTCAGTGTGGGATGAGCTGGCCGGACGGAGCCGCCGACACCCACCGCGGGCCACGTGGCTACGCCCGTGATGACCGTCAGATCTCGCGCCAGCCCCAATTACGCTCGCGGGCTGTCATCGCGCTGCCCTCGGCACAGCGAGGGGCCCTCGCGACACGCGCGGCCCTCTGCTGAGGGATGCGCGCGCGCGTGCGTGCGTGCGCGTGAGCGCGGGGAGTGGCAGCGCTGCGCTACGAACCCGGCGACCCGAGTTCGTATCCCGCTCACGGTCAACGCCATTGAAGACTGTCTGAATCGGACCTGGGCCTTCCCTAGGCCGACTCGGCCTCAAATGAGTAGCTGTTATGGTGCGTAAACATCGCCACTGGGGAGACAAATGCGGCCGGGCGTGGTGTCGTTCCGACCTTCATTAGCTGCTCCTCGCGAGCAGCACTTGCCCCACTAGTCTGTTAAAGGCTACACGAGGAGCTTTGTCTTTGTGAGCAGAGGTGCTCGTGGGAATGAATGCGCCTCAGTCTATTCTATCCCTTGCCATCGGCGGCTGCGGACAGATGCAGTGCTCAAGAGTTGAAGAGTCATCGTCGTTATTACCATTCACAGTGGAACAATCCATCACATCCCCCCCCAAACACACACGCACCTCCACACCACAGAGATTCGATCAATCGTCGCGATTAATATGAAGCAATCGATTTAGAGGGCACTGCACCGAGCCAGCGCCGCTGAGAACCTGGGTTCGAATCCAGTCATTGTTGTCGCTGCGATTTAACTGGGTTCTCAAACGCCTCAGCCTGGTCACCAATGACACAACACACGCACAGACAAAACATCAACAATAACTCTGTGAATTCAAAATATTGATGAACATCACTGTCAGTGGCAAAGCTGGTGGGAAACTGCTGCCCCCCCCCCCCCCGAATGTGTGAACCCGAGGTCAATTGCAGAGATCTGCGAGGTAGCTTTATGATATTCGCTTCCGTGGGTCGCCCACTAACGCACGGAGAGAGTTCTGAATGGATTCCGCGTCTCATTTCATTTTTGTTGCATTTTTATGAAAGCGCACAGAGGTCACAAATTTCCACACGGTTCCGACCACGCCACGATCCCCTTTGTCCGCGAGACTCCTCCTCGCCCTTCACCACCTCCACCCGCCCCGCTACAGCAAGCGCACGCGAGTGCGTAATCACACGGCCAAGAGGGACGGCATGGATAAAATAAACACACACGCACGCACGGAGGCGCGCACAAGAAAGTGGGCAGCGTGAAGGTTAAGGGCTGTAATTTGCGAGAATTAGTGGCTTGTGTCGTAACCTGCTCTTAAGAGTCGGCTCTGCCGAGCCGCCCTCTGATCTCAGTATGCTGGAAGGCAAAATGTGTTTCAAGGGGGCCAGGTGGACGGAGTGAGTGGGTGGGTGAGTGAGCCGAGTGAGTGGGCGGGGTGGGTGAGTGGGTGAGTGAGCAGAGTGAGTAAGTGGGTGAGTGGGTGGGTGAATGGGTGGGTGAGTGAGTGGGGTGAGTGAGTGAGTGAGTGGGTAGGTGAGTGCGTGAGTGAGTGGGTGAGTGAGTGGGGTGAGTGAGTGCGTGAGTGAGTGAGTGAGTGGGTGAGTGGGTGGGTGAGTGAGCGGGGTGAGTGAGTGGGTGGGTGAGTGAGCGGATGAGTGAGCGGATGAGTGAACGGAGTGTGCAGAGTGAGTGCGCGAAGTGAGCGAGTGGGTGGGTGAGTGAGCGGGTGGGTGAGTGAATTAGTGGCTGAGTGTGTGAGTGGGGTGAGTGTGTGGGGGTGAGCGAGTGAGAGCGGTGGCATTACATTTCCATCGCCACGTTTACAGTCACGGCGCCGTCGGCCGTGCCGGAGAAGAAGCGAGGGTCCGCGAAGAATCGCTGAGCTCTGAACGACGACTCGTGCTGGAGGTGACTCCTCTTGCTGCACGCGACGTGCGGACTCACACCCGACAAACGAAAAAAAAACACAGTTTTTTCCGCTCGTGACACAAACCGCGGCGTTTGTTGGGGCTCAGTGAGTGCGTGGAGGGAAGAAGTCCGTTCGTGTGAAACAGCGGCGACCTTTTCTCTCACACAGGGGAGAGATTGGGAGCAATTACGGAGGAGCGAGAGTCTTAGCTCTGCTGCCCCCTGAATCAAAGACGCCACTTGAGGATGTGATTTTTTCACGAGACCTTCAGAGAGATGGAGAGAGAGAGAGAGTCTCCCGGCTGATGTTAAGTATCTCGATCCACCGCAAATGTAGCGATAATTCAGCCGTGACGACGCGCAAGTTGCCCGAATGCGAGAAGATGAACTTTAGGAGATGTGTGTTGAACTTCTTTCGCACCCTACGTAGCCAACCGTGCTAATCGGAGGTGTGCGGGGGACAGGACACTTTAAGGGATGGTGGCAAGACGCACCTTCCGTCACGAAAGAGGGAATTATTCGTTTTCTTCCTATGGCTGGGGAAGCAGTTGTAGTTTGGTGTCGACGTTGAGCAATACCCTGCAACGGCTTCAGGTGACGCAGAGTGAGTGGTCGCTACGCCACCGGGAACGGACCTCTCAGTTCAGTACGCGGGGCGATTGTCCGACTTGGGTGGTGGCCACAGAACATATTTGCTTATATGTTTAGTTTGCTGTCCTTCTTGTCCTTCCCCCGCGCCTCCGACGAGCACGGTTGGCTGCGTACGGTGCGAAAGAAGTTCAACAAAGACAAAGTGCTGTTAGCGAGCACCTATGAAGGACAGAACGGCACACGAGGGGGTGGGTGGCCAGCCCCACACCCAGCCGCCTTTCTCTCCCGAGTGACGAAGTTTTTATGCACCAGGTACTCGTTTTTTAGGCTAAGTCGACCTAGGGGAGGCCCAGGACCAGCTCAGATCATCAACACCGGTGTTGGCCTCGAGCGGGAATTGAACTCGGGCCACCGGGTTCGTAGCGCAGCGCGCTAACCGCTGCACCACCGCTCTACTGTCATTACATATGTACACACACACATACACACACACACGTACACACACACACGTACACACACGTACACACACACACGTACACACACACGTACACACACGTACACACACACACACGTACACACACACGTACACACACGTACACACACACACGCACACACACGTACACACACACGTACACACACGTACACACACGTGCACACACGTACACACACGTACACACACACACGTACACACACGTACACACACGTACACACACACACGTACACACACGTACACACACACGTACACACACACACGTACATACACACACGTACACACACACACGTACACACACACACACACGTACACACACACGTACACACACACACACACGCACACACATACACACGTAGACACACACACGTACACACACACGTACACACACACGTACACACACACCACACGTACACACACACGTACACAGTCACGATCTGGGGCCGCTCCTCACGCTGCCGCACCTTCCCCTGGGCTTGTCCCCAAGCGCTTCGAGGGTTTTGAAAAAATTATTAATTTTTCGTCGTCTCAAGAACGAGGCAACAGCGGCGAGGGTGGCTTGCCCGGGGGGGGGGGGGATACCGCGGTCAGAATCAGAATCTGTTATATTTAGATATATCGGAGGAATCTGATGAGCCGTGAAGCTCTTATTTTTGTCACGGGTGTCCAGTCGGGACGGGGCCAGAAAGTGACAGCAACAAAACGCAACCAAAGCACGTAAAACAATCGGAGATACAACGTACACGGTGAGATGGGGACTAATGTCACCTGTGTCCGTCTATACGGGGCGGAGTGTTGTCATCCTCGCACGCGTGGGTGGCTCCGGTTACCTCTCCCACCAATCAACGGTCGTTAATTGGCTGAAAAGCCTCGCCGTGTTCTCACGACTCTCTCACTGTCTTTGTCTCTCTCTCTGTCTCTCTCTGCCTGTCTCTCTCTCTCTGTCTCTCTGTCTGTCTCTGTCTCTCTCTCTCTCTTTGTCTCTCTCTGTCTGTCTCTGTCTCTCTCTCTCTCTGTCGCTCTCTGTCTGTCTCTGTCTCTCTCTGTCTCTCTCTGTCTGTCTCTGTCTCTCGCTGTCTCTCTCTGTCTGTCTCTGTGTCTCTCTCTCTCGTGTTGTGCGCGCTGCATTTAGCGCCACGGCGCGTGGATTTATAGCGACGATTTGTGACTTTGTGTATTTCATATCGGAATCGCCTCCAGTGCTGTTGCTGCTGGCGGCAATAAAAGTTGTTTAAAAGTCAAAGTCTCGGGAGGGATGCTGCGACAAAGCCCCGCGCACGGCTGAGATTGGTGAATCCGTTTGCTTCACTGTCACG